>NC_136273.1:74263213-74658213 GCF_964187855.1 Myxine glutinosa
CCCAATTGTGAAGCCAATCGTCAAATGTACCTGTCCGTACATTTTGTCACGCCACCTGTGATATAATCCTGTTATTGACTTCTTGCTGCGACAGACAATCAGTGACATGGTTCTTTTAACAAAGAAATCACCGAAGCATAAAAGAAACTCACCAGATTGATATACCGAGTTCAGAGAGTAAATCCAAGTCAAGAAAAAAAATTTATTCCATATTAAATGCCAAGTCTGTATGTATATATATATATATATATACAGTATATATATATATTTCTGTCAGTTGATTGTTTGTTTGCTATTTGTATTACAGTGTACAAGAAGGTAGAAATAAATGATTTCATTAAATGATGCCAGGTAAATTTTTGCAGTGACAGATCCCTCAAAGAAAAAGGGTCCAATTATCCCTAATGGCGATATGGCTGCCCAAACTGTCACGCCAGGTAAATTTACCTCCTTCTCAACTGTCACTCTTGGGTTCTCCGCAGCCCAGTAGACACAATTGTGTCTGTTATTTGTGCCGTTAAGCTTAAAACATGCCTCATCTGACCACCAGATGTTGTCTAGCATTGTGTCCTCTTCGTCAAGTTTAGCTAGGAACTGTTCGCAAAATTGAAGACGGCGGTCGTCATCTCCATCACGAAGGGCATGCAGTAAGCGTGGAATGGAAGGTTTCCAGTTTTTCTGGTGAAGGATATGGATAACACTTCATTGGCTCACTTCCAACTCTGCAGATAAACGGCGAGTTGACTTTTGCGGACTTTGTTCCAGTCTCCTGATGGCTTCTTCAGCCTTAGCTACATTCGTTGCCGTTTTCGGACAACCGGACTTCTTTGCAGTGGCTACTGACCCTGTTGCTTTAAATTTCTCGACAATCAATCGTATGTTTCTTCCCTGGGGTGGGTTAATATCGAATTTCTGTGCCAAACGGCGTGCCGCCATCGTTGGTTGTTCATTACATTTGTAGTAATGTTTCATGGCCACAATGCGTTGATTCATTGAAAGGTAATTCATGGTTCAATTTGGTGCAAATTCAGTAACTTTCCAAACTCTCAGCAATAACCTGCAAAACAAAAACAAAAAATAAATAAACTAAGAAAATTAATAATCTGCAAGACAATTATTAACAACATGACATCCCAGAAAGAATCTGACAGCCGAAAAAACAGAAATCGGGCACGGGCGCTACTTTTGATTCACCCTGTGTATATATATATATATATATATATATATATATATATATATATATATATATATATATATATATATATATATATATATATATATATATATATATGTATATATATATGTATATATATATGTATATATATATATTGTTGTGGATCTGTCGCCGGCCTTCTCCCCTTATCAAGGGGGGATTAATCCCCTTGTCTTTACTGACCTGGCGTGACCCGAGACCTATTACGTCCCTTCCGGACAGCGCTAAATAGGGTTTCAGGACCAAATTCGCTGTTACCTAAGTACTAGTGCTGCCCTGGAAGCGAGGGAATAAGCCTCACACGAACCACATGTGATGGTGATACACCAAGCGGTTTGCGTACACGTGATCCACGCTATTATTAGTTACTATACCCGATTGGAGCGATCTTATTCGTACCACGTGTTGTGGAAAACCATTCAGGTCCACACAACTTTAGTCCAACGGTTTGGTTTAATTGCATTTAGATCATCACATCATTCCTGTAAGTAGAAATACACAATAAGCATACGATGCGACATCTCATAAAGCCATTCATATCAGTCAATGCAAGCAAGCTAGTTATTCTATAAAGGCGTACCATAAACGAGGCTACCGATGTAACATGTCACAAGGGAGAAGTCTCGGAGCACTGACACAGCAACGGGTCTTATAGTCACGCCCCTAGCGGTGACAACAATGACAGCGAGCAGCGAGCATCCCCACCCGGGTTCAGTACGGATACGATTTCACTACATTCACCCCCCCCGTCAGAATTATACGGCCGCGTGGCTAAAAGCGAGTGAGCGTCAGCATGAATAGGGCGCGGAGTATCAGTCGGCCCAACCGTAGCGGGCCGGGCGGCGAATTTCTCTGCCAGCACGCGTTCGAAACTCCCCGGGTACGGCGTCTCGTAACCCTGAATCCCCGGTGTCAGAGGCGTCAACAGGGTCGGGTGATGAAGGGGGTAACGCCAAGTCGTCGGACCCGGGCAGTCTCGACGGGGGGAGGGTCGGTGGACTGTCGGCGATGGGAGCGTCGGGAGAGGCCATAGTCTCATAGATGGGTTCGACCGGTTCGTCCGATTCCCTACTAAGGTCGTCGACCCCGCAAGGGGCAAGATGACGAACGGAGACAGTAGTCTCACGACCATCAGACGTCATCACACGAGCATGCTCAGGATTAGCCTGGAGAATCTGCACTTTGTCCACAAGGGGGTCGTACTTGCTCGCGCGAACCGCCCGTTTAAGGTAGGCCGGCCCGGGCCCAGCGAGCCAACTGGGCAAAGACCGTATACACCCCGAGCTCCTGGGGTGGTGGAAAAGTCGCTCGTGGGGAGTTTGGTTAGTTGCCGTACTCAGGAGTGCCCGAATTGAGTTCAACGCCGCAGGTAGCGACCAAGCCCATTTATCGAGGCCCCGGCCGTGGGTCCGGAGATGGAGCATGACGGCCCTCCAGATAATCCCGTTGAAGCGTTCGATCTGCCCATTAGCCTGGGGTCTGTACGGCGTGGTGTAACTAGACGCAATGTTGTTTTGGAGCAGATAGCCGCGCACCTCCTGAGACAAGAAGACTGCACCCCGGTCGGTATGGACATAGGCCGGGTAACCGAACATTGAGAACAAGTTCTGTAAGCATCGCATCACCGTGGCAGCAGTCATGTCCGCGCACATATAAGCAAAGGGGAATCGTGAGTACTCATCAACGATAGTGAGCAGCTAGCGAGAGCCGCTCGACACCGGCAAAGGGCCCTTGAAATCCATCGCCAAGCGTTCCCACGGGCGTGTAGCCTTCACCAGAGTCCCCATAGGAGGGTTATAGAAACGCGGTTTGATTTCCGCGCAGATAGCGCAGTCGCGACAGATACGGCGGATATCGTCAATCGAGTAAGGGAGATTCCCACTCCGCACGAAATGAGCGAAACGCGTTACGCCGGGATGGCCCGCAGTAGCATGCAGCACCCGTAGGCCCTCCAACGAGGTGATACCAGCACATGTAGTCGGGCGTGATAAGGCATCGGCGGCCTGGTTATCCTTCCCTGGGCGATATTTGATGGTGTAACAGAAGTCGGCGAGTTCGATACGCCAGCGAGTGATTTTCTCGTTCTTAATGCGCTGGGCGTGTAAGGTGTCGTACATGAACGCAACGCTTTGCTGGTCCGTGATGATTTGGAAGCTCCGCCCGAGTAGGTACGGGCGCCATCGCCGAATAGACTCGACGATCGCATACGCTTCCTTTTCAACGGACGAGTGCCTCCGCTCAGCGGAGGTAAGAGTCCGTGAAAAGAAAGCCACGGGACGTCCCCCTTGGGAGAGGGTCGCCGCGATGGCCTGATCCGAGGCGTCACTTTCGAGGACGAACGAGCCGCTCTCGTCGATGGTCGCTACGGCGGCTCGGGCGATGTCGGTCTTAAGACCTTCAAAGGCCGTCAATGCGGCCGAACTCAGGGGAAAAGTGTCGCAGGCCACAAGGGGGCGAAGTTTCGCGGAGAAATTTTGCACCCATTTGGAGTAATGGGCGAACAGCCCAAGGGCGCGTTTCAGGGACGCCCGATCGCAGGGAGGGGCCATGTCGAGCAAAGGTCGCAGACGTTCCTTATCCGGAGAGACAGAGCCATGGGTCACGGTGTACCCCAGAAGATCTATGGTGCGTAGGGAGTATCGGCACTTATCCTCGTTCATAGTTAAGTGGTACCGTTGCGCGACCTCAAGGAAGCGCTTCAGATTAGCGTCATGGTGCCCTTGGTCATATCCACAAACCGTAAGGTTATCGAGGTAGACGAAAACATCGGTTAAGTGCTCCCGCGCAACGAGGTCATCCATGGCCCTCTGGAAACAAGCGACCCCGTTCGTCACCCCAAAGGGCAATCGTGTAAATTGGTACAACCGCTGCCCCGACTCGAAAGCGGTATAGATACGATCCGCCCTAGAGATAGGGATCTGGTGGTACGCACTACGGAGATCGAGAGTACTATAGACCGAATACTGGGATACCTGTTGCACTAGCGCGTCCATCCCCGGAAGGGGGTAGGCATCCAGCTGTGTAAAGCGGTTAATCGTTTGGGAATAGTCGATTACCATGCGTTTGCGATGGGCCTCGCTGCGCACCACTAAGACCTGAGCGCGCCACGGCGACCTGCTAGGTTCTATGATGCCGTCCTTCAAGAGCTGAGCCGTTTCGTCCGCAATGAATTGCATGTCCGCGCGAGAGTAGCGTCGCGATTTTACCGCGACGGGGGTACAGTCGGAGGTTAGATTGGGGAACAGCGAAAGCGGCCGGACGTCCATTTGCGCTAGGGCGCACACCGTTAGCGCGTCGTCCGGCCCCACAACAAGAGTGTCAGGCCCACCGAACTCCATTACCAGACGTCCATGCAGCTTAAGAAAATCGTGTCCTAGCAGAATATCAGCACATAATGCGGGTAAAACCATAAGGTGTACATCAGGGAAAACCCGTCCCTTTAGCACGAGTTTCAATCGGCATTCCCCTTTCGTGCTGAGCCGCAGTCCCTGGGAAGCCATGAAGATCCGTCTCGTAGACCGCCCGATCCGCCATCCATGCCTGAGCACAAGTCGTTGGTCGATAAAACTATCCGTAGATCCGGTATCCACCAAGGCCTGAACACAATGGCCCTCAACCATAAGGGGAATAAGGGCTTGAGCCAGGCCAGACGAGGCAGCTGGGAGCGGGACTGAGCCCCCCGAATGGGTCGGTCCAGCCTCGCGGGTGGATCCTACACCAGCAGCAGTTTTGCGAGCGTGGCCGGAGGCTGTGTTGGCCATGGGGATCCCATTATCGTCATCAGAGGGCTTTCCCCAGCATTCCGGTGTTTCGCGATTCAAAATCCGACGAGAAAAGGCCTCCGTAGTATTTGACATTGCCTTTTGACACTCCTGGCAGATAAAGGCTTCCGTAGTATCCGAAATCGCCTTTTTACATTTTTGGTCGCTTTGACAAGAGGCTTCCGTAGTATTCGAAATTGCCTTTTTACATTTTACAAAGGCTTCCGTAGTATTCGAAAGTTGCCTTAACTCTTTTGACGGGGCGGGGGCCGCCGTTAGCTCGTGGGCGACTCGAGGAGTACGAGGGGCTTGGTGAAGTGTGGCCCGTGGTTTGGCCAAGGACGCGGCCTTTGTCCCCGATGGAGAATGAGACGGTGGTGGCTGTCCGGTGGCGCCAATCAAGGTCGTCTGAGCGCCCAGCGGGCCGCAGAGAGCGGCCCTCCCCTTCGAAGTCGGGTAAGGTGCTGGGCTCGTGGGTTCTGCTACGAGCCCGTTCAAGGTTGCTGCGCCCGCGCGGCCGCGGCTGCGCGAGTCGAAGGGCCGCGAGCCGCGTGCCGATTTCTTGCACACTTTCGCGTAATGTCCCTTTAGCGAGCACAAATGGCAAATAGCGTCACGTGCCGGACACACGACTCGGGCATGACGAGGCCCTCCACAAAAAAAAACATGCGGCCCCACGCAAGGCCTTGGGTCTGCTGGTCGTAACGGCAGCTGTCAGGGTAGGGTCATCCTCCGGAGCATCCCGGAGTTCAGCAGGCGGATCCACGTCCTCGTCAGTGGTACTCTCCGGCCGGGCGTGTAGTGAGGTGCCCGCCAAAAGGCGCGTGCGATCATAGGCGTTCGATTGCATCCGCGCTTCGGTATACACCGTCGCTTGCTCAACCGCCGTAGCGAAGGTCAGGTCGGTCTTCTCCAAGAGTTTGAGACGTAGTTCCTGGGAGGAGACCCCTGCTATGAAGGCATCTAAAAGTCGATCATCTTTAGCTTGCTCGGGAGTCCGTGGCTCCTTGACGCTGTCCAGCATGAGCTGCCGGAGCTCCTGGGCGTAATGATCCATAGGCTCGTTGGGCTGCTGCCGTCGCGTCTGCAGCAAATAACGCGCATACACAGGGCTTTTTTCTTTTATGTAAAGCCGCTTGAGCTCCGCGATAGTAAGATCATACGTCGTGCATTGAGCGACCGCGTGGTAGACCCGGTAGTCGATTTTTGAGTGTAATATCGCCAGCTTCGCGGCAGGCGTCGGAGCGGTCTCAGGCTCGTCAAAGAGATGCTCCAGTTGTCGGAGCCAGTGCTTGAGTTGCAAGCCTCCGTCCGTGGCTTGTGGGTCGGCGCTGAAAATGGACACCGTCAACGTCTTGTTGCCAGCCATGTCAGCAGATCTTAAATGCAATTAAGTGTTGTGGAAAACCATTCAGGTCCACACAACTTTAGTCCAACGGTTTGGTTTAATTGCATTTAGATCATCACATCATTCCTGTAAGTAGAAATACACAATAAGCATACGATGCGACATCTCATAAAGCCATTCATATCAGTCAATGCAAGCAAGCTAGTTATTCTATAAAGGCGTACCATAAACGAGGCTACCGATGTAACATGTCACAAGGGAGAAGTCTCGGAGCACTGACACAGCAACGGGTCTTATAGTCACGCCCCTAGCGGTGACAACAATGACAGCGAGCAGCGAGCATCCCCACCCGGGTTCAGTACGGATACGATTTCACTACACCACGCTTAGTCAATGGAGAAATCACAAAGGCGATCGAATTGGAAGAAGAGGAAGAACAAATATGTTTCATTATGATTGCACGTATTTACAGCTCAGGACGAAGAGACACAGGGAAATCCTTAAACAGTCTTTCTCTTAATACCCCAGGACAAACGGGCCTGTCTCACACACACACTCACACGGGATTGGTGATGAGCAGGATGATGTTCACCAGCTCCGCGCTGGTCGTACAGAATCTGCTCCGTCTCACTCCCCACAGTCCCCGGCATGTCCCACGAAGATGGAGGTAGGTGAAAGCAGGACCGCGTATTGTGTCGCTCGAACAAAGCGGGTAATCTCGCGGCGAATGGTAGAGGGCGGACTTGCGCGGCTGGCGGTTACTCAGCCGCGTTCACTCACTTTGGCCGAACCGCGGGAGTTATCAACGCCCTGTCTGTGCCCACGTATTCCATGTAACAAAGTTCATTCAGCGCGGGTGATTCCCGTCAAGCGCGTCTCCTTCCTCCGTACTCAGAAGTCACTTCAGCGCACCTCTCCCGTAACCCTGGTACTGCAACTGACAAGCGCCTCTCCCTTCTCATAACTCGACTCGACGAACTCAATGAGTGCCTCTCCCTTCTCATAACTCGACTCCACAACTCACCAGCACCTCTCCCTTCTCATAACTCGACTCACGAACTCAACGAGTGCCTCTCCCTTCTCATAACTGGACTCCACGACTCACCAGAGCCTCTCCCTTCTCATAACTTTGTTCAAGTCCTCTCCCTTCTCATAACTGAGGTGGGGGCTTCGCGCAAAGGGTTTTATTGCCACGCCCTTTGAAACCTCTGGAACTCACCAGACGCTCTTCACCACGCCCTCTCACGCCATGCCGCTTGAGCTCTGATTGGCTGGTTCATTCTTACCGCCCCCACTACTGCCACGCCGAGCTCAACCCTCCTGCACCTTTCGAGGCCTACCTCATGTTAACTTGACTAGTGGACAGCCAAATGGGACGCGGGATGGATTGCGCCCATAGAGGTAGAATGGAGGTCAGAGCAAAATGATTGTAGGGCCTATTCTCCTGTCTTTACACAACGCAGGCACTAAGAGGGGAAAGGGCCTATTCTTACACATACTAAGAAATAACTACACTACAAATGGGCCTATATGCTGCTCGTGTGACTATCTATGAAGGGCAAACCTTTAACCTTCAATGTGCCAATCTCAAAACTGCAGCAATATATGTATATACAGTATCTTTGAAGGAAATTACATGTCAAGAATACCTGCAAAACACATATACAAATCAAAATTCGCTGGTGCAAAAGTATTTATGCCATTAGGCCAGTACTTGGTGGAAGCACCTTTTGCAGCAATGACCGCTATGAGTCTTTTTGGGTAGGTTTAGGTCTCTACCAGCTTTGAACAATGAGATGATGAAATCTTTACCCATTCTTCACATGAAAATTGCTCTAGTTCTGGCAAGTTTGATGGGGATCGTCGATGGACTGCAAGTCTCGCCATAAATGTTCAATTGGGTTCAAGACAGGAATTTGACTGGGCCACTCAAGAACATTTACTTTCATCTTATTCAGCTACTCCAGTGTGGGTTTAGCTTTGTGCTTCAGATCATTGTCCTGCTGAAATGTGAATCTCCTACCCAGTTTTTGGTTCATGGCTAACTCAAGCAGGTTTTCATCAAGGATTCTCCTGTACTTTGCATCATCCATTGTCCCTTCTATCCTGACAAACTTGCCAGTCCCTGTAGAGATGGTGTAAACCTGGTGATGTACAGTGTTGCACTTGCGCCAGACGTAACGCTTTGAATTTAAATTTAAAAGTTCAATTTTTATCTCGTCTGACTACAAATCCCTTCTCCACATGACTGCAGTATAATTCATATGGTTTTTCACAAACTCCATACGAGCTTTTAGATGCATCTTTTTCAGCAATGGCTTCTTTCTTGCCACCTGTCTATAGAGGCCAGCTTTGTGAAGGGAACAGGATATTGTTGATTGATGAACATTGACCCACATTTCGGACATAAAGCCTTGCAGATCTTTCAAAGTAATTGTTGGATTTGCAGTGACATCCTGAACCAGTTTCCTGCTTGCCCGGCTGCTACGTTTGGATGGGCGACCTGATCTGGGTAGAGTCTGGGTGGTATGATACTTCTTCCACTTTTTAATGATGGATTTCCCCGTACTCAAAAAGATAATTGGTGACTTTGAAATGTTCTTATAACCCTCACCTGAGTGGTGCTTCTCCACCACTTTATGTCTGATTTCTTTGGAAAGTTCCAGAACTTGGTCTTCATGTTTGCCTTGTTGGTTGACCAAGTGAGTTGCATCTTAAAACTCCTTAGATAAGTGGGGGAGCTTAATTATTTTTAAATTAAACCACTTATTACATACAGGTGAAACCTATTGCATTTGTTTTGTAACCTTTCAAACAAATAATTTGCTCATGAAGTGATTTAGGGTTAATTAACGAAAGGGTTTGAATAGTTATGTTACTGAGAATCATCTGATTTTCTCTGTTAATCCAACTTATTCACATTTTATCAGCATTTTTTAAATCTTTATCACTTTGGAGTAGTTTGTGAAGATTATATCTTACTATAATTCACCAAATGTCCATCTGTCTGTTCGAAGGTACCGTAAAAACTGCTGAACCGATCGCAACGATATTTTGGGTGGGTAATCCTGGGATCTCCAGGAGTAAAATAGGCTATTTAGTTTTCCCAATTTCAGCTTTGGTCTCCAGCAATCTCAGGTTTGGACTCCCGCATAACATTCGCGTTCGCATAACATTCATTGTGACGATGTTGTCATTGTGACGATATTACTATAATTCACCAAATGTCCGTCTGTCTGTCTGTTCAAAGGTACCGTAAAAACTGCTGAACCGATCGCAACGATATTTTGGGTGGGTAATCCTGGGATCTCCAGGAGTAAAATAGGCTATTTAGTTTCCCCAATTTCAGCTTTGGTCTCCAGCATTCTCAGGTTTGGACTCCCACATAACATTCGCGTTCACATAACGTTCATTGTGACGATGTTCTCATTGTGACGATGTATGTGTTTACGGTAGTGTTTGAAGTGACGGTGTGAACGTAATTTTGTAATGTGCTTTCGTTTCGTAATCCTTTAATGAACGTTTAATGTTTAATGAACGTTTAATGTTTAATGAACGTTTAATGCCCTTCGATGTCCGGGCGACACGCGCGCTACACTGGACGGGCCAGCGTGTACCTTGCCCTTCGCCATCAGGCTCGGGTAAACCGCTGAGCCCCATCCGTGATGGGGACTGGGGCTTGAGACAGTGTCCCACGAACGAGGAATTCCCAGTAAGCGCGAGTCATCAGCTCGCGTTGATTAAGTCCCTGCCCTTTGTACACACCGCCCGTCGCTACTACCGATCGGACGGTTTGATGAGATCCTCGGATCAGCCCCTGCACGGGCCGTTCTCGGCTCGTGCCGGTGCACCGAAAAGATGAGCGAACTTGACTGTCTAGAGGAAGTAAAAGTCGCAACAAGGTTTCCGTCTGTGAACCTGCGGAAGGATCATTATCGGGACAACATGAGAGCGAGCGAGACGCGAGACCATGGTACGTGATCGTCCATGCATTGTTTAGCCATGTACTGTTTATATTTTGATGACTTGCGTGTGATATGATTCAACGGATGTTTATATGAATCGTTTAAAATAAAAAAGCCTTCAATTTCTGATATTTTACCTTTTCATTCGGGCTTCCCAATTGAAGCCCCGCCCGTAGGGTGGGTACTGTTGCTAGTTAAGTTTAATTTGAAAGCATCATGGAATAAGATCAGGCGGCATGAAAATGTGAAAACTTTGGAGGCAGGTGAATACTTTTGCAGACCAGTGTATGTATGTATGTATGTATGTATGTATGTATGTATGTATGTATGTGTTTGCAAGTGTTTGCAACTTTGCATGTTATGAATGTATGTATGTATGGAGGTGTTTGTGTGGTATGTATGTATGTATGTATGTGTGTATATATGTGTGTGTGTTTGTATATATGTTTGTATGTGTTTGTATGTATGTATGTTTGTATGCATGTGCGTATGTATGTATGTATGTATGTATAGGTGTTTGTATGTGTGTATGTACAGAAGAAGGAAAAGAAGGCCTTGAAACAGTTGCAATGCTGGAGCTGTTTAGCTGGGCTCTAATTTCCGTTGCTGTAAGATGTCAGTAGTGTATATATGTTGCTTCTGGGACACGCTCATTTTCCCATTGACTTACATGTTAATTTTTCCCCTCCCTCATTGCCCCTAAACACCTCTATTTCTCTCACCCTGTCCTTTACGAACCTTCTAACCTTTTGACATGTTATCCTTTTTCATTAGACCACTTAAACAATGGTCCTTCTGTGTGAACCTGTGATCCTTCTGACCTTATGGACCTTTTAACCTTTTACTCTTAATATCATCTGGTGAATCATCTTTGACCCACTCAAACAACGACCCTACAAATATTTGTTTATGCGTGGGAAATAATTTAATTCTCTTGCTACTCCCTTCACCATCTAATATATTAACAAAAAAGATGTTTGAGTTTGGTTCTTTATTAAGATATTTTAACTGAGCTAAGATAAAATGGTAAACCTCCCTCAATGTTCTTGTTTGAGCGCCTCCAGTGCCACATACCATTTTAAAATTAAAGTATATATTTTCCTGGCAACCATCAAAGTTTTCCGTCCACTCAAAAATATTTCCATCTTTTTTACCCAATTCACCAGTATTTAAATTAATTCTCTTATTTGTTTTGTAAATTTTTTTACCAGTTGTCTTTTCAATTATACCTATTTGATATTTTTCACATTCGTTATGTTTACCATTTATATACCAAGGTTGATTACACCTCCACTCTTTAGTCTGGTTGGTACTTGGTTCTATCATTTATATAATAGTAAAAAGGCGGCGGTAGCCCGTTAAAATCCCTAACCCCCTTTTTAACTTATCACTTATATACTTATATAACCATAAGGGAGACTATCAATTCCATTTTCTAAAATAAACCTCTTATCATCAAAAGCCCCCAATGCTTTCTTATTCACCTCTTCTGAATATAATTTATGTTTATAACTTCTTATTCCATTAATCTTTCTAAACTCTTCTTTCTTTGTTGTTAAACAGTTATAATAATCCTTAAAGTTTATTGTTTCTTTAATGACATTTTTCTTTATGCCTTTTAACTTCTTATCAGTTTTTTCAACGTTATTCACAATGTATTTATAAGCATAAGCCTTAGACCTCAATCCCACAAATTCACTCATGACATTTCCTCCTAATTCATCCTTAAACTTTCCAATCACCTTTTTATTTTTAGAAGAGAACAACTCACTCTCTGGACTGTAATTACTAGTGTCATAGATATTAATGTCCTTTTTCATGTCTGAATAAACATCATCAGTATTAATTTGCAAAATAAAACTATCTGTATCCATATAAAGTAGATGATCATCATTTTGATATTTCTTCCTCAAGTTATTATAAAAGTAATCATACATTAATGACTTTGATAAATCAAGAATTGATGTTCCAATATAAATAGGTTTGTCCATTTCAATACTCTCTTTAATCAAATGGATCGCACAAAAGTTCTCAGTAAAGACCTCAGCTCTAGTAAAACTCGGTCTATTAATTAATTTTGATGCTTGTTTCCAAGATGTTTATAGTCTGATATTTTGTCTTTTTCTCACATTTTCCATGGTCTTACCAAAGACCGCATTATTCATCAATTTATAAAAGTCTTTCTCAAAATCTGTTTTTGACTCTGTTCTTCTTTGTGTATTAAAATCAATGTACCCCTTCAACCAATGACTTTGATTGAACTTTAGAACCCTATGGATCTTCTCTACTCTTAGACCTT
The DNA here is from genome assembly GCF_964187855.1 of Myxine glutinosa. Lineage (NCBI taxonomy): Eukaryota > Metazoa > Chordata > Myxini > Myxiniformes > Myxinidae > Myxine > Myxine glutinosa. The sequence continues at coordinate 74,275,800 of NC_136273.1, forward strand.
TTGATAAATATTGTCGCAAATTTCTTTGGTGTAGAACATAATTTTTCTTGTTATATAATGTAGTAAGTAATTTTTCTGTTGATTCACCTATATTAAATGATTGTTGATAATCACTTAACCACTCCTTCTTTGGACTTTCCTTTTCACAAGCAAATGGGAGATCTTTGTGTAGGTTATGAAGTTCCTCTGGATATTTCAAATCGACCTCAAAATAATAACCAACCTTTGAATCATCCAATTCTTTTTGTGTAGAGATACATACATCTTGTAAAACCTTTTTGTAATCTTTTTCCTTTACCCATCTAAGTTTTCCATAAGGAAGAGCCTGAGACATTGCCCAGCCATACAGGTTGTTCGCATCATAATACATCAAGTAGGAGCTCTCTACCGATGGATCATAATTTGGAATGTACTTGTTATTTGCTTTAGCATATCTCTTTGAACAGACTTGTGAAATTCCTCCTCTCTTTGCCTTTTCAATCATCAAAAGCATATCAACATCGGTTATCAAATCCAAAGATTGTTTTGTCATTTTTAACATCGCGCTCCAAGCCAATCCAGGAGCAATGTAATAGTGAGCAGGATCCAATCCATATCCAGAATGACAGATTGTTCTGAAAGCCTCAAACACATCAGCCAACAAAAGCACATCAGTTTTGAGGTACAAATCGTGATACTCACCAAGATTCTTAATGTTATATTTTTTCCAAACATTTTGTGCGTGTACATAATCTTTATCAGATATATGACTATTATTTAATTTGTTATAGAAATTTTCTTTTAAAGGAAGTTGTGTTTCATTGAATCTCTCAAATGAGTCCATATAGTCAAAGGGGTAAATTCCCTTTTGTGTTAGAAAATCTTTATCTAAAAAATACTCTGAAAGACATGGAAACTCTTTTAGATTTTGAACCAAGTTAGCCAATGGACTTGCCATGAATTTAAATGTATCAAGAAATCTGATATGAGTAATAGGAGATGTGTGAATTGTTTTTGTGAATGAAATGTATTTCTGATCCGTGTTTGGAATTGCTGAGATACTTCCAGAAGTCTTTGAGAGTTCCTTGATAAATAGATGTGTATCATAATGAGCGTTGTTATGAAGAAAGACAGGAATGAAAGAGGGGAGTTGATAATTAATATTACAACTTTGATGAGCCGGACCTCTATATTTACCAGTGAGATGACAATGGTCTCTAACCTTTAGACCTTTACCAATTTTCTCCTCACAAATATGACAGACATTGTTTTTTATAAATTCCTTTTTTTCTTTACTTGTTGAGGACATTGGTTTATTGGTTTCTCTCATTATCTTGGTTAATCGAACACAGTCTTTTTCTAGTCGTTTCACAAACTCCTCTGGGGTATTTGAGCCTCTATACATCTCTACCTTGTTATATTTATCACCAACGGATGATTTGATATAATAACAAAAACCACAAGGAGTATGTTTTTGATATTTATTTGTGTATGATTCTTTTGGATCTGGAGAAGCAGTATCAATTTTTTCTAAAATACTTTCAAAATCAGCATATATAACAAATGGATGTTTTATTGTTTTCTTTTCATCTTTGAATGTGATCTTTGAGTCTTTTTTAGGCATGTTGATTACCGTCGATTTATGTTCACCACAATAATTTGAATGTTTATCTAATCTTTCTTGTGTATGGAAGAAGTTAAGACAACGCATACAAATATATATTTTATTTGTTCTTTTACATACTTGTGGTTTTATTAATTTTGTAATATCTTTGATGTATGTATAATGTGAATTTTCATCTGAATTAAAATATAGAAGATTAATATGAGTTTGTTTACAATTGTCAGAAAGCTTTAAAACCTGAATGTTGTTTGTTTCTGTTAGACCATAAACATTAACTGATAAATTATTCAACTTTTCAAATTTAGGAATATCATTTAAAGTCATCGGAAACTTTAGATCTTTCGTATTTAATGTATTCTCATATTTTTTATAATGAGATACTCTTTCATCATGAAAATGTGGAGGATGTAAGTGTGCTAGAATAGACCAGAGAAAACATTTATTGTCTTTATTTTTGATATTGATAACTGCTTTTCTATTTTTGATAACACTGGGTAAATCAATGTAAGAAGAAGCTTTTAGAGGATCTGATTTAAGAATATGAATGTCTATGTAAATAATTTTTCCTATATTGAATCCACTTCCTACGATTGAATTATCCACATCTTGCTCTTGTTTAATAAGTTCATCATAGACTCCTGATGTTTTAAAATCTTGATATGAAGATATGAAGTGTGGCTCAGTTCTCATGTATGGTGTATCTATAACTCCTTCGTCCTTTGTCATTTCTAATTTTACTCCCATATAAAATTTAAGTGGTTTCATTTCTTTTAGTGTTTTTTCAATCAACGTTTGAACAGCAGGTTTAACTATTTCTACAGCATCAACTATAGACTCTGGTTCAGGAGGTTTGAAGTTAAAGACTCTTATTTTAATATGTCCTTTGAATGCACCATCAGAGTTTTTAATAGTAAACAATTTTGACAAGTGTTTGTTAGTTTTAAGATGGGCTTTAAACCCCTTCTTGAGGATGGTTGTTTTACAGACCTTACAATGTTTTGTTTTAGGTGGAAGAGGGGAATGTTTGTTAAGAATGTTGTATGTATGTTTTGCGGTGAGAATATGTTGTTTATAATATTTTACTTCCTTCTCGCAAGTATCACAATAAACCATATTTATAGCGTGAGAAAACGTGGTGTTTTATATATATCACTGTGCTTAAAATAAAACACTTTTGAGCTTTACAGCTCCGTTTTATATATATCGCTGTGCTTAAAATAAAACACTTTTGAGCTTTACAGCTCCGTTTTATATATATTGCTGTGCTTAAACTAAAACACTTTTTCACTCAGAATCATCTAAGTCATAACTATCACATGAATACTCAGAATCATACTCAGAGTCATCAATAAAGCTACTCTCATAACTATCATTTGAGCACAAACTATTAGTATCATAACTATCATCTGTGTTCAATGAAATACTATCATCACCATCGTCCGAGTTCAATGAAATACTATCATCACTATCGTCCGAGTTCAATGAAATAGTAAAATCTTCACTGCTATAATGACTCATATTTAATTAGCAGAAAAAACCTTTCCATCTATACCAATATACTTTCTTTCATTAACGGATTCAATCTCTACATTTTTAATATCAAAAGTTATCTTTAAATAATCTCTAACTATCATAGAACGAAATGACATTTCACCAGAAATATTAACATCATTCATTTTACTTAGATCTACACCCTTTGGATTATTAAAGTAAATACAAATTTCTCCACGAGTATTGTTGATGGTCTTATCATTCTTTTTCAAAGTATCGTGGTCAATCACTTTTTCAAGCTTTGAATAAATTGCCAGGAGTAGAGGAGAAACTTTTGTTAGATTTACTTTAATGGATGTCTTTCCAGGTATAGTTAGAGCTCTTCCTTTAAATGAAATAGAGGGGCTCATGTTATTTTCCATAACTGGTTTTACCCAAAAATTTCCATATTTATCTTTGTTCAATTTAACATCTTTGACATATTTTTCTATATCTTTCACCGAAGTAGAGATTGATTGAAATTTGTCTTTTGTGCTTTGAAACATTGTATTTATTAATGAATAAACTTGCGTTTAGTTTAAGTAAAAATTTACCATATAAATATGATAAGTTCTGAAGGATATTTAGAATTTCCAGACTCTCCATATGATAAATTAGAGAATTGTCCGGCTTGTGATAGAATAGGGCTTAATAATGAGGGTTCATATAAACAATGTATTTTCTGTGATTTAATTTTAATTAATGATAATAAAAAATATAAAAATATATATAACTCTTTTAAATTAGAACCAAAAATGAATTACTTTACAAGATTAATAAGAGAGATGAATGTTAAGTATTGTGATGATAATACACCATTTCTTTCAAGTGAAGAGACTATTTGTATTGAGGAAATGTATAAGGGTTTAATGATATTTATCATTCAAAATAATTTTAATGGAAATGTAAATACAAGATACTATATAAATAAAATAATGAATTATTTTGAAATTAAACCCGAACTCAGGATAAAATATAGAGTTTCTAAAATAGCTCAAAAAAAGTTAGATGACTTGTTTTCCAAATATATAAATGAATGATTTTTTACCCGTTTGGGAAAATAAGATAAAATTTAATAACCATAAAAACATTCCAAATTCATTGAGATGTCTAATAGTTGGTTCAAGCGGATGTGGAAAAACCTGTTTACTTTTAAAGATGCTCCTTGGTCCTAATTTTTTAGATTATGATAATTTTATAATTTTTACAAAGTCTAGTTTTCAACCCGAGTATCAACTACTTTCACAGGGTTTTAATGCAGGTCTTAAAAAGGAAGACATTATCGGTTTATTTAAACTTCAAAACAAACTAAATGATTATAATATTGAAGATATAATACAATTATTTTGTGATACACAGAAATCAAAATCGAAACCAAAACCCATAACTTGTATTCTCAGTGATAATACGGATGATATACCTTCACCTCAAGATTTAGATAAATCAAAAAAGAACCTTGTCATCTTTGATGATTGTGTTAATGAGAGAAACCAAACAGTAATGGATAGCTACTATACAAGAGGGAGACATTCTTCTTGTAATTGTATATATCTTAGTCAATCATATTTTCAACTCCCTCGACGCTCAATAAGAAACAATGCCAATACTTTTATTTTATTTAAGTTAAATTCAATAGATGTAAATAATTTTTGGAGAGATAATTGCTCTACGTTATGTAGTAAAAAAGAATTTGAAAATTATATGAAACACACGATTGAAAAATATAAATATAATGTTGTGAAACAAGATGAGATATTAAAGGATGTATTTTTATTTTAAACATAATTACATATATAAATGATAACTATTATTATTAATCTTGTGGGTAAATCTGCTTCAGGAAAGAACTTTCATAAATCTAAACTCTTGAATAGTAAAAATGAAAAGATTGTAAGTTTTTTTTAAAAACACCCTATGGTTCGTTTTGTGAGTACTACAACCAGAGCAAAGCGACCAGGAGAAGAAGAAGGGAAAGATTATTACTACATTTCAATGGAGGAACATATGCGATTGAGGAACGAAGGTCAAATATTTGAGGAGGTCTCTCTTGGTTCTACAAAATATTCACATTGTAAGAGTGAGTTAAATAAAGTAAAATCTAATGGTCTTGGGATTTTAGTATCTAATCCTGAAGGAATGAGACAAATTATTAAACAATTGTGTGGTGATGGAGTTAAGATTTTATCATTCGGTTTTGATATCGATGAGGAGACTCAACGCAAACGTATGAAAAGCAGAGATACAAGTGTTAGTGACGAAGAAATAACAACTCGTATTAATACCAATAAAGAATTTGATGAAATATTTAAAGAAAAGGATTTATTTCAACACATTTACTATAATGACAAAGAAAAGGAAAATTTTCCCATTGACCTTTACAATTCATTAAATGATATTTTTCAATAAATAAATACAGAAAATGAATACCGAAGAAAGAGCAAGAAAGTTTAAAGAACATCAAGAGTTGGTTTCAAAAGTTGTAAAGCAACAGGAAGAGATAAAGAAGAAACGGAGACAGAAACTAACTGGTGAAGAAGCCTTTGAAAGAAAACAAGAGAAATTTTTTAAACCGCTTTTAAAAACTCAACACCCTACAGTTCCCACAGTAGAATTTACTCCGAAAAAACTTCAAATGCTCAAAGATTTTAGTCAGATAACAAAACAAGAACTTGGAAAATTAGAATATAATGATGAAGAATTATTTCAGAAACTTGAGGAGGTAAATCAACCCCCTAATTATGTAGTGGAAGCTCTTCAAAACAATGAATATTTGGCAGATTCAAAAACCAGAGCAGGTCTCATTCCAACAGAAGAACCAGCAGTGTTCCATCTTGTGAAAGAAAAGGTATTGATATTTAATGATGAATTGATGTTCTTGAGTTCTACTCAACCAAATGTTAAATTAACTCCAAGATTAATGTTTCTTCTAACAAACCCCGGATTCAGCGGTTCAAAATATTTTGAGGAACCACTTGATATGGAAAGAGAGGAAGATAGGGTATATATTGAGTTGCTAAATGCACTTGATTATGGAGTTTCTGTTGCTGGTAAAAGTAAGAAGAATGAGAAGGAGAAACATATTATTGATGCTTTAAGTAAGCTTGGTTCGGGTGTTAGTTTTCTTCCAAATGACCCATCACAATTAGTTAATAGGCTATTATTGTTGTTAGGTAGTAAGAAGGCTGGAAACAACAATTGTTTTAATGAATCCTCAGCCATTTTAGATCAGTTGATGAATATGAAAATAATTAATAAATGTCAATACAAAGATATTTTATTAGATATTAAATAAGATGAGAAGCACAATTCTTAGTTTTAATTTCACAACGAGCGATTACACAGCTTCATTCCCTTACCCACTACAACTTGACCCCCTTACCTCATATGAGGCATCTTTATTGTCGATGGAAACTTATAATACCTTGTTTAATATCACAGAGAAAAACAACAAGTTTAGTTATAATCCAGGAAGTGGATATAAAACTATAACCGTTTCACCTGGAGCTTACGAGATTTCTCAAATATCTTCAGAAGTCTCTCGCCTTATGAAAGAAAAAGGTGATGAACCAAAAAATATTGTAATAGATATTCAAAAACACACTTCAAAATCAACGATTAAACTTAAAAATAATTATAAAGTTGATTTCACGATTGAAAATTCGTTTAGAGAGCTATTGGGTTTCTCTTCAAAAAAGATTGAAAATAACGGGACGTTTTACAGTGATAATGTTATCCAAATATCCTCCGGTATAAATTCAGTATTAATTCATTGTGATTTGATTGATGGTGCTTATAACAATGGAATAAGAACAAATACAATATTTTCATTCAGTGCATACTCAACCCCGATTGGTTATAAATTTAATATGGAACCAAAAAATCTTGTCTATTTACCTGTGTCAGGAAAAACCATATACAGAGTAAATTTTAGGATAACCGACCAAGATAATCGTATGATATCCTTTAATGATGAAATTATATCCATCAGAATTCACCTACGTGAAGTTTTTCAATAAATAAATAATGGTTATTGTGAGAAAACACGAGTTGGGAAAATATAAAATAATTACAGGGGAGGGCATGTACCTTTCACCATACTATACAAGGTATGTGGGTAGAGGATACTATAAACCAAAGAGACAACGAGGTGTAGGTCATCAATTTCGAAATAAAGGAGATGGGATAATTGATACTCTAATGGGTATTGGTTCAACCATCCTTAAACATAAAGACCTAATTGGTTCAACTGCTTCTGCCGTGGGCTCCGTTACGGGTGCTATAAAGAGTATAAAAGATGCTCAAAAGGGGTCTCATAAATTACAAGCAATCAAAGAAATAAAAAAAGGTAAAACTCAACTATCTTCACAAGAATGACAAAAAATCATTAAAATACTTGGGTCAGGGTTTCAACGATTTTAATACTATTGTAAATACAAGTATGGAAGCGATTGATAGTATCTATGATTTGGATGATACAATTATCATTTCAAACTCCACGAAAAAGGAAGACTATTTTAAGGTAAATGCTATAACAGGAACAGACTGGAATTCAAACGGAACAAAAAGTTTTGAAATAAATAATCAACAAACTTACTTGAATATAGCTGATAGTTTCTTGCTGTGTAAATTTAAATTCACTAAGGCTGCGAATAATACTAATGCTACACTCGTAAATGATTTCTTCTGGAAAATGTTTGATAGTGTTCGCCTGTATATTGGAACACAAGAGGTTGAAGCGGTTGATTATGTCTCTACTACATCTGAAATGATGAAATTTACACTATATTCGTTTGGTGATAGAATGGGTAAGGGAGCTGTTGAAGGTTTTATTCCTGATATGTCAACGGGTACAAACACAGACCCTGGTTATAGTCAAAGGAAGGCAATGTATAATGATGACACAAAACCAAAGAATAGTTTTACCGTAGCAGTACCTCTGAAAGGTATATTTGGATTTTGTGATTATGACAAAGTTTTGTATGGTCTTAAAATTAGATTTCAACTACAAAGGAATGATAATGTAAATAGGTTGCTTTTTGGGGTTGAAAATGCTTTTGGAGACAACAATAAATTTGTTATTAATGATTTGTGTTGGTATATCAGTGAATATACTCCTAATCTTAAAACGGAAGAGATGTTAAATAGAAGACTTAACTCAAAGAAACCGCTAAATGTATCATGCCTTAAAAGAAGATGTCAACACGTTAAACTGGAACACACTACCTACACTTGGAATTTGGGTGTTCTTCAAGGAAAGCCACGATACCTCTGGCTCATTTTTTAAAAACCAGATGGAGAGGACGGTACTAATAAGAATAATGCGCTGAGTGATAATGCTAAGGTGAAACAACTTCGGGTTTCTCTTGATGGCACATTTTATCCGCGAGATAGATTGGAAATTGATTGGGAAAAAAATGATTATGCGGAAGCCTACAAGTCTTACCAAAAGGTGTGTGAAAGCAACGGTAATAATGATCCTATTTTGGAAATGGTTTCGTTTCAAAAACTTTATACAATCTATGCAATTGACCTGATTTCTCAAAAGGAAACTATAAAGTCTAATCGAGTGGATACTTCTCTATACATTGAAAGAGGGGAGAGTGAAGAGGTTAATGCATATTGTTTGCTTTTGGAGGAAACAGAATTACAGATTAATACAGATAATGGTGTTATGATTAATATCACATATGTTTTTTCTCATAAATAAATGGTTGGGGTATATGTTAATCAAATCAATCTTAATAAATTAACATCTTGTATTCAAAATCAAAAGCCTTGTATTATTAATGTTAATACAATTCAAAGAAAAGGAGCTGTAAGAATTGATGTTTTACTCACACACACACAAGTAAAAACACTAAATGATGTTGGATCACTTAAAATTAAAATGACGAAACCTATGTTAAAGAAATATTCAATAGACGAGTCAAGAGGAGGATTTCTCCCGTTTCTAATTCCTTTATTTGCTAGTTTAAGTGCGGCGGGAGCATTGACTGGTGGTATTTCAGCAGCGGTAAAAACTGCTAACAAAAGGAAGGCACAACTAAAAGCTCAAAAAGAATTGGAAAGACATAACAAGGAGTTGGAGAAACAAATTAGTGGAAGTGGTGTAATTGTAGATTTTGCTCAAAAACTTGAAAGTCTACCTGATAAAGCTAGATTGTTGGTTGGAGATATGCTTTCCTCTATCGCTCAAGCGGGTGTTAAACTAACTAAACGGGGTAATGGATTGTATCTTTCTCATAAATAAATGGATAAATGGTTTAAACAATTTGGAAAGAATACAACGTCAAATATAGAACTAGCTAAGTATTGTAAAACACTAAAAATTGATAATGTGGTTATTTGTATGAGAGATGAATTAATACATATAAATAAGAATACAAAGAATATTATTATGAATTTAGACACACAGAATGGTTCTCATTGGGTTTGTATTCATAATAGTCAGGATAAATATTATTTTGATAGTTATGGTATGCCACCACCTGTTGAAGTAATACAATTCTTACAGAATGGTGTTTATCAAACATTTCAAGTTCAAGAAATTAATTCTAAATGTTGTGGTCAATTATGTTTATATGTATTATTTCAACTCAACAATAATGAAAATTTTTATGATATCATTTTTAATCTAATATAAATGACTTATGTTGGAAAAGATGGTTCTATCTTTGGAAAATCCTCTCAGGATATTGATTTATCAAATTATTATACAAAGGCACAGGCTGAACGACAAAAATATAGTGTAAGTAAAAATATTAATATGAAGAATACTTATAAATTAATCAATTATCCAAACCCTACAGATGCGAATGACTTAATTAGATTAAGTGATTTATCACAATATATATATTTTAAAGAAAACAGCACGTTTTGTTAAACAAGTAAAATTTACAACCACAACACCTGGTTATACTGACCATACACCTTTCCTCATTGAATTTAACTACCTGCTTACAATTGAATTTTATAAAGAAGGACATATAGTTAATATGCGAATTATTAAATGGGGGTATGATATGCCTGATTTAGGGTATAATTGGTCTTTTTCAATAAACATAGAAGAACTACATGATTTTAATCAGTCTCGTAAAGAAGAATATTATCCACTTGGTGAGGATAAGGATTTATGTGGAAGTACAATTAATAAACAACAAATACATGGTTTTAAGAAAAGAAAAATATATGATAGTATAGCGATGGTTAGCATGACAAAGAAGGAAGGTCATGAGATAAGGATAGAAAGCCAAGGAATACAAACCAATTTGGTAGTGGGAAGATGGGGTGGTATTACCTGTCATAATATTAATCTCACATATATTTCTGATACATAAATGGCAGGAAGAAGACTACAAGAGAATTATAATTTTTGTATTCAAGGATACCTACAAGAAAAGGGTGCTCGGTATTACATACCTTATGATTTGGAGCATATACATGGGAATTTTGTCATTAAAAACTGGCCTTATACTGATATTGTTAACCCCACAAATAGAGACTTGTTTAAAATATTAAATAAAAATGAACTTCTCAAAGTTATGAAATATAAAACTCTTTTAGAAATCGTCAACAAATCTTATTGGTATCCTATTATGAGAAAAATAATTATAGATACAAGAATATCTCAAAATCCAGATGAGTATATGTATAATATTCTTTGGGATTCAAACTCAAGGGTAGCAAGGGATGAGGAAGGAGTTGAAGAAGAGAAGGAGGAAAGAGAGAAAAAGGAGAAGGAGGAAAGGGAGAGGGAGGATAAGGAGGAGAGGGAGAAAAAGGAGGAGGAGAGGGAGAAAAAGGAGGAGGAGGAAGGAGAGAAAAGGGAGAAGGAGGAAAGAGAGAAAAAGAAGAAGGAGGAGAGGGAGAAAAAGGAGAAGGAGGAGAGGGAGGAAAGGGAGCAAAGAGAGAGGGAGGAAAAATATAAAAAGATGGAAATCAGTGAGATTCGTAAAAGATTGAGTGTATTACAGCAAATAAATCAATCTCAACGCACCGAAGAGGAAATTAAGGAATTAACAACTCTTATGAAGATAATGGTTTCAAAAATAACAACGTCAATGTCTTCAATTTCAGGGAGGAGATTTAAACGTGAAAGTGGTGAATAAGAAGAAGAAGAAGAAGAAGGAAACGATTATGTGATTGATGATGTTGGTGTCATTGACTTTAGTTAGTTTTTATTTGTAAATAAATGGAGGAGAGAGTGAAGGCATTCCTTAGGATTCTTTATGTTTTAAAAATTAAGATAGAAATGTATATGTTAAAAACCAAAAAGGTTTTGATACTCTGTCGGAATTTTTCTGATAAATAAATATGAGTTATTGTCTCAAATGTAAAAAGAAAACTAAATCTAAAAATATCTCTTATGTTAAAGCTAAAAATAATAGAGTTTATCAAAAAGGAATATGTCAAGTGTGTGGCTCTAAAAAGTGCCAATTCATCTCACCTAAAAGAGGAGGAGATATACAAAAGTTTCTGTCAGGAAGTAAATTTACAACAACTGGAATTCCAGGGGAATTACACCTTCCAGGGTATTCTTTCTGTGGTCCAGGAACAAACCTGGATAAAAGATTAGATGAGGCTGACAATCCTAAACCTTGGTCTAAACCTACAAATAGGGTTGACGAAGTGTGTATGAAGCATGATATTGCTTATGGGAAAACCACTACGTTGACTGAAAAACATAAAGCCGACAGCGAAATGTTGTATAATTTGTCTTTGATACAAAATCCAACGTTGAGAGAGAAAGTTGATAGGTTTATTGTGAGAAATTTGATAAATGCTAAATTGAAACTTGGTCTTGGTTATTCCTCAAAAAACTATTAGGCTCTAATGATGTCATCAAGACTGAGGAGCTTTTGGCTGAAGAATTACACAAACCTATAATCACAAAGTTTAAAAGAAGGAAGGTTTATTCTAAATACACCGACCACATATGGTCCGCTGATTTAATTGAATTGAATAATGACAGGGGATACAGGTATGCTTTAACCGTTATTGATTTGAGGAGTAGATTTGCCTGGGTTGTCCCTTTAAAAAATAAAAGGGGTGATACTTTAATGTTAGCCTTTAAGCGAATATTTGATCGGGATAAAAGGAAACCAAAGAAGTTATGGACTGATGAGGGAACAGAGTTCTATAACAAAATATTCATGAAATTTCTTAAGGGGAAGGGTATTAAATTATACAGCACCTTTAATGAAGGAAAGGCAGTTGTTATTGAGCGTTTTAATCATACTTTAAAAGAGAAATTATATTAAAAATTCACACAACTCGGTTCTCAAAAATGGGTGTATTTAATTCAGGATATTGTAGATAATTACAATAATACAGTTCATTCATCAACAAAATCAAAACCATTGGAAACATTTACAAAATTAGAATATGAAAAGGAGATTAATTTGAGAAAGCCCAAGTTTAAAGTTGGTGATATTGTAAGAATATACAAATGGAAAAGTCATTTTGAGAAAGGTTATACACAAAAATGGACTCGTGAATTATTTAAAATCATTGATGTAATGGATACAGTCCCTTGGACCTACAAATTATATGATTTAAATGGAGAAGAAATCTTGGGTTCATTTTACTCGCAAGAATTACAAAAAACACAAGTAATCAGATAATACCCTTGAAAATAATAAATAAATAAATAAAATGTAATGGGGATACGTTTTTAAATCTGTGAACCCCAAACACAGAATCCCACAACTTTTTAGTTGGGGCTTAACTTTTGTGTGTGTATAATGGGAATACGTTTTTAAATCTGTGAACCCCAAACACAGAATCCCACAACTTTCCAGTTGGGGCTTAACTTTTGTGTGTGTGTGTGTATGTGTGAGTGAGTCATAATAATATACAAACCCTAACCCAACCCCATCCCTAACCCAACCCCATCCCTAACCCAAACCCATCCCTAACCCAAACCCATCCCTAACCCAACCCCATCCCTAACCCAACCCATCCCTAACCCAACCCCATCCCTAACCCAACCCCATCCCTAACCCAACCCCATCCCTAACCCAATCCCATCCCTAACCCAACCCCATCCCTAACCCAACCCTAACCCAACCCCATCCCTAACCCAACCCATCCCTAACCCTCACATTCAAAATCCCAACCCTAACCCAATCCCATCCCTAACCCAACCCCAACCCTAACCCTCACATTCAAAATCCCAACCCTAACCCAACCCCATCCCTAACCCAACCCCATCCCTAACCCTCACATTCAAAATCCCACCCAAACCCTAACATAATCTTTCTTTTCTTCTTTTTTTAAATACGTTTTTTTTTTCTTTTTTTCGCTTCCTCCAATTCTGTCTTTCAAGGCTTTCAAGTTTGAAGAAGTAGAAATGGGAAGAAAGAATTTTCCAGCATTTTCTTCCTCGAACTTTCTTGATATTGCTTAAATCAAGCGTCATTAAATAAAGAACATTGTTCATTGCTTTAGAATCCAAAGAGTCTCCAAGAGGAACCCCACAGGTAGAGTCTCCAAAATAAAACCAACTTTCCAAGTTCCCAAGGTATAACCACAATTCCTGTTGAGCCTCCAAGATAGGTATCACATTCCGAGTCATCAAAACAAAACCCCCATTCCGAGTCTCCAAAAATATAACCATCTTTCCAAGTCCCCAAGGTAGAACCACAATTTTCAGAAATATTGGGGGTTTCCGTGATAAGTCTCACATAGTATAACTGCGGACCATCAGGGAAAACTTCCCTTTCCCAATTTTTTAGGGTTTCTATGATGTGTCTCACATAGTATAACTGCGGACCATCAGGGAGAATTCCCATTTCACAATTTTTTAGGGTTTCTATGATGTGTCTCACATAGTATAACTGCGGACCATCAGGGAGAACTCTCCTTGCCCAATTTTTTAGGGTTTCTATGATGTGTCTCACATAGTATAACTGCGGACCATCAGGGAGAATTCCCGTTTCCCAATTTTTTAGGGTTTCTATGATGTGTCTCACATAGTATAACTGCGGACCATCAGGGAGAACTCCCCTTTCCCAATTTTCAGAAATTTGTGGGTCTCCAATGTATGACTTGTATTCTGGCTCATCAAGGTAGAACTTGTTCAGTGGGTTTTGTTTTGATAACTCACAACAAGTATCATCATGGTAAAACTCTTTTTCAGGATTTTGTGGATCTCCAAGGTATAACTCTTTGGCTGGGTCATCAAGGTAGAACTCGTTCTGGGGGTCTTGGTTGTTCAAAATGTCTTCAAACAAAAAAATAACTTCATCCCAAGTTGTGTTAAAAGCAGAATTTTCATTTCGTATCTCAGATACAATTTCCTGTGAAAGAAAATAACAATGTATTAATTTAATACAATTTTTTTATTTGTATAAATCAAGCTCTATGAATATTAAAATAAACTTTGTTAACTCTTACACGAGTCTCATCTAAAAAAAAAATTAAAATAAATAATTAAATAATTAATTAATTAAATAAATAACTAAATAAATAAATAAACAAACTTACCTCCATTGATAAGAGGTTCGAGTCCAGTTCATCAATCTGAAGGTTGAGTTCTACACAGGTAGTAGGACTCCAAGGAATAGCAAAGTTATCCCATTCCATTTCGGCATAGTAGTCCATTCTCAAGTGAAGCAGAAAGCGTGTTTGAAAAAGCCTGTGTGGTCGGTGCCTTTTATAAGGACTGGGTGTGTCATTTCCTGTGGAAATTCCCTGGGCGTGTCTTAACTGGAAATGATGTGATGGAAATTCCCTGAAAATGATGTAATGTATTACCTGGAAATGATACAATGCTGAAGAGTTTCTAAAGTGGGTGGGACTTAACAAAGTGGGTGGGGGCTTAGCAGAAGTGGGCGGAGCTTAACAAAAGTGGGCGGGCTTAGTAAAAAAAGTGGGCGCGGCTTAACAAAAAGTGGGCGGGGCTTAGTAAAAGGTGGGCGTGGCTTAACAAAATTGGGCGTGGCTTACCAAAAAGTGGACGGAGCTTAACAAAAAGTGGGCAGAGCCTACCAAAAGTGTGTGGCACTGGAGGCGCTCAAACAAGAACATTGAGGGAGGTTTATCATTTTATCTTAGCTCAGTTAAAATATCTTGATAAAGAACCGAACTCAAACATCTTTTTTGTTAATATATTAGATGGTGAAGGGAGTGGCAAGAGAATTAAATTATTTCCCACGCATAAACAAATATTTGTAGGGTCGTTGTTTGAGTGGGTCAAAGATGATTCACCAGATGATATTAAGAGTAAAAGGTTAAAAGGTCCATAAGGTCAGAAGGATCACAGGTTCACACCGAAGGACCATTGTTTAAGTGGTCTAATGAATAAGGATAACATGTCAAAAGGTTAGAAGGTTCGTAAAGAACAGGGTGAGAGAAATAGAGGTGTTTAGGGGCAATGAGGGAGGGGAAAAATTAACATGTAAGTCAATGGGAAAATGAGAGTGTCCCAGAAGCAACATATATACACTACTGACGTCTGTTGCAGGGACTGGTGACTTGGATTACTTGTCCTGCGATTCTGTTGTGATTCTTAGTTGACCAGACGTTTTCTATCTGCATTTTTACCAGTTTCGTTGTGTCGGTTAATGGCACAAGCAACTGCATTTCCTGACACTTGTATTTCAAGTCTGCAAGTCTTGACACTTGTATTTCAAGTCTGACACTTGTCTCAAGGATTGGCCTTCTTTTCTCAAAGTTACAATTGCCTGTGTTTTTTGTGGTGTTAGCTGAGCTTTGACACCCATGTTCATGCAATCTGAAACACAAAAACACTCATTAGATTGGGTAAACTGGCCTTTCTGTAAACATTTTTGCAACGCCTGGCAATAATAGACATCGCACGTGATGAAGAGACTAAGCACACAGAGCATTCTTTCCACACAGAGCAGAGTATTTGTAAACAGTTTTTGCTCCTGAGATGAAACATTAATAACATGAACTTTGCATTTCAGTTTGGATTTAGTTTTGTACTTTTTGACCTATTTCCAAAAATTGCTTTAAACCTACGTTTCGCAAAAAGCTCTCAATCTATTACATAAGACTTCAGCGGGTTACAGATGGTCAGAGTCGGCACTTCACACGTTCAAATGATCTTGTCCAGCTGGGTGTACGGGTCCGACCATGCCAGTCGCGTTGCAAGTTCTCTCTATGAGCTTGGTCTCACATAAGCACGCATAGGACTCCTGTGTCCACGGACCAAGCTGGCTGAGTGATGTCGAATATAAAAAGTGTGTGGTGTTAAAGATCCCAATGCATACTGGCTGTGAAGAATTTAGGAGAGAGAAGTGAGGAGGAATGAATGAAGAGTGAGGTGTGAGGAGATTCTCGACCAGAGAGGAGTTTTTGTCTGGATGCCACCTCCGCGACCCCAGCATGGCAGCCTTCATCGAATACCTGCCAGTAGGTATGATGACCAGCCCCCACAGGGATGTAGCTGGTTAGTGAACTATGGTTTGAAATGTGGAACCCGTCAGGGTCCTCTTGCAGAACTCATGGCCCTCTTCACTGGATCCTGGTTTGAATATGCAGTCTCTCAGGATGAACTGCACACAGCCAAACCCTCTCTCACCAACCTTCCTCGCTCATGCCCCCGGCAAGGCGAGTTGTTCCTTTGGTGTCCATCCATCGTTTGGTGTACATCACAATTCATCCATCTCCTGCTCTCCTGAATCCGATGCAAGCTCTTGTGGTGTTTTATATGTTTCACACAAGGTCAACTAAGAGGCCCGGCGTCTAAATGTCTGCATTCTGTTGTCTCAGTGAATGAAAGAGCCTTAGTCCAGTTCCGCTTCCTCCATAACAAACCTCTGCCCCAGTCTATGTCTCTTTCTTGTGAGTAGAACTCGAACCTTAGTCTCAACACAGCTCTGTCTGCACCATAACAATCATTTTTTAAACCACCTTTTGCCACAGTACAATTGACTGAACTTGTACCTGCTTCATTTAAATCCACATTTTCATTTCAAATGGTATATTATTTCGTAACAATGTGTGTATGTGTGTATGTATGTATGTTGGTGTGTATGTACATCTAAAAATCATTGAAAAAAACAGGGCTGGCCCGATCTCCAGCAAATTTTGCATACGTGTTGTAACTTGTAAGTAACCAGGGTAACCCCTTACCTCTACTCTCTGCGAGGAAGGGGGAGGAAGTTGAGGACTTGCCAATGCTCCCGGAGGGAGCGGTGTTTCTCGTAATTATTAAATACCTTTTTGAAGGAAGCAAATTGAAAAATTAATCCACAGAAACTATTCCTGGACATGCTCAAAGTTTCCCTGCTATCAGAAGTAGTCCCACTCTACGGTACTCGTACGTGGTACTCGTAATCAAATGTACATGCGCTGGTATGTAGATGGATTATGGGAACGTAGGTCCCCCATCCATACCTCATGGTTGGGAATAAAAAATTTCTACCAAGTACAGTATATTGACACAAATTGTAACAAAAACGTTTGGCCTTATCATTATAGACAAGGAACATGACCATTGTACGTTTGATTCCTGCCCAGATGTCCACAGCCCAGCAATATTTTAACATTTGGGAAGAACAAAACATGTGAAAGTAAAACAAAACCGCATTAACCAACTTCCTGCTTATATTTCGTGAAAGTAGAGAGAAACTGGTAAGGTCATATCTAACAAGGATTTCTACCGAAATAAAAAGTGTATCAATTGTCACTTCATTTTGTCATCCGTCACCTTAGCATCAGCTTTTCCAGTTCTCTCTCTACCCTCGGTTTCCGTGTTCACTTTTCCAATTTCAGTGATTTTCACTTGATGAAAACTCCTTGAAAACTCCTTGAAAACTCCTTGAACTTTTCCAACTCCTTGATGGACAACACATTGTGTGTGTGTGTATGCTGCTGTGTTCAAGTGTTCCAGTAGAATAAGACAATTCACTAATCGATGCTTTCGTTTCGTCCCAGTGGCTGGGGTCGACAGTTGTCGGATAACTCCCGATAACATAATCGCTGAGGTTGGAGGAAACCTGATGGCAACCTGCGACTACAGCGGAGATGCCATTGCTGGCGACGTCCGATGGTTGCATAACAATACCTCACTGTCGTCTGAGGTCATCGTTCACCAAAATTCAACAAGCTCTACAATCAAATTGACCACCCTGAAGGCTTCCAGGTTAAATGGTGACAACCTAATCTGTCTTCCGTCTCTTAATCACCTCTGCGGAACACTTGTGTTTGTTGGAAGTGAGTTGTCAATGTGATCCATAATTACGTCACAATCCTTAGTCCTTATACTTCAAGCAAATTGTCGATATGCGAGCCAGTATTGCTTTGTGGCTACTTAAAACTTCACACTCGATTAGTATTCCGAGCTAGCAATGAAAATACACAAATGGATTGATCAAATGATGGAATTTGCAAAGAAATATTACTTTTTATTACTTATTTATTATTACTTATTTGTCTGAAACTTGCAATTAAAGCTGTTTGTAGCCTACGGGTAACTACAATATGCGTCCAAGTTTCTAACGAGGCCTAGACTACATACGGTATACTGTACTTGTCCACAACAACACACTGTACACCATTGTCTCTGCAGACCGTCCGGAAACACCCAAGAGCCTGAGCTGCAAAACGGGCGATCTGGTCAATCTTCATTGCACATGGGATCGTGGCAATGACACCAACCTTCAATTTAAAAATGAGAGCACATACCGATTGCATTACAATGTGTAAGAATTTTGCAGGTTGTACAGTACTAGTAGTTGTTGTTAAGACCTCTCTAATGTTGCATGATTGTTGTCGTTGTGTAAAGTTTTAAAGTCTTTAATAAGATTGTAACTGGAGAAACTTCTCGTGGTCCAAAGACCCCGAAGAGCATCGTGGTACCGTACACAACACAATCTGTACGTTAACTTCTGATTTTTTAACAATGACATAACAATTGTGCTTTAAACCATTTTGAAATTTCCACCCTATTGTCTAAATGTTGAAAATTATGTTTAACAAAACGACTTTCAATCATAGATTTTGTGCGAGCAACGGCAGGTGTAAAATCCCGGCGAACATAACCGAGTCAGTGTAAACGCACGCACAGCGCATGCGCAAAAGGTCTCACTTAGTATTGATACGTCATTTCGAAAGTCCCGTATTGGTATACTTCATGTCTAATGGGTTATGATGTATCCCTGGTTCCTTTATAGGTCAAATGGAGAGAGTGGGTCGGTGAAAGCTGCTCAGAGTAATGCTTTGTTGAGGTCACTGAAACGCAACCAGAACTACACCTTGTGGGTCGAGGTCTTTAACGCACTTGGGCGTCGCGCTTCAGCTCCTCTCAAACTCACACCATTGTCGGCTTGTGAGTTCCCATTTATGCCTTCTTTAAAACCTCTTTGAGTCATAACCAACTTTGCATGCAAGACTGTATATGTGTCACTGAGATCTGTCATAAATGCTCGCCGACAAAGCAAAGGTTTGTTGGTAGGCCCATTGATGGAGTTTTATGCCAGTCTTCTGTTTCATATGCAACACAAGGCTGTGGGGTAGAATCATTGTCTGAGGGCACCACTGTGCCACTGATGCAGTGCCCTCTGTAGGTGAGTGCAGGAATTTGGAATTTGTTCACGAAGAGACACGAAGGGACAGCACTCGCATTGATTAATCACTCTGCGTGTGAAACACCAGTATGGTAGTTTAATTATACCTGAGTCGGGATTCAAACCCAGGCTAGATAGCTTATAGGTGAGTGTGCGTATCCCGAGGCCATCCTAGTAATGCATATAGGCAAGGCTTATATCGGTTCAAAACATTAAAAAATAACTTTCCACCTCTATCTATTTTGTAGAGAAAAATAAAGGCCAAACTAGAACGTCATACATCCGGATTCGGACCTGAACCAAAATCAAATTGGCTTGTCTTTGTCACCTAACCAACTCATCCTCCAAGTTTTGTCATAACTCGTCCATACCTCTTTGAGATATGATATATATATATATATATATATATATATATATACTGTATCTCGTTTTTGGCCCTATCACTCAATGGTGAAGAATCACTTAAGAAATCCTTTGAACCGGATCCAGATTTTGACCTTCACCAAAATCTAATCATTTCGTTCTTGTCACACACGCAACCCCTCCACCAAATTTCGTTCGAATCCGTCCACAACTTTTTGAGATATCCTGTTCACAAACAGACAGACAGACATGGGTAAAAACGTAACCTCAATCCACCTTTGGTAACGGAGGTAATAACAACACGAATGATAATAGCATAATATTGATGTTATTACAAAGCAATATCTATCTATAATTCCAGTAATCTCTGTGTGTATGTATGTATGTATGTATGTATGTATGTATGTATGTATGTATGGTTGTCTGTGACCACTGTTTCTCGACAACCACGGGTCCGATATACTTTAAACTTGCCAGGTATATTGCTGGGGACCCGAGGATGTGCCTTTTCAAGGTTTCATATTAATCGGACAAGTAGTTACCGAGCTATGTCCAAAAAACGATTCAACCAATCAGAGAGCAGCGAGTTATCACGTGTGCCGAACGTGGCGAACAGACTCTGCCTCGGACGGCACATTTGAGAGCGTATTCATTTATTTCACGTTGGCAAACTATGTTGGCGTTAAACTATGTTTTAAAACTAATTAAAACTAATTTGCGATTCTTTCGCTTTCCTGCGCGTTTGTGCACGCTATGGCGATTTCTTTACCAAACTCCGCAAGCCGTTCGCTTTGGACCAAACCATTTCATGTAAATAGAGGGGGGGGATTGTCACCGTACTCGCAAGCCGTTCGCTTTGGACCAAACCATTTCATGTAAATAGAGGGGGGGGATATAATTTTAGATATAGATATAGTACGGGCATGCCCTAGTAATTCTAATAAGGAGAAAAAGACATAAAATGTCATAGGCCCTGTGGTTTTAGAAATTTTGCTACACAGAGGTAAACGCCGCCAGTTGGCCATCTTTGGTCGGATTACAAAACAAAATCTTCTGTTGGTTGTTATCCAATGTTATTCATTTGCGGGTTTTAGGATGTGGGAAGAAACTCCAAGAACTCAAAATCTCCACCTCCATTTTGGTAAAGGATCATAATTCATGAATAAGATTGTGGAATGTCATTCTCACAGCTTTGTTCCAAGGGCTCATGTGTTGTCGTTGTGCCAAGTTTGAACAAAATCGATACATGCATGTTGAGAAATAGTTGGGGATACGTTTAAATAACAAAATGGCCACCAAGCGGCCATTTTATATCTGACTTCGATAAATCAGGGCATGCATATCTAAGCCATCATTCGTTATCTGTGTGCCAAATTTGAACAAGATCGGTAAATGCATGTCCGAGAAATGGCTGAGGATGTGTTCAATGTCAGTTTTTTTTACAACTAAAATGTCTGCCAGTCTACCAGTCAGCCATCTTTGCTCAGATCGCAAAATAAAGTGAGGTGCAAGTGTATACTATTGCCGTAATGTACTGTGCTTGAGCCAAATTTGAACAAAATCGGACCATGCATGTTGAAGAAATGGTTGAGGACATGTTTAAGTAACAAAATGGCCGCCAGTCGGCCATATTGGATCTGATCTCGAAAGACAATATGTTGCCTGTGTAAGCTATCATTCATTATCTGTGTGCCAAGTTTGAACAAGATCGGTAAATGCATGTCCGAGAAATGGTTGTGGACACGTTCAACATCAGGTTTTTTACAACTAAAATGGTTGCCAGTCGGCCATCTTTGATCGCATCGCGAAACAAAATGATGTACATATGTAAACCATCATGTATTGTTTTCGTGCCAGGCATGAACAAAATCGGTCCATACATCTCTGGGATATGGTTGAAGAAATGGTTGAGTTTGAGTTTCCGCTTTGAGTTTGCAAAAAAGCACCTAAAGGACTCTCAGACTGTGAGAAACAAGATTCTGTGGGCTTTCATGTGTCTTTCACTGACGAGAGGCTTCCGTCTGGCCACTCTGCCATAAAGCCCAGATCGGTGGAGTGTTGCAGTGATGGTTGTTCTTCTGGAAGTTTCTCCCATCTACACACAGGATCTCTGGAGCTCAGCCAGAGTGACCATCGGGTTCTTGGTCACCTCTCTTACCAAGGCCCTTCCCCCCCCGATTGCTCAGTTTGGCCGGGCCGCCAGCTCGAGGAAGAGTCCTGGTTGTTCCAAACTTCTCCCATTTAAGAATTATGGAGGCCATTGTGCTCTTGGGAACCTTCAATGCAGCAGAATTTTTTTTTGTAGGCTTCTCCAGATCTGTGCCTCGACACAATCCTGTCTCTGAGCTCTGCAGGCAGTTCCTTCGACCTCATGGCTTGGTTTTTGCTCTGATATGCATTGTCAACTGGGAGGCCTCATATAGACAGGTGTGTGCCTTTCAAAATCATGTCCAATCAATTGAATTTACCACAGGTGGACTCCAATCAAGGTGTAGAAACATCTCAAAGATGATTGAGAGAAATGGGAGGCACCTGAGGTAAATTTAAAGTGTCATAGCCAAGGGTATGAATACTTATTGCAATGTGATATTTCAGTTTTTTCTTTTTAATAAATTTGCAAAACTTTTTAAAATCCTGTTTTCTCTTTGTCAATATGGGGTATTGGGTGTAGATTGATGAGGGAAAAAATGAATTTAAACGATTTCAGCATAAAGCTGCAACATAACAAAATGTGAAAATAGTAAAGGGGTCTGAATACTTTCTGAATGCACAGTATATGATTTGATTATTGTATCGTTTTGCATGATTTGAAGTAAATTGATTGTATTTCATTTTGTTTGATTGACCTTTTTCGGATCGGGTTGCAAGCTCCCCTGAGCTGACAGTGTGGCAGTTTAAAGTCCTTGCACTAAACCAAAAGTTCAAGCTTCCAAAAACCGTTCGGCCAGCTTGCGGGCCTCGGCCAGGCGGGTTTGGGTTAGGACTTGGGGTCATTGTCATTAGTCACCCTATAACACACTTAGTCGGAAGTGACGTTTGGGACTCAGGTGTTCATCCTCGACGCCCGTAATATTATGTTAGCTCTTACATGAGCCTCGACTTTGTATACAAAAAAAAGAATGAAAAAAGGCTTATCGTGGCATTGCGTGCGGCAAGCCTACCAGAAGTAAGAATTTTTTTATAAACCACAAACACATACGAACACCTTTTTAAACAGTCGCTACTGCTGCTTAACACTACACTGAAACAAATCTGTAGGAATCCCGACGTCTTTGAGACATTCTATGCTTATCGCGTCCACTCCAGACAAACGGAGCAGAGCCAAGATGTACTGCAATCTATTTACTATACCCCATAACCCCACAGAGGATAACAACATGACCCTTCCTGGCGCTTTTGTGGGCAGTGGGTGCACTAGTAAAAAAATGAAAGTAGTTCCAGGTGCATTAAAATAATCGAGAACCGTAGTGTTTTGGTCTCTGCTAATTTAATATGAATTCCTTTCAACATGGAACGTCAATGCAAGAGGAGGCCATTGCATTCGGCCCATCAATTGCCTGTACAATGGTTGCCAACATATGGTTGTTTGTCCTTGCTCTATCCTTCTAAATGCTGAACGCCAAGCAAGGAAGCAGTGCATGCTGTTTTAAAAGTCTTCAGGATAACTTGGTCTGCGCTCGAACCATCACCCTCCCAGACTCGGAGTGGCCGCTCTTACCATGACACCGCCGAGTCTGCTTTACTTGGACTGTTTACTTTTTTTTTTCTCTTCCTGAAGTGCACGTTTGGAATAAAAGAGGAATGCAAGGTTGGATTAGCTCTTACGGTACCCGCCCTAAGGGCGGGTCTTCAATTGGGAGGACTAAATGAAAAGGCAAAATATCAGAAATTGAAGGCTTTTTTTATTTTAAACGATTCATATAAACTTCCGTTGAAACATATCACACACAAATCATCAAAATCTAAACAGTATTTGTAGAATTTCAATAAAAGCCACATCACTGTTCATATCGGTAAATATTATTCCATCGTGTTTGGAAAAACTGGAAAATTGGAAAAATTGGAAATTGAAAAAAATGGAAAAACAATATAGCCTATTTAACTCCAGGGGGTCCCAGGATTACCCACCCAAAATTTCATTGCGATCGCTTCAGCCGTTTTTGCGGTACCTGGGAACAGACGAACAGACGGACAGACAGACAGACAGACATTTTCTGAATTATAGTAAGATAACATCCGAGTTCAAACATTTAACGGACTATAATGATTGTTTATTTCCACTCCAAACATATTTTGGGTCTCCTTCTGAGACTGGTGACATCTAAAAGCGAATGCAATGACCTAAACAACTATCCAAAATGTCATTATTTGCAGTTATGTCATAAATTGATGAATTTCTCCTGTGCAAGTATGTAAGTGGCATCGTATCTAATTTTCTCTACAATTCCACAGTATACGTTCTTAACATACCGATTCCTTGCCCCCATTGTCTACCCAGTCCAACCGTCCCCTCCACAGGATGTGACAGTCTCACCAGGTGTGGTACTCATCAATGTGACCTGGACGGTAGAACATGCGGACCTGGAGTTGCAGTGTGAAGTGTACGCTCAGGAAGCAAACACATGGCAAGACAAGACAGTAGTGAGTGTTTACATTTTCTCCACCATTTCTCTACATTCTCTACTCCTGGATTTGTAAATACCCACGATGGTTCGTTCAATTTGATCGTTCCCTTCTGAGGAACTTCATTGCAGGCGGCAATATTAGGCCCATCAAGCTTGCGCAATGGTTGCCACCCTATGGTTGTTTGTCCGTGTCTTATCCTTTCTAGGCTATGAGCCAGACCCCCCAAATTGGCCGGTCGGTACCATACAGATGGAGTAAGGCTCATTGTGATTTTTAGCAAGATATATGTCCCTAGATATGAAAAAAAAGTGATAGCAGTGTATAACTCTCGGCCATCTCTGTGTTATCACCCGAAATATTATTATACGCCTGCTTCGCTTCGCCAAAAAATGTGATATTTGCTAAAATTGGAATAAATATGTTTTTAAGGACCACAGAGTGCCGAGATCGAGATCGAGATCGTATTTGTTCGAGAGATCATGATAAACCTAGAGTGTGGAGCAAGTTTGCATGCATTGTGAAATATAATGTAGCTGATGTTACAAACCTACTTTAGGATACTAGCTAATACCAAAAATTACACTGAGATACCAAAAGTAGTAGACGAATAAACCTAAAATGTTCAAAAGCTATGTTTCGTTCCAAAATATCAAAATTAGGGGGTATGGTTGAACATATTTTGAACTTTGCCAAAATATGTGCCCCAAACAACCACCATATTACAAAGTAATGATATATTCCAATGCAGTGGTTCTT
Organism: Myxine glutinosa; assembly: GCF_964187855.1. Classification (NCBI taxonomy): domain Eukaryota; kingdom Metazoa; phylum Chordata; class Myxini; order Myxiniformes; family Myxinidae; genus Myxine; species Myxine glutinosa. The sequence goes on from NC_136273.1 coordinate 74,301,216, forward strand.
TGCGAAGATTTTGAGGGGTCAAATGTTACTCTGGGAGTTTTCATTTTTGAAATATTGACAAAAATGTACAATGTGAATTCTGAACTCGAAGCGATTTCGACCACTTTTTCACTAAATTTAACATATTTTTTGTCATTATATCAATATTTTGATAAATAACCCCCACAAATGTTATATATTTCTATTACTATATTAGTTGGCATCCAGTATGCAAATTATTGGCACTCTGTGGTCCTTAAAAACATATTTATTCCAATTTTAGCAAATATCACATTTTTTGGCGAAGCGAAGCGGGCGTATAATAATATTTCGGGTGATAACACAGAGATGGCCGAGAGTTATACACTGCTATCACTTTTTTTTCATATCTAGGGACATATATCTTGCTAAAAATCACAATGAGCCTTACTCCATCTGTATTCTGTATGGTACCGACCAACCCCCTTGGCTCATAGCCTATTCTAAATGCTGAGCATCAAGCAAGGAAGTAGACCACATACTATTTTTTTTTAAAATTATTTTGTTTGACTCAAGACAGGCTTCAAACTTGTGCAGCCTTCAAAAAGACACAAACTTGTGTCTAATTTTGTCAAAACGGCTGTTCACCACCATCTCTTATCTTCCCCAATCCAAAACCTTGATCTTTTCTACCCCCGCTAATTTCACCCCAAATCCACTTTTTTGAGGCGACTTTTGTCTTCTTTCCTGGAAGTCCTTGGTGTCCTTGCGTTTTATACCTATCCTGCCTCCCCCCCAGGCCCTCTGCCTCCCACACATCTCCCGATGTCCCTGCCCTCAAATGTTGTGTTTGTGTGCTTCCTCCCCTTCTCTCCCCATCTTGTCGACCGCTCTCATTTTTATATACTTTGTTTACTTGTTTGGTTGATTTGTTTGTTTGATAAATGTTAGCTCTTTCGCGAGCCTCGACTCTGTATACAAAAAAAAAAAAAAAAACGTCCTGATTTTGTTTTGCATGCCATGCCAGGCAAATATAAGTCAAAGTGTGATGATATAAATTGAACTTGTGCTTTTATGTTAAACTAATTTGCCTGCATATTATAATTCACTAATTGTTTTTTTCTTCTTCTTCCTCTTTTTCGGGAGTAATGCATTCGATCGTGTCCGTGTGTGTGTGTGTGCGTGTTCGTGTGTTTGTGAACAAGATATCTGGAAAAGTTCTGAACGGATTTGGATGAAAGTTGGTGGGATGATTGCCCTTGGGATAAGGAAGAATTGATTAGTTTTTGGTGAAGCTCAGGATATTATTCCGGATCCAGGAATTTTTTGGAGGATTGTTTACCATTGGAAGATAGGGCTCATTTTTTTTTTAACATTATCTTCTATATATTCTATATTTAACATTGTGATATGAAAATAGTTTTCATATTTGTTGTAAATGTAGTTTAAATTCGTGATTATGCGTTAGAGTGGTGTATTTTGTTAGCAGCGTCATCTTCAAGGTTCTTTTTTTGTTTTCTAATAAAGACATATTCTGTCATTTTAAAACCACCAAAGTGTGTATTAGGTTTCCCCTTTTCATAAAATGTATCGTTTGATACGTATAATGCTTTAAAACTGTTTTTTTTTTTAACCTTTTTTTTTTTTTTTTTTTTTTTGCATACAGAATCGATCAAGGCTCGTGAAAGAGCTAACATTTATTTCACAAACAAATCAACCAGACAAACAAAATATATAAAAGAGGGAGCGGAAGACAAGATGGGGAGAGAAGGGGAAGCACACAAACACAACATTTGAGTGCAGGGAGAAGTGTGGGAGGGAGAGGGCTTGGGGGGAGGAGGCGTGGGAAGGGGGGGAGGAAGGGGAGAGGTATAAAACACAAGGAGACCAAGGACTTCCAGGACAGAAGTTGGTATTTCAAAAAAAAGTGTAGGATTTTGGGTGAAATTAGCGGGGGTGGAAGAGATCAAGGTTTTGGATGGGGGAAGATAAGAGATGGTGGTGAACAGCTGTTTTAAAGACCTGGAGGGTGGAGTGGGATTGAAGAGAGTGAGGGAGTTTTTCCAGAGGCGGGAGGACAGAGGAATGAAGGAGTGAAGGTGAGCAGAAAGAGATATCTCTCAGAAGATATATCAACCTCAGATCAACCTCAGAAGAGATATCAACATTTACCTCAGCGAATGTCAATCGCGGTGTCAGTATTTGATGAACTTATAAAGACTTAGGTGAGTTATAAGTGTGACCAGCATGTGCACGGGATTCTTCCCAGAAGAATGAGTGGTCGCATTCGCTTGGACGACTTAAAATGAGGGAGTTTTGTTTTGACGTTTGGGCCAGTTTTACATGTTGTATCCCTAAGGAATGAAACGAACGTTTTCCTGGCTTACAATTTTATTTGAAGTCACACACGCCTCAAAATACACTCACTTATATAGAATTGAACGCTAAATCCGAAAATGTGAGTGAAATTGCCTTGTTTTTTTTAACATTATCTTCTATATATTCTAAATATATATCTGTGCAGTGTCTGTCTTGTGTTGTCTTGTCTTGTGTTGTCTTGTCTTGTGTTGTCTTGTCTTGTGTTGTCACTGAACTACTCCCTCAAACTTTTGTGAAATCCTACTATTCCAACTTGACCCACGGCGGGAGTATGCGCTCTACTGAGTGGCGTTCTAGTTCTTCTTGTGCATCATTTGCAGGTTAGATTGCAGGCATTTCCACAGAAACCACAGCTCAGCATGGGAACAACAGTGGAGGGCCTCGTTCCTTACACTCCGTATGATGTAAGTGTGAGATGCCACCATAATACAGATGGGCGGTGGAGTTCATGGAGTAACGTGAAATCCACACAGACCAAGGAAGGTGGTGAGTTAACAAATTCTAAACTTGCATAATTACCTGAGGCTGAAAATAATATATAAATAATAAAAAAAACTAATACATAAGTAATATTTTTTTAAAAATCTGGTTTGGCCTTAATCTGTTTGCATTTGGGGTTTGTTTTTTGGTATATTGTGAGCAAGTACCAGTGAAGCTTTAAATTTAATTTAATAATGCGTCGAAGGAAAATCCTGAGTGATTTATGTCAGATATGCTTCGTTGTGTACTTTTAGCACCATCCAAGGCACCGACATTGTGGAGAAATTTCATACGAACAGAAAAGACCAACAATACAAGTATTATGCTCGTATGGAAGGTGAGAACATTCGTCATTTTGGATCTTCATGTCCCTCGTCCCCATGCGTTGACTATAAGTATAAAGCACAACAATTATCTAATTTATTGCCATACACGTTACATATATGTTCAATGTACACATTCATATTTTGGAACGTGGTGTTTAACCACACTCGGTGGTGTAATGGTTAGAGCATCCGCACCGAGTCTGGGAGGTTGGTGTATTAAACTCCTGCCGAGTCGTGCCAAATAATTTTTACAGTGTAGCCCTGCAGCCAATAGGGCAATGCCATCTAGAACAGCGTTTGTCTGTCCGTATGTCCCCACAAACATGCACCAATCAGAGCTGAGGGTCTGGTCACATGACAGGCGGACAGCATTTGGTAACCACTACAGTTGCATATTTTACAAAAAGGAAATATAAGAACCTTCTGTGGTCCCAGTTGGTGTCGTAAGGTAAGTAGGAGGTTTCAGAAATTCCTCAATACAATTATGATTGACAAAGCAATTGACAAATTGGACAAAGCAATTTATCAAAGTAGCCAAGAAGTGGACTGGAAATTGATCGAAGTAGCCAAGAAGTGGACAAGGAAATTGGTCAAGGTAGCCAAGAAGTGGACAAGGAAATTGGTCAAGGTAGCCAATAAGTGGACAAGGAAATTGATCAAATTAGCCAAGAAGTGGACAAGGAAATTGATCAAATTAGCCAAGAAGTGGACAAGGAAATTGATCAAATTAGCCAAGAAGTGGACAAGGAAATTGATCAAGGTAGCCAAGAAGTGGACAAGGAAATTGACCAAAGTAGCCAAGAAGTGGACAAGGAAATTGATCGAAGTAGCCAAGAAGTGGACAAGGAAATTGATCGAAGTAGCCAAGAAGTGGACAAGGAAATTGGTCAAGGTAGCCAAGAAGTGGACAAGGAAATTGGTCAAGGTAGCCAAGAAGTGGACTGGAAATTGATCGAAGTAGCCAAGAAGTGGACAAGGAAATTGATCAAGGTAGCCAAGAAGTGGACAAGGAAATTGATCAAAGTAGCCAAGAAGTGGACAAGGAAATTGACCAAAGTAGCCAAGAAGTGGACAAATAATTTGATCAAAGTAGCCAAGAAGTGGACAAGGAAATTGACCAAAGTAGCCAAGAAGTGGACAAAGAATTTGATCAAGGTAGCCAAGAAGTGGACAAGGAAATTGATCAAAGTAGCCAAGAAGTGGATGAGGAAATTGATCGAAGTAGCCAATAAGTGGACAAAGAAATTGACCAAAGTAGCCAAGAAGTGGACAAAGAATTTGATCAAGGTAGCCAAGAAGTGGACAAGGAAATTGATCAAGGTAGCCAAGAAGTGGACAAGGAAATTGAACAAGGTAGCCAATAAGTGGACAAGGAAATTGACCAAAGTAGCCAAGAAGTGGACAAGGAAATTGATCAAAGTAGCCAAGAAGTGGACAAGGAAATTGATCAAAGTAGCCAAGAGGTGGACAAGGAAATTGATCAAGGTAGCCAAGAAGTGGACAAGGAAATTGATCAAAGTAGCCAAGAAGTGGACAAGGAAATTGATCAAAGTAGCCAAGAAGTGGACGAGGAAATTGAACAAGGTAGCCAATAAGTGGACAAAGAAATTGACCAAAGTAGCCAAGAAGTGGACAAAGAATTTGATCAAGGTAGCCAAGAAGTGGACAAGGAAATTGACCAAAGTAGCCAATAAGTGGACAAGGAAATTGAACAAGGTAGCCAATAAGTGGACAAAGAAATTGACCAAAGTGGACAAGGAAATTGATCAAAGTAGCCAAGAAGTGGACAAGGAAATTGATCAAAGTAGCCAAGAGGTGGACTCGGAAATTGATCAAAGTAGCCAAGAAGTGGACTAGGAACTTGATCAAAGTAGCCAAGAAGTGGACGAGGAAATTGAACAAGGTAGCCAATAAGTGGACAAAGAAATTGACCAAAGTAGCCAAGAAGTGGACAAAGAATTTGATCAAGGTAGCCAAGAAGTGGACAAGGAAATTGATCAAAGTAGCCAAGAAGTGGACAAGGAAATTGAACAAGGTAGCCAATAAGTGGACAAAGAAATTGACCAAAGTAGCCAAGAAGTGGACAAGGAAATTGATCAAAGTAGCCAAGAAGTGGACAAGGAAATTGATCAAAGTAGCCAAGAGGTGGACTCGGAAATTGATCAAAGTAGCCAAGAAGTGGACTAGGAAATTGATCAAAGTAGCCAAGAAGTGGACAAGGAAATTGATCAAAGTAGCCAATAAGTGGACAAGGAAATTGAACAAGGTAGGCAATAAGTGGACAAGGAAATTGACCAAAGTAGCCAAGAAGTGGACAAGGAAATTGATCAAAGTAGCCAAGAGGTGGACTAGGAAATTGATCAAGGTAGCCAAGAAGTGGACAAGGAAATTGATCAAGGTAGCCAAGAAGTGGACAAGGAAATTGATCAAGGTAGCCAATAAGTGGACAAGGAAATTGAACAAGGTAGCCAATAAGTGGACAAATAAATTTATCAGAGTAATGAAGATTTTTTGTTTGGTGTGAAGGAAAACATTATTTCAGCTGAAGACGATGAGGCAATTAAGCAGGAAAGCCATGCCAGCCAGAAAAGCAGCAACATGTTTGATTCCAACTCTGTGATGTTGGAGAGGCTGCAGGAATATCAACACCAATCACCACAGTTGGGCAAACAAGTTTCCCAAATTGTTCCCAGTAATGAAAAAGGGAAGATTTTTTGTCGAAAATTGCAGTGAATGAAGGAGGCAATGTGCGTCATGGGATGCACTTTCTGAAACTGGTGTTGCCTATAGTCATGAATGTCAAATGTTGGGTTTGGTTTCAAACATTCCCAAGCCAGAGATGCGGTTGGATTTTTGGATCATCTTGGCCATGACTTGGCTGAAAAGTTGCCTGTTACTTGCATCTGATGAAGTTGCGTACTCCTCAGCACAACCAAACAAAGCCATTTCTGGAATGTTTCTTAGTGCATTTGCTTGCTTGTTTCCATTCATCTTCGTTTTGCTTTTCATCGGGGAGTTGATTCGGATTGTGCGGAAAAAAATGCAACGGCGCATGAATCGAAGATTAGCATTTTGATAAGAAATGTATTGAACTTGAAGCATACCTGCATTGAAGATATTGTGCATTGCAAAACCAAACTTGAATGGATGGAAAAGGCCTTGTAGGAAGCATAAGGAAGTGACATCACTGATAGGCTATGTCTGCATCTGGACCTGAACCTAAATCGAATCGGCAATCATTGTTCTTGTCACCAAACCAACTCATCCACCTAGTTTTGTCGTAACATGTCCACAGCTTTTTGAAATATGCTACACAGGGTTACACCCTGAACCTTGAGATCCTCCCAAAATCTGCAGTGGTCAGAACTACAATCTCAACAGATGACCGTTAGCCCACTTTTTATACATATCATGGGTTATATATTGTATCGACTCAGGTCGAATTGGAATTTGTAATAGTTTTTAAGAGGGTTCAATAGAATTTTATGAAATTCACATAATTAAGACAGATGGCGGAGATTTGAGTTTGGTTGTCTTTTTACCCCATGTACGCAAAGCGAAAATCGAGGCGTAGGGAATTGGTTCCCTTCTGTGTGTCTGTCTGTCTACAAACGTCATTTTATGATCAAGGAACAACTTGATTTCAATTGAATTATATATTTTTAACATGAATCGGAAACCAAACCTGGAGTTTAGCAGTACTTTGACTGAAGTTGACCCGATCGTGCATGCGGAGGAGTGAGATAATATTTTTACTCTGTCTGCCTGATAGTCAAACAAAATTTACAATCATACCAAACAGGAAACTTACTGCTTTTAATGATGTCATAAAGGACGCAAACAACAGGCACAAAGAACTAATGTAACGTGTCAAATAAGGTGGTGTCAAAGATGCTGCATCAATGGCAGTAAATGTCTGGATTTTTCTTTTCTATGACCTTTAAATGTTTATTTTATTTCAGTTGAATTATATTCTTGAAAATTGCAGAACACAGATCACCTTTTTGGCACTTTCAAAACATTTCGGTTTAACAGTACTTGGACAAAATTTTACGGCATTTTACGTCTTCACGACCAATCAAATGTGCTGCGCAAAGACACAACACATGTCCTTTTTCTCAATACAGCATGGGGTAAAGTGTTAGATGAACTCTCTAGTTGTATTGGCTTTTGTTTGCTTTTTCAATTGAGGAAGTAATTTCGAACTTCTTAGTGAAGTAAAAGTCTTTGTGAGCCTCTGCTTTGTCCTATACAGTACTTCACATAGTCAATGCATGATAGATCCAACAACAATATTTGATGTTTTCCACCAACTTGCTTTCAACAATCTTTCTGTACCTCGGCAACATTTTACCGAAATCTTTTTCTCTTTTTCTCTTCATATGAAAGAACTTGGAACAGGAGGCATTAGAAAATGCTTGCAGAACAAATGTCAATCCTGTCATTTTGCTTGCTTTGTTTTGTCTCCTCCAGCCCCTTAAGCAGGCTGAGGCTCACGGCTTGGTCCATTCATACCACCTACATCTGAGCACTGGTACAGCTGGGTCTGTGCCTGACAAAAAAATTGTCAATGCGAATGAGACGACCTTTTACCTGGAGCGTGGAGGGGTCAGAGCAGAGCTCATAGCACAAACCATCGGAGGCCTTTCTCCGCCTTCATCACTCTACATCCCAGTCATGGACCCAGCGGGTTCCAGTAAGCCTTTTATTTCTGTATGTATAACAGGAGCCATGTCCGTGTGTAACGCTTTTTTGCACCCAAGAAGAAAGAAACTTTGAACTTGTCTTTGTATGGGATCGAACGGCATCCACTAGTTTACGAGTCAGCGACATACCACTCGGCCACAACTTTTACGCGATAAATTTAGTTGTTTTATGATCATAAAGAACCCGTACTTGCGGATGGGAGGACGATGAAGCAGGACTTGGAGCACCGCTGTAAACGCACAAACAAATCCACAAACAGACACTTTGCGAATTGTATATAGAAATATATATATATATATATATATATATATATTGTTACGGTTTTCGCCGCCCTTCCTGTGCTTACCAAGGGGAGATTAAGCCCCTTGTTATTTTTGGGCCGGCGCACCCGAGAGACTTGAAACGCCCCTCCCGGGCAAACGCAAGGTAGGGTTTCGGGACAATTCTCGCACGTACCTAAATGCCTGCGCCGCTGCGGAAGCGGGGAATCAAGCCTCGCACGAGCCACGTGTAATTTGAGTACACCGAGCGGATTGCGTACCACGTGGTCCGTGCAGTTACCTTGGTATTGGAACCCGATTAGAGCGGTTCTATTCGTACCACGCTTAGTCAATGATGGAAGGGACGAGACGGTCGAATAAAGGATGAACACAGGTTTAATTATGATTATGTACAATGATCGGTAGAAGCACAGAGACACAGAGCAGTCTTAATCAGTCTTATGTTAACCCCAGACATGGGCCAATCACACTCACAGAGGGGAAATGAAGGTAGGATGATGTTCACTCGCTGCCTTGGTCGTCCAGGAACGGCTTCGCCCGGCGTGGCTCTCCATGGTCACAGCACGTCCCGCGATGAAGGCAAGCAGGCAGTGGGAGGGGTCCTTGTAGCGCGTCTCTCGAACAAAGGGCACAGCAGGCAGGAGTTAAATGTACGCGTCTCTTGCCGGCTTGGCAGTTTTCCACAGCGCGTTTAGTTGCCGGCACGCTATCACTCGCGTAACCCAATAGAGGCTCTGCCTCAAGCTCAACCGAGCGTTTAATTGGTAAGAGCGTTAATAGCTTGGTTCATGCGCGTCTTCTCTCAGAACTACTCAAGCTCAACACCCAGCGCATGCCCTTCTCACAACTTCTCAAGCTCATCACCCCACAGAACTGCACTCTCACAGAACCACTTTGACTCTCACAAGTGCTTCTCCCATAACTTGTAACTCATCAATCTCATCACCCATCTCATAACTTGTTCACTTGTCAAGCACCCCTCCCATAACTGGGGTGGGGGCTTCACGCAACGGGTTATATTGCCAACCCCCTGAGCCCTCTCAAATGTTCTAACCACGCCTTGTGACGCAGTGCCGCAGCCACTCCCTTCGAGCCCTGATTGGCGGCTCGGGCTTACCGTCAGCTTCTCCTCCGCCCTCCTTCAGTCTTGCCTCGATTTGCCAGGCCTGCCTCGTGTTAATTTGCGCCAAAAGTCAAAGGCGGCATAAGGCGGCGTAAGGCAGCATAAGGCGGCATAAGGCAATGAAAGGACCTAACTCTCATTTATTCTACTCAATGCAAAACTAACACAGGAAAAAGACTATGCTTACATTTACTAAGAAATAACTGAACTATCGCGAGGCTACGTGTTGTAGTGTGACTAACTATGAGGGGGAAAATTAACCTTTATTGTACAAACTCAAAACCGCAACAAAATATATATATATAATGATAAACAAGTAAATATAAAAATATGTAAAAGTATAATTTTCAGAACAGACAAGACTTTAACAAGAGGGTTCAACATGGCACTGAGAGATGTTTAAAACGCAACTTTGTTTATCACAAGATCATAAACTAACTGTTGCAATCATCCCCAGTGTTTCCTGTCAATTTATCAGAGTACTCGCAATGTTTTTGCTTTTTTAGACTTTTAAATTGGAACCACAACCCTGAATTCAGACAAATAGAAATAGTGAATTATGTCAACAGGCATTTGTGTAATTATTTAAGCTTACTGCTACTGAGCTAGCAGCAAAACAAGCACCACATTTAGCAAGCAGGTTAACAGCTAGCAGGATAAACATGTAATGTAAGAGGTGATGAGATTGAAAGACACCCAAACAGTGAGAGGTGATGAGACCGAAAAGAAACCTTCCTCACACAGGCATTGGACACTGGAAACAGAGACACCAGCGGGCCAAACGTGTTTCTCTCAAACTGTGCTATTTACAACCAGACCTTGACGGAACGTCCATCACGAATTGAGTGCTGAGAAACCGCTCTTATTCTCCATACGCCAATCACCTTTTGTTTGCTTCGAGCATACTCGTCTACTTTCCCAAGCGCCACTCTGATTTTTTAAAGTGCGTCTCAGCTTTGTCTTACTCCTCTACAAGTGCTCTCTCAGAACGTCCGTTCTCTCGCAAGCTGCTCTTTTTTTTGTTTAGGATGCTCCTGAACCTCCTCTTCTTTCTCTTCCCTTGCGCATTCTCCTTAGATATATATATATATATATATATATATATATATATATATATATATATATATATATATATAATCTTATAAGTTCCTAGCAGGGATACCCGGCGTTGCCCGGTGTATTTTTGTGGGGACCTCAAATACTTCCCTCCACCCACTAAGGAATGCGATCCCCACATAATTCCCGATACCCACAATAGAGCGATAAGAAAAAAACCAAAATCCAATTTTTAAAAAAACTTCTATTTCCCCCCCCCCCCCCCCCCCCACTAATGAACCTTTGAAAGTTAGATGAATTATTAAATTATGAAATTATGAAATTATGGAATTATGAAAGAATTATGAAAGTTAGATGAAAGTTATTCAGCCATCTCTGAGAAAAATGGCGACACACCCACACACGGCCAAATGGACAAATGGACAAACGGCGCGCTTATAATATAGATAATATGACTTATAATGCTATGTTTTAAACTTCATTTTATGCACTTAAATTTTGAAATCACAGTATATCAAAATTATCACAGAACAATCATACCTGCACTAGCTGAGAAAACCTTTTATCAAAATCCTCTGTTGTGGTAGTACACTTTTGACTTTTCTTCGCATCTCTGAAGTGGGTATTTAGCTTTTTCACCGCACATGGGTAGCTAAGTACCAGCTATGTGAACTGATGCGAATAGTGCACAAGTGCAATGGAATTCAAAGAAGATGCAATTCCTGCTTTTTCTTTCAGCACAGACCCAACTATATTCACAAATTGACATTCTCTGCAACGCATGGACAACTCAAAACACACGTGTTCAGTCCTGTATCAATTTGTCATGCTCTGAGCCATGGGTTCCTTTCTTTAATTATTCTTGGACACCATTTCTCCTGTTTTTTTCCCCCCTCTAACACAAAGTCTAAGCTCATGGAAGAGCATGGTGACAGAGGGTAGAATGTAATGCACTGACAGTGAAGCAATGGGACAAAATTTTGCCACGAGTGGAACATGAGAGGAAGAGAGGAATAGGGCAGGAAACATTGCAAACTGCAAGTAAAAGTGGGAATGAGGGAGAGGTGGTTACTGGAGGGTTAATGGGTTTGAAAAAGGATCATTGGTAGGGATTGAGGATAACACGAGATGGTGGTGCACTCCTACCTTGAAGCCCTGGAGGAAAACGTCGGATTGAACAGAATGAGGAAGCAGGTTCCCCAAGAGAGCAAGAAGAGGGATATTTTCATTTTTATGTCTCAAATAACAGGGCCTGGATAAGGCTTATTCTAAGATTGATTTGATAATCTGAAATCACTGATCAGGAAACCTAACACTTTAATTGATATATGTCCAACGGGCAGGTGGTTGAAGTCCAAAGTTGCATTTATTAGTCCCCTACCGGTCGGTGTACACCGGAGGGGACTATAGGTTTGCACGCCGTCCCTCCGTCTGTCCGTCCGTCAGTCAGTCCGTCAGTCCGTCAGTCCGTCACGCAAAGAACGGTTTTCCGGACTTTTTTTCTAAACTCTTAATGCTAATGATTTCAAACTTGGTACACGGTTTCCTCACGATAAGGTACAGATCAAGTTCGAACTTCACGACGTTTCGATCATTTTTCACAAAGTTATGGCACTTTGAACTTTGGGAATTCTGATAATTCTGATGATCCTTAACTCAGTGCCATTTTAAGTTTTAATTTCCTTTCAAAAAGATTTTCTTTGCAATAATAGGACCGATTGAGATCAAATTTTCACCATAGGAGGGACTCGGTCTGTAGAATATTATAATGTTAATTATGACGTCACAGGTCACGTGGTTCGGCCGCCATATTGTTTTTCGTGAAAACACGAAAACCCATTTTTCTCTGCAACGGCTAAACAGATCGAGGCCAAACTTTGCAGGCAGAATCGCATACCCATGACGAACAAAAAGGTCAGCGAGCATGACGTCATCCATCACATGGTTTCAGAGTTATGACGTTTTTAAGCATGAACCTTTAAAACCGAGCTGCTCCCTCATTTTTGATCCAATCGAGGGGAAACTTCACAGATCTGTTCAGCATGTCAGTCTACTAAGATGTCCTTTTGGAATTTGCGATAGGGCACGTGGTTTGGCAGATATCGTTAATTAAACGAAAATATGAAGAAAAAAAATGGATATCTCTTGAATCGCTTGTACCTCAGACCGTGAGTTGGTAATTATATAATTCACACAGTGCAATACGTGCAGGCCGCTCCACGGGGCGACCTTGCGGGCTTATCAACGAGGCGAGGCGTGACACACATGTGTCTCAGCATACCTCAGATGAAGTTTGAAAACCAGCATGAACCGTGCATAAATTTGCATCTTCGATCATTTTTGACAAAGTTATGGCACTTTGAACTTTGGTAGGGGACATGTATTGCAGCGCAATACTCAGAATGCTTGTTTAAAATATAAGGCACAAATGATACTCCGGCATGGCATTGTACATGGAAAAGTCACTGATAACAGGCTTTTCTTTTCCCCACTCCTTCTTCCCCCTCCTTGAACTCTCATGATTCTTCAAAGAAAAAAATATTCTTTAAAGTCCCTCCATCTACAAACTACTACTAATTACTACATAGTTCTACATCTACAAGTAACCAGAACTTTCCACAACTCTCACAATCTCTCCACACACAGCTTAAAGTCTAACAATATCATAACTCATCACCTTTCTACTCTTCTCAATCTAACCTCAACAAACATCACACAGTCATATATAAAACAAGCATTCCGAGTATTGCACTGCAATACATGTCCCCTGCCGGCATTGGGTAGCACTGTCATAGAAGACAGCATTATGACTCACCGCATTCCAAATTATAGTCCGGAAAACTGTTGGGGAAATTACCAAAGTTCAAAGTGCCATAACTTTGTCAAAAATGATCGAAACGTCGTGAAGTTCGAACTTGATCTGTAACTTATCATGACGAAACCATGTACCAAGTTTGAACTCATTAGCATAAGAGTTTAGAAAAAAAAGTCCGGAAAACTGTTCTTTGCGTGACGGACTGACGGACCGACAGACTGACAGACGGAGGGACGAAGTGCAAACCTATAGTCCCCTACGGTGTACACCGGTAGGGGACTAATAAAAATAGTTCCATCTCATCGTAAGTACAGTACACAACCCAGCTAACACAACACCGTTGGGCCAACGTTGGCCCAACGGTATTGTGTTAGCTGGGAATCATTAAAATCACACGGTTCCCAGACACCTCCTAATAGTCACTCGTAAAGAATTATCACACTCATGGTGCCTTGAGTAATTTTATTAGTCCCAACTTCTTAAAATTTTCAGCCAACTTCCGGAATTTATTTTTATTTTATGGTGATCAAAATATGTCATCCTGCACTACAAAACAGACATAGCAATCATGATAACTTTTTACTCTTGTAGCTTCTTGATACAAGAACAGAAGCATTATTTCAGAATTGGTTGTGTCGACCTCATCATGGTATATACAAGGCGGTTAAATTCCGTTTTAATGTACACCTTCATTTGTTGAAAACCTTGCACTAAAATAACTTTATTACTTTTGTCTTTCAAATATATAAGCCTGACATTTATTAGGGCTGGCAGTATGGTCAAGAGGAACGCACACTCGTCTCTAAGTTGTCGAGCCTGTGTCTGAATCCCGACCCAGCTATACACTGTTATCCTGGTATTTCACAGGTATGGTAATTCATCAATGTGTGTGCTGTCCCTCAAATGGACAAATGGTGTCCCGCCTGCCGGCATGGGTTGGTGGATGCTAAAGATCCCACGGTGTCCTTCGTGTAGAGCTATCGCCGGCACCCTAAACAAATTACAAATTCCTGCCCTATAACAAACTACTGCTGGGAAGGCAATGGCAAACCATCTAGTATAACCCTTGCCAAGAAACTGCTTCAGCAGCACCGACACTTTATAACAGAGTATGATACATCAGAATCAAAAAATTTTAAAATGAAAAACTTGGTGTTTCTTGGGACTATGTATCTCGATACGAGAACCTTTTGAACTTCAGTTTTGTCGTTTGTTTAATAACCAAAGAGTAACATTGTTGGATTGTCCGACAACATGATATGAACCACTTAGTTGCATTTATATCTAGTTGCCAGTTAGTTGAATATGAAGTCCCCGTTTGCAAGAATGACCTTTGAACTCATATCTTAAGCAAAGTCGTTATTAGTACCCTGCTGGTTTCATTGGAGGACACTCTATGTTTGCTGTCCGTCTGTCTGTCCGCCCTTCCGTCTCTCCGTCTCACCCGTGATTTCCAGACTTTTTCCCCATACCCTTTAAAATATTCAACTGAAAATTTGCACATGGCTTTATTATGATAAGTTACAGAACACGTTTGGGTTTAGGGGCACTTAATCAATTTTTCACGAAGATGTCCTTTTTGGACTTTGTGTCAATATCACATATTATACATGGGTCAGTTTTCCAGACTTTTTCCCCTTACCCTTTAAATATTGAACTGAAACTTGGTACATGGCTTCATTACGACGAGTTACAGAACAAGTTTGAGTTTCGTGGCGTTACGCCAATTTTTCATGGAGTTATGTCCGTTTTGGACTTTGTCAATATCACATATTATACATGGGCCAGTTTTCCAGACTTTCTCCCCTTACCCTTTAAATATTGAACTGAAACTTGGTACATGGCTTTATTACGATGAGTTACAGAACAAGCTTGAGTTTCGTGGCGTTACACCAATTTTTCATAGAGTTATGGCCGTTTTGGACTTTGTCAATATCACATATTATACATGGGCCAGTTTTCCAGACTTTCTCCCCTTACCCTTTAAATATTGAACTGAAACTTGGTACATGGCTTTATTACGATGAGTTACAGAACAAGTTTGAGTTTCGTGGCGTTACGCCAATTTTTCATGGAGTTATGTCCGTTTTGGACTTTGTCAATATCACATATTATACATGGGTCAGTTTTCCAGACTTTTTCCCCTTACCATTTAAAATATTCAACTGAAACTTGGTACATGACTTCATTGTGATAATTTACAGAAACTTCAACTTATTCTGCCACAATTGCTGAGTGGTTGGAACAAGAACATTCATTGGGACCGGTAGTGGACATATATTCCAAAGCAATTCTCCCTCTTGTTGTAAATGTGTTTTTGGTTTCTATCACTGTATCCTGGTGTGTTTCTGTAAATGTCGCTCATACATAAAACTAGATAAACGATTTGCTCACCTATGTGGAGTATTGAAGGAACTGCGCTCCAACGCGAGTCGAAAGAATTGACGCGACCAAAGACGGAATTCGTCCGAGTTGCTTTATTGAAACAAAACAGCTCAGGTATTCTGACAAGCCCGTTTATCGGGCAGCAATATATATACACATTTATGTCGGGAAGTTTGCCCGGCAAAAGCTATACCGGGCATGCCCGGGTGTCAAGGGCGAGCCTTGGAAAGGCGAGTCTGGACCTGCCCGGGCGTGTTTGGCTGCGGCCTGGCAAGTCGAGGCTGGGCGTGCCCGGGCGCTCTGGGCGAGCCCTGGAAAGGCGATAGCGGGCATGCCCGGACGCTCTGGGCGAGCCCTGGAAAGGCGATAGCGGGCATGCCCGGACGCTCTGGGCGAGCTCTGAAAAGGCGATAGTGGGCATGCCCGGACGCTCTGGGCGAGGCCTGGAAAGGCGAGAGCGGGCATGCCCGGGAAAGACGAGTCCGGGCATGCCCGGGAGAGGCGCGTCTGGCCGTGTTCTGGCCGGTGCAAGGCGATTGTGTGCATCCAGCGGTAACCGCTACACACGCCCCTCCAGAATCGACCTGCACCGGCAGGGTCAATTTAAGGGGGGTCCGGATGACCCGGCCGAAGCGACCCCTGGAGGGTCGTGGGGAGGGGTCCGACGTGGTGGTGGGTGGTCGAGCGGGGGGAACTGTGGACGGGGGGCGGCCTCGCCGCGGAGGAAGGGCCAACCGTGGTGGTCGGTCGACGTCCATGTGCGCCGGTTTGAGGCGGTCCACAGAAATCCGGTCCGGCTGGCCGCCGAAGTCGACGATGAAAGACTTGTCGCCCCGTCGCAGGACCCGGAAGGGCCCGTCGTACGGCGGCCGGAGTGGCCCCCGGTGCGCGTCATGACGCACAAAGACGTACTCCGCTGTGCGAAGCGCCGGGGGGACGTAGGACTGGGGGCCACCGTGGCGGGACGTCGGCATGGGGGCAAATCGTCGGGCGGCCTCCTGGAGGTCCGAGCGCTGGCGAGCGGCGGACCAGGGACTGGTAGCGTCGGGCACGAATTCGCCCGGGACGCGGAGCGGCTGGCCGTAGACGAGCTCGGCGGCGGACGCCTGGAGGTCTTCCTTGGGGGCCGTGCGAAGGCCCAAAAGGACCCACGGCAGCCGGTCGGCCCAACCGTCGTCCTGAAGGCCGGCCATGAGTGCGGCCTTCATGGAGCGGTGAAACCGCTCGCACAACCCGTTGGCTTGGGGGTGGTAGGCCGTGGTGCGGTGCAGCGTGACCCCCAACGAACGGGCGACCGCGCCCCAAAGCTCAGACGTGAACTGTGGGCCGCGGTCGGACGAGATGTCCGCTGGTGCGCCGAAGCGCGCGACCCAGGTGGCGATGAACGCCTGCGCCACATCGGCGGTGGTGGTGGAGGCGAGGGGCACAGCCTCCGGCCACCTGGTGGTCCTGTCCACCATGGTGAGCAGGTGGGTGAACCCCCGCGAGGGGGGCAGGGGACCCACCAGGTCCACGTGGACGTGGTCGAAACGCCATTCAGGCACGGCGAAAGGTGCCAGCGGGGCCTGGGTGTGGCGGTGGACCTTGACCCGCTGGCAGGCCGTGCAGGCGTTGGCCCAGTCACGGATGTTTCGTCGAAGGCCGTGCCAGACGAAACGCGCCGACACCAGCTTCTGAGAAGCTTTCCGGCCCGGGTGAGAAAGGCCGTGGATGGAGGCGAAGATGCGGCGCTGCCAGGAAACGGGCACGATGGGGTGAGGCTGGCCCTGGGAGACGTCGCAGAGCAGGACGGTGCCCGCGAAGGGAATGTCGGCCAGGCGGAGGCCCGTGTCCGCCGCACGGAGTGCCTGCACCGAGGCGTCGGTGGTCTGGTCGGCCGCCATGAGCGCGAAGTCCACGCCGAGGTGGACCGCGTTCGCGCTGGCCCGAGAAAGACAGTCGGCCACGGCGTTGTCTTTGCCGGTGACGTGCCGGATGTCCGTGGTGAACTCCGACACAGCGGAGAGGTGGCGCTGCTGTCGGGCCGACCACGGCTCCGTGACCTTAGCCATTGCGTAGACCAACGGCTTGTGGTCGACGAAAGCCGTGAACGCGCGGCCCTCCAGGAGGTGTCGGAAATGGCGAACGGCCAGGAATAGCCCGAGCAGCTCGCGGTCGAACGTGCTGTAGTTTAACTCGTTCGGCCGGAGTTGCCGGCTGAAAAAAGCGAGTGGCTGCCAAACCCCGTCCACCCATTGCTCATGGACGGCGCCCACCGCGTAGTTGGAGGCGTCCGTAGTGAGGGCAATGGGCGCGTTGAGCACCGGGTGAGCCAGCAGCGTTGCGTCGGCGAGGGCCCGTTTGGTGCTGGCGAAGGCCGCGTCCATGGCCGGGGACCAAACAATGTCATGCTTGGCCGGATTGCCCCGGAGGGCCTCGTAAAGGGGCCGCATGAGCTGAGCAGCGCGGGGCACGAATCGGTGATAAAAATTCACCATGCCGAGGAACTCTTGGAGGGCCTTGATGGAACGGGGACGCGGGAACGTGGTGATGGCCTCGACCTTGGTCGGCAGCGGCACGGCCCCGGTCTTGGTGATGCGGTGGCCCAAAAAGTCAACGGTCGTCGCGCCGAAGTGGCATTTGACCGGGTTGACAATTAAGCCGTGCTCGCTGAGGTGACCGAACAGTGTTCGGAGGTGGAGGAGGTGCTCGGCGTGGGACGTGCTGGCGACGAGGATATCGTCCAGATAGACGAAAAGAAACGGCAGGTCGCGCAGCACGCCGTCCATCAAGCGCTGGAATGCCTGGGCCGCGTTCTTGAGGCCAAACGGCATCCGCAAAAATTCGAACAGGCCGAACGGCGTGATGACGGCCGTCTTCGGGACGTCGGCCGCCCAGACAGGTACCTGGTGGTAGCCCCGTATCAGGTGAATTTTCGAAAAGATGACCCGTCCCGCCAAACGGGCGGAAAAGTCCTGAATATGCGGGATCGGGTACCTGTCGGGGGTGGTAGCGTCGTTGAGACGGCGGTAGTCGCCACACGGGTGCCATCCACCCCCCGGCTTTGGCACGATGTGCAGTGGCGAGGCCCACGCGCTATCGGAGCGCCGCACGATGCCGAGGTGCTCCAACACGTCAAACTCGGCCTTCGCCACGGCG
Source organism: Myxine glutinosa (assembly GCF_964187855.1). Lineage (NCBI taxonomy): Eukaryota > Metazoa > Chordata > Myxini > Myxiniformes > Myxinidae > Myxine > Myxine glutinosa. The sequence continues at coordinate 74,319,864 of NC_136273.1, forward strand.
AGCTTGGCCGGGTCGAGGCGGCGGGCCCTGGCATAGACCGGCGGGCCCGTAGTGGGTATGTGGTGCTCGATCCCGTGCCGCACCGCGACGGCCGAAAACGTCGGCCGCGTGAGGGCCGGGAATTCAGCGAGCAGGCGAGCGAACTCGTTCGCTGCCGGGAGGGCGCACGCCAGTTCGGTCGGCGCGGAGCTGCTCATCGTGCACGCCAGGGAGCTGAAGGTCTCGGCGTTGACAAGGCGACGACGTTTGACGTCGACCAGCAGCCCGTGCGCGCAGAGGAAGTCGGCGCCCAGCAAAGCCATGGGGACGCAGGCGGTCACAAAAGTCCATTGAAAACGCTGGCTGCCGAAGCAGAGGGTGACAACGCGTGGGCCGAAAGTGCGTATGGCCGAGCCATTAGCAGCGACCAAAGAGGGGCCGCAAACGGCGTCCCGCCTGTCCTGCTCAGAGGCGGGTATGACGCTCAGTTGGGCGCCGGTGTCACACAGGAAACGCCGCCCAGACGCTTTGTCCCGAATAAACAGCAAGTTGCCCGAGTGGCCGGCGCTCATGGCTGGGAATGAACGCCGGCCCGGCCGTTTCCCGACCTGCCGAAAGTGCACGGGGGCCGGCACGTCCTAGCCTTGTGTCCGAACCTGGCGTGGTAATAACACCATGCACGGTCAGGTGGAGGCCCCGGCCGTCGTGTCGGAAGCGGGCGGTGCGGCGTGGCGGCCGCCAGTTGCACCGGCAGTTCGGCCTCCAACCGCGCAGGGCGCTCGGGCGTCGTGGGCGTCGCCTCGGACGGCGGCGGGCTCCAGGTAACCGCGCCGATGTGCTGGCCCGCCGAGGAGATCTTATCGGCTTCCCTGGCGAGGGCGCGGGAATCCGTGATCAACGTGCCAGCCAGGGCGAGGCGTACCGGGTGAGGCAGCTGGCGAAGGAACAGCTCGCGGAACAGAAAATCCGGAGAGTGCTCACCGAGCAACGAGAGCATATAGTCCATGCGCTCTGACGGGCGCGTGTCGCCGAGCTCGGGCAGAGCGAGCAGGCGCCGTGCGCGTGCTGCCGGTGAGAGGGCGAAAGCGTCGAGGAGGAATGTCTTCAGCGCATCGTATTTGTCAGCAGCCGGCGGGTGCTCGAGGAGGCTCAAGGCGCGGGCCGCGGTGGCGGAACCGAGCGCCGCCACAACATGGTGGAAGCGGGTGTCGTCCGCGGTGATGCCTCGCAGGGCGAACTGAGAGTCCGCCTGAGCGAACCAAACAGCCACATGAGCCTCCCAGAAGGTAGGCAGTTTAAGCGTCACTGCCGTATTCATGTCGGTAGGTCACCAATGAAGGAACTGCGCTCCAACGCGAGTCGAAAGAATTGACGCGACCAAAGACGGAATTCGTCCGAGTTGCTTTATTGAAACAAAACAGCTCAGGTATTCTGACAAGCCCGTTTATCGGGCAACAATATATATACACATTTATGTCGGGAAGTTTGCCCGGCAAAAGCTATACCGGGCATGCCCGGGTGTCAAGGGCGAGCCTTGGAAAGGCGAGTCTGGACCTGCCCGGGCGTGTTTGGCTGCGGCCTGGCAAGTCGAGGCTGGGCGTGCCCGGGCGCTCTGGGCGAGCCCTGAAAAGGCGATAGCGGGCATGCCCGGACGCTCTGGGCGAGCCCTGGAAAGGCGATAGCGGGCATGCCCGGACGCTCTGGGCGAGCCCTGAAAAGGCGATAGCGGGCATGCCCGGACGCTCTGGGCGAGCCCTGGAAAGGCGATAGCGGGCATGCCCGGACGCTCTGGGCGAGCCCTGGAAAGGCGATAGCGGGCATGCCCGGACGCTCTGGGCGAGCCCTGGAAAGGCGAGAGCGGGCATGCCCGGGAAAGACGAGACCGGGCGTGCCCGGGAGGTTCGGGCGTGCCCGGGAACAGTGAGTCCGGGCATGCCCGGGAGAGGCGCGTCTGGCCGTGTTCTGGCCGGTGCAAGGCGATTGTGTGCATCCAGCGGTAACCGCTACAGTATGATCGTTACACGGTAGAACACAGAATGTTAACAATGTTTTGCTTTTACTCATGTAGTGAGTGAGTGCTCTTGCATCAATCTGGATCCTGCCCTTCAGATGCCTCATTCAATACGTATGTTTGCACCTGTTGTGTCTTCCTCGTCCATTTTGCCTTCCTCAGTAAAACATCGAAGACAGGTTGTTGGAGATGGAAAATGTATACACCTCAACTGGGGTCCTCGATTGGCTGCCATCTCGTACATCGTGGAATGGAAGCTCGTGGAGCAGCCAGCCATTGGGAAATTGGGATGGAAGGAAATAGAAGGGAATACTTCCACCGCAAAAATTTGTTCTGGTGAGAAGCGAATTATTATTTGTATTTGCAAATGTAAATAGATACTTACGTTGGTATTCCTTCATTTTCTCCTTTAGGAAAGACTTGTGGTTAGAATAAGCAGGCACTTGATAAAAAACAAGATACGAGACTTTCAAAATGATGTACGAATGCTAAATGATGCCTTTTGCGCATGCTTTGGGTGTATGTTTACAAATGACATACTAATGCTAGATAAAGCCTTTCGCGCATGCGCTGTGTGTTTACAGTGACTCGATTCAGCTCTACGGGCACTTTTAACCTGCCCTTGCTAAACGTGCACTAAACGTGCAGCTCAAATAATCCTTTAGACATAATTTTTCAGCATTTAGGTTTAGACAATAGTGGCAGTTTCCAGATGGTTAACCGTAATTGTTATGTTCCTGAATGCACATCGGACTCACGAGAATATAGGAAATACAGGATAAAAAGGGAAAAGAGGAAGTGTCGGCCGTGCATATATATATGTATGTATACAGTGCATTCAGAAAGTATTCAGACCCCTTCACTTTTTTCACATTTTGTTATGTTGCAGCCTTATGCTGAAATCGTTTAAATTCATTTTTTTCCTCATCAATCTACACTCAATACCCCAGAATGACAAAGAGAAAACAGGATTTTAGAAAGTTTTGCAAATTTATTAAAAAGAAAAAACTGAAATATCACATTGACATAAGTATTCAGACCCTTTGCTATGACACATGAAATTTATCTCAGGTGCCTCCCATTTCTCTTGATCATCTTTGAGATGTTTCTACACCTTGATTGGAGTCCACCTGTGGTAAATTCAATTGATTGGACATTATTTGGAAAGGCACACACCTGTCTGTATAATGTCTCACAGCTGACAATGCATATCAGAGCAAAAACCAAGCCATAAGGTCGAAGGAACTGCCTGCAGAGCTCAGAGACAGGATTGTGTCGAGGCACAGAAATGGGGAAGCCTACAAAATTTTTTTTGCTGCATTCAAGGTTCCCAAGAGCACATTGGCCTCCATCTATCTATAATTCCAGTAATCTCTGTGTGTATGTTTGTATGTCTGTATGTCTGTGACCGCTGTTTCTCGACAACCACGGGTCCGATATACTTGAAACTTGCCAGGTATATTGCTGGGGACCCGAGGATGTGCCTTTTCAAGGTTTCATATTAATCGGAGAAGTAGTTACCGAGCTATGTCCAAAAAACGATTCAACCAATCAGAGAGCAGCGAGCTATCACGTGTGCCGAACGTGGCGAACAGACTCTGCCTCGGACGGCACATTTGAGAGCGTATTCATTTATTTCACGTTGGAAAACTATGTTGCCGTTAAACTATGTTTTAAAACTAATTAAAACTAATTTGCGATTCATCGTAACTGCGATTTGCGACCTTCCGGACAGTGAAGACTGCACTTCCGGCAGCCAATCACAGAACGCGTTGTTGCGTCGGCGTGGCCGATGTGAGAGCGAGCCGAGCCGAGCGCGTGCGCCATTACGGTTCGTAATTCGATTTCTTCCGGAGAAAATAATAATTTCTCGATTTCTTATGCGCATTATTTCTCCCAATTCAGTCAGAGCGAAGGGCGGAAGCGAAGAGCGTTGTTTTTTTTGTTTACGGGCGTACGGGCGGGGTAGAGCGTACGGGTAGCGTTTTTTTTTTTTTTTGGCAAGGAACGGGCACCCACGTACGGGCATGCCCTAGTAATTCTTAAATGGAAGAAGTTTGGAACAACCAGGACTCTTCCGAGAGCTGGGGCCGCCCGGCCAAACTGAGCAATCGGGGGAGAAGGGCCTTGGTAAGAGAGGTGACCAAGAACCCGATGGTCACTCTGGCTGAGCTCCAGAGATCCTGTTTGGAGATGGGAGAAACTTCCAGAAGGACAACCATCACTGCAACACTCCACCGATCTGGGCTTTATCGTAGAGTGGCCAGACGGAAGCCTCTCCTCAGTGAAAGACACATGAAAGCCCGCTTGGAGTTTGCAAAAAAGCACCTAAAGGACTCTCAGACTGTGAGAAACAAGATTTTGTGGTCTGATGAACCCCCGATTGCTCAGTTTGGCTCTAGGAAGAGTCCTGGTTGTTCCAAACTTCTTCCGTTTAAGAATTATGGAGGCCACTGTGCTCTTGGGAACCTTCAATGCAGCAGAATTTTTTTGTAGGCTTTCCCAAATCTGTGCCTCGACACAATCCTGTCTCTGAGCTCTGCAGGCAGTTCCTTCGACCTCATGGCTTGGTTTTTGCTCTGATATGCATTGTCAGCTGTGAGACCTTATATAGACAGGTGTGTGCCTTTCCAAATCATGTCCAATCAATTGAATTTACCACAGGTGGACTCCAATCAAGGTGCAGAAACATCTCAAAGATGATGAAGAGCAATGGGAGGCACCTGAGCTAAATTTAAAGTGTCATAGCAAAGGGTATGAATACTTATGTCAATGTGATATTTCAGTTTTTTCTTTTTAAAAAATTTGCAAAACTTTCTAAAATCCCGTTTTCTCTTTGTCATTCTGGGGTATCGAGTGTAGATTGATGAGGGAAAAAATGAATTTAAACGATTTCAGCATAAGGCTGCAACGTAACAAAATGTGAAAAAAGTGAAGGGGTCTGAATACTTTTTGAATGCACTGTATAAGTTCTGGTATCCTGAACATCCACAGAGGGATCTCTGGCCATTGGTGTCGTGTGAAATTTCAAATTAAAATGTTCACTAACCTGAACAAAGAGATCGAGGAGGATGTATAAATATGGGAGGGAAAGGGGGGGGGGAGGGAAAGGGGGTGGGGGGGGGGACAGCAGGGGGAAATCGAGAGATTTTATTCTGTTGTTCTGTTCACCTGTTGAGAATAAACATCTGGATGACTAAACTGAGTTTAGAAAAAGTGTTTGAAACACATTTTTATTTCAGCTAATGGGGACGACATCATCCCTTTCCGAAGGTACCAGGTTGCTGTACACGCAAAGCAGAATGATGGCAACATGCTCATCGACCAGGCCGAGGCCTACTTGGAAGAAGATGGTAAATAATGTCCTCATAAAATAATTCTTCACATTACCAGTTTTTTTTTTTTTTTTTTTTTTTTTTTAAGTTTCCTGTTTTCCTTGCCGATTGTTTGTTCAGCCATTCTTTGCCCTTTTTGTCATTTCATCCATTTCTAAATTAATGTTCATTCTAAAAAGTGAAATCGCTCGAGTTGAATGTGACCTGATTAACTCGTTGGCATTATTTTACCTGTACTTTGTTTAGTACCAGAAAGAGGTCCACATGTGCAACATCAAGAATCCCTGGGCAGTGTCTCACTGCTGATTAAGGGACTGCCTATCTCGGCTTGTAGAGGTTTCTTGACCTCGTACACGCTGTACGTTACACTGGAGGAGCACAAGACCAGAACACAGGAACACAAGACCAAACGTGTACACGGTACGTCTTCAAACCATATGCATCGCACTTGATCTACCCGTGGTGATGAGGGTAGACATCTCAATCTTGTACATAACTACCAGGGGTACCCAGCATTGCCCGGATTATTTTTTGTGGGGGCCTAAGACACTTATCTACACCCACTAAGTAATGGGGTTCTTACACACTTCCCTAAAAGAAAAAATCCCAAAAAAGTTAAGGGTTTTTCTTTTCAAAATTAATTTAAAAATAAATAAATAAATAAACAATTACTTTTTTTGCCTAAAACACACACTGGTACTCGCTGATTAACTTCTGAAAGATTGATGAAGATCCGTTCAGCCATCTGAGAAAAATGATGCGGATACCCCCCTTCCTGCCCTCCCCCCTCCCCGGCAGCCCTCGTAGTATATCATAAATATCATAGTATATCATATATCATAGTATATCATAAAGTATATCATATAAATAAGGCTCTGTAGCGTGGTGCTACGCACGCAACTTGTTTGCCAATGAAGGTAAGCCACAACGCGTAGGGTCAAAAGAGTCTTTATTCACTAGCTCAAACTGTAGCACTGAAGTGCTCGGGGCTGCGCACCCCGTGTATATCCCGAGGCCACGCCTACCCCTCGGGCGTGGCCGACACCCTCTTGGTGCGCGGAATGATGTCACCGTGCCAGCGAGCCATCGTGTCCGCCACACGCGCCCCCCCAGAATTCTCGTGCACCTGAAGGGTCAGTTTGCGGGGCAAACGGATGACCCGGCCGAAGCGCCCTCTGGCGGCTGGCAGCATCTGGGATGCTGGGATGTCATCTGGGATGCCCCCGGCGGCACCTGGTATGGATGCAGGACCGGGGGGGGGGGGGGGCGTGCCGGCGGGGCTGGGCGGTGCCGGAGGTCCGCCCCGACACGGTGGCCGAGCCACTGGCAGAGGGTGGTCCACTTCGAGGTGGGCCGGCTTGAGGCGGTCCAAGGAAACGCGGTCAGGAGTACCGCCGATGTCGAGCGTGAAGTGTTTCGCCCTGGTCTCCAGCACGCGGAAGGGCCCGTCATACGGGGGCCGCAGCGGTGTCCGGTGGGCGTCGTGGCGGACGAACACGTACTCCGCCGTGCGAAGCTCCGGGGCGACGTGCGTTGGCGGGCACCCGCGGTGCGTCGTCGGCACCGGGGCGAACCTCCGGGCGGTCTCCTGCAGTGCGGAGCGCTGCTGCGCCGCGGACCATGGTGCCGTGGAGTCGGGAAGGAACTCGCCCGGCACCCGCAGCGGTTGTCCGAAGACCAACTCCGCCGCAGATGCGCGCAGGTCGTCCTTGGGCGCCGTCCGGAGGCCCAGCAGGACCCAGGGGAGCCTGTCGACCCAGCCGCCGTCGCGGAGGGTGGCCCGGAGCGCGGCCTTCAAGGAGCGGTGGAAGCGCTCGCACAGGCCATTGGCCTGGGGGTGGTTGGCTGTGGTGCAGTGCAGCTGGACGCTGAGCCCCCGCGCGACCGCCCCCCAGAGCTCCGAGGTGAACTGGGGGCCGCGGTCGGACGAGATGTCCGAGGGGGCGCCGAACCGGGCAACCCAGGTGGCGATGAACGCCTGCGCGACGTCCGCCGCCGCCATCGCCGCCAAAGGCACGACCTCCAGCCACCGGGTGGTGCGGTCCACCATGGTGAGGACGTGGGTGACACCCCACGAGGGGGGCAGAGGTCCCACCAAGTCCACGTGAACGTGGTCGAACCGACGTTCGGGCACCGGGAATGGGGCCAACAGGGCCTGGGTGTGGCGGTGCACCTTCGCGCGCTGGCACGCGAGGCACGTCCTGGTCCAATCGCGGACGGCCTTCTGGAGGCCATGCCAGACGAACTTGTCGGCGACCAGCCTCTGGGAGGCCTTCGTGCCTGGGTGGGACAGGCCGTGGATGGCGTCAAAAACCCGGCGCTGCCAGCCCGAGGGCACGATGGGGCGAGGCCGCCCGAGGGAGACGTCGCACAAGAGGGCCGTGCCCGCGCCGTCGAACGGCACCTCGGTGACGCGGAGGCCCGTGACGGCGGTCTGCTAGGCCTGGACGTCGGGGTCGGCGGTCTGATCCGCCGCCATCCGGGCATAGTCGATCCCGAGGTGGACCACGTGGGCAATGGACCGGGAAAGGCAATCCGCCACCGGGTTGTCCTTTCCCGCGACGTGCCGGATGTCCGTCGTGTACTCGGACACGGCCGAGAGGTGACGCTGCTGCCGGGCCGACCATGGCTCGGCGACCTTGGCCATCGCGAAGACCAGGGGCTTGTGGTCGACGAAGGCCATGAACGAACGGCCCTCGAGCAGATGGCAGAAGTGCCGGACCGCCATGTGGAGCCCGAGCAACTCGCGGTCGAAGGTGGAAGCGCATTTGGCGTTTGGCCAGAAGTACTGGCGTTCGTGCGGGTGAAGTTGCCGGCTGAAAAACGGCAGCGGTTGCCAAGCGCCACGCACCCATTGCTCGTGCACCGCGCCCACCGCGTAGTCTGACGCGTCGGTGGTGAGGGCGATCGGTGCATCGAGCACCGGGTGCGTGAGCATGGTGGCGTTAGCCAAGGCGAGCTTCGCGCCCGCGAACACCGCGTCCATCTGCTCGGTCCAAACAACGTTAACTTTGCCCGGCTTCCCCCGGAGGGCCTCGTGCAGGGGGCACAGGAGCTGGGCGACGCGAGGCAGGAAACGGTGGTAAAAGTTCACCATGCCCAGGAACTCCTGGAGCCCCCTGATCGTGCGGGGGTGCGGAAAGCCCTTGACCGCCTCCACCTTTGCCGGTAAGGGGGTGGCCCCGTGCCTGGTGACGCGGAGCCCCAAAAAGTCGATTTCGGCGACGCCGAACCGGCACTTGGCGGGGTTTACGATCACGCCATGCTGGCCCAGGCGTTCGAAGAGCGTGCGGAGGTGGCGGAGGTGCTCTTCGCGGGACGCGCTTGCGACGAGGATGTCGTCCAGGTAGACGTAAACGCAATCCAAGTCGCGCAAGACGCTGTCCATCAACCGTTGGAACGCCTGAGCCGCATTCTTCAACCCGAAGGGCATCCGAAGAAACTCGAAGAGGCCGAATGGTGTAATGACGGCCGTCTTCGGTATGTCCTCCGGCCTGACGGGGACCTGGTGGTATCCGCGGATGAGGTCCACCTTAGAAAAGAAGGACATTTTCGCCAACCGGGCGGAAAAGTCCTGAATGTGAGGGACCGGGTAGCGGTTGGGGGTGGTGGCATCGTTGAGGCGGCGGTAGTCTCCGCACGGCCGCCATCCCCCGCCGGGCTTCGGCACGATGTGCAGTGGTGACGCCCAAGCGCTCTTGGAGCGCCGTACGATGCCCAGCCGCTCCAGCGTAGCGAACTCCGCCTTCGCCACCGCGAGCTTCGTCAGCTCGAGGCGGCGTGCCCGGGCGTAGACCGGTGGCCCGACGGTGGGGATGTGATGCTCCACCCCGTGCTTGATGGCCACCGCCGAGAAGGTGGGCCGCGTGAGGGCCGGGAAGCTGGCGAGGAGGCGGGTGAACTCGTCCGCTGCCGGAAGCGTACAGGCCAACCTCGCCGGGACCGAACCGCTCAGCAAGCTGCTTGGCGAGCCGCTCAGGGAGCTGCCCAACGAACTGCTCAGCGTGCAAGCCAGAGAGCTGAACGTTTCGGCCTGGACGAGGCATCTGTTCTTCACGTCCACCAACAACCCATTTGCAAATAGGAAATCCGCACCGAGCAATGCCATGGGCACGCTGGTGGTTACGAACGTCCATTGAAAGCGTTGTCCTCCGAACCGCAGGGAGAGGCAGCGCTTCTCGAATGTGCGTATGGGTGTACCGTTGGCTGCAAGCAACGCGGGGCCCCGGCCCGTGGTTCGCTTGTCGGACATGGAGGCGGGGATAACGCTCACCCGTGCGCCCGTGTCGCAGAGGAAGCGACGCCTGGACAAGGTGTCCGTGACAAAAAGGAGGCTGCCGGAATGGCCGACGCTCAGGGCCGCTACCGAGTGCCGGCTTGGTAGTTTCCCGACTTGCCAAACGAGCACGGCGGGCAACAATTACTAGCCTTGTGGCCAAACCTGGCGTGGAAACGGCACCAGGTTTGCGGCGGAGGCGGAGGCCGCGGTTTTCGCGGTGGTGGTGGGTGGGGCGTGGCGGCGGCCACGCGGTGTGCATCAGCATCAGCCTCGGGAACCACGAGGTGTGCATCAGCATCAGCCTCGGGATCCGCGACAGCCGCACCGACTCTCGCCCGCGTGTCACAAGCAGCGAAAAACTTGTCGGCCGCGACGGCCAGAGCGCGGGGTTCCTTTATTTTGGAACCGGCCAACGTGAGGCGTACCTGTGCCGGCAGCTCGCGTAGAAAGAGTGCCCGGAATAAAAAATCCGGGGCTTTGTCACCCAGCAACGACAGCATGTGATCCATCCGCACCGATGGTCGTGTGTAGCCGAGTTCGGGAAGGTCCAGGAGGCGGTCGGCCCGTTCACACTCCGTGAGGCCGAACGTGGCGATGAGGAGATGCTTGAGCGCCTCGTACCTGTGGTCGGCCGGTGGGTTCCGCAGGACGGACACGACTCGGGCGGCTGTGCCGGGCCCGAGGGCGGCGATGACGTGGTAATAACGCGTCTCATCTGCCGTTACGCCTCGAAGTTGGAACTGTGCCTCGGCCTGCACGAACCATACTTCGGCCTGAGCTTCCCAAAACTCAGGGAGCTTCACTGCTACCGCGTTGTTGGCCATGGCGGGTTCTGTGGTCAGTGACGGCTGAACCAAAAGGGGTCACCAAATGTAGCGTGGTGCTACGCACGCAACTTGTTTGTCAATGAAGGTAAGCCACAACGCGTAGGGTCAAAAGAGTCTTTATTCACTAGCTCAAACTGTAGCACTGAAGTGCTCGGGGCTGCGCGCCCCGTGTATATCCCGAGGCCACGCCTACCCCTCAGGCATGGCCGACACCCTCTTGGTGCGCGGAATGATGTCACCGCGCCAGCGTGCCATCGTGTCCGCCACAGCTCTTTCTTACCACTGACCCACTCATATGAACGCTTAGTCCTTTATAGGTGCACACATGTCACTTGATGTCAATATTACAGGAAAACTCACAACACTGTGCGTAAACGAAAATATCTGTAAACACAAGTCGGAGCATGAGGTTTTGTTCCTACTCACAGGACATGACGTAAGACAATGAATGACACGTCACGTGATTGCGAACGGGTGGGATAGATCCCCAAAGGATCTGGTGTTTCTTGGTTTCATAGCGGAATGGTTAGAGAAGTGTCTGTGGATTTTTGTCGTCGAAAGTTGAGACTGTGGTAAGAAGTAGCAAACATTTATCGTTTACGGACAGTGTACAGTGATAAGTATTACAGTTCATACATTAACTAATGTATGTTTACATACAGTTTGGTGAATTAGAATCATAAATCTCTTTTATTATACCATTGCTTAGCAACCCATTAGAATGTAGACAATGGTTTCATTTTATTACTTTTGACCTTCAAATTTCTAAGCCTTATAATTATGAAGTCTTCACATATTCGTGTCGAAGCTGCCTAGCCTGGGTTTGAATCCCGACCCAGCTACAAACTCTCATCTTGGTGTTTCACACGGCGATTCATCAATGTGTGTGCCGTCCCTTGGATGCCTCCGTTGATGAATTCGCAGGAGGCGTTGTGTTTTCAGGTTGTTTGTTCGGCTGTCCATCCGTGCGTCCGTCTGTCCGTTCATAGGTTTTTGTTACCACGATAACTGAAGAATGGCTGAAGGGAGCTAGGTCAAACTTGGTACAAGTACAGTATGTATAATGAGGTAAAGATAAATGGATTAGACTATGGGGTCAAGAGGTCAGAGGTCAAGAGGTCAAACTAACTTATGAACCTGTTGCTTCAAACCAGTGATGGTATTTTGACCAAACTTTATAGAGAGCTTCGTAAGCGAACCTCTATGCCAATTGCATGTATATGTAAATCCATTCAAAATTTTATGTAAATCCATTCAAAAGTTCACTTTCATTTGAAATTTCACAAAAAAAAATTTTCCAATTTTTCCCCATTCCCTTGGGAACAAAATTTCATGTTGTCATTTGAAATGTCCCTTCCATGATCCGCCATCTTGTCCCTTCCATGATCCGCCATCTTGCTCATGTGATCTTGCTTTGGTCTGGCGCAACCGATAAATTATTTTCACCTGGTGATTAAAATCAATAAATTACGATACAGTACTGTACAGAACGGATTTTGAATTCTAAACCACTCATCATTTACGCCAGCTACACCGACTTCAGTTTTCCGCCAGCTACACTGACTTCATTTAAGCCAGGTACACCGATTTCAGTACGTACCTGCCAGTCGGACCTATGTACCTGGTCCAGTCGACTAGAAGTCTAGACTATATAGCCTACAGTAGGTAAGTCCTGCATTCTATCCCAATCTATCCATTCAATAAAATTAATTTGAATTTTAATTCTTAGCCCAAGATCAAACAACCTAGCCTAGCTAGGCCGAGGCCTACAGATGTTTGCGAGGGCTGCGTACTCGATCGACTGACCATTGTCGACGAAGCTCTCACTCTACGCAATGCGTATTCATATTATATTATGATGCAAAGATGCACTGATTCGAATTTGGTGTCAAAGGTCAAAGTCTGAGGTAATGTCAGGTAAAAGTGTGATATTTGAGAACAGCTGAAGGGTTTTAAATCAAACTTGGTACAGTGTGTATAATGATGTAATAATGTGGGTGGAGGCATATCGGTCGATGTCACGACGTTGAAGAGTGCTGTCCTCGTTTCATTATGGATTTGTTATCCTACAAATTAGTTGTCATAAGATAAAATGTCAGATGAAAGATCTTCCCACATTAAACCATGACCCATAGTAAAAATTGTCAGATACAGTGGTCTGTAAAAGTATTCACCGCCTTCCAAAGTTTTCACATTTTTATGTCACCTGAGCTTAATTCCATAATGCTTAAAAAAAAAAAATTAAGCATAATATAGTCTTCACAAACTACTTCAAAGTGATGAAGTGATCACATGATAAAATAAAATGCAGACAAAATGTGAATAAGTTAGATTAAGAGAGAAAATCAGATGATTCGCAGTTGCATCAGCACTAAAACCCTTTGCCTAATCAACCCAAAATCACTTCTGGGGCAAATTATTTGTTTGAAAGATTACAAAATAAGTGTAATAGCTGTAATCAGTGGTGTAAGATAAAAATGAAGCTCCCCCGCTTATCTAAGGAGTTTTAAGATGCAACTCACTTGGTCAACGAACGTCGAACAAGGAAAACATGAAGATAAAGTTCTGGAACTTTCCAAAGAAGTCAGACATGAAGTGGTGGAGAAGACACATCCAGGAGAAGGTTTTTTTTTTTTTTTTTTTTTTTTTTGTATACAAGATCGAGGCTCGTGAAAGAGCGAGAGGTGAGGTGCGGAGACGAGGTGCCAAGGTGAGTGGCGAAATATTCGGCAATGTATATGATGTGAGGAAAGCTTCAGTCGGCTTGGGGATTGGTTTGGATCCGGATGTTCGTGAGAGGCCGTTGGTGAAGTGTGCGACAGGTCTGGTGTGCGAAAAAAGAGGTGTGCGAGAATGTCCGACTCTGGGGTGTGTGAGGAAAAGGTTATAAGATTATAAGATATGCACAAGGTTATAAGAAGATTTCAAAGTCACTCGTTATCCATTTGAGTACGGTGAAATCCATCATTAAGAAGTGGAAGATATTTCATCCCATCCAGACTCTACCCAGATCGGATCGCCCATCCAAACTCAGCAGCCGGACAAGCAGGAAACTGGTTCGGGTTGTAACTGTAAATCCAACAATGACTTTGAAAGATCTGCAAGGCTCTATGTCCGAGATGGTTCATCAATCAGTTCATCAAAAGGTCAGTGTTCGTCAATAAACAATATCCCGTTCCCTTCACAAAGCTGGCCTCCATGGACAGGTGGCAAGAAAGAAGCCATTACTGAAAAAGACGCATCTAAAAGCTCATATGGAGTTTGCAACATCTCAATGAAACTGTAGGGATGTGGAGAAGGGTTTTGTGATCAGATGAGACAAAAATTGAACTTTTTGATATAAATTCAATCGGGTACATCTGGTGCAAGCCTAACACTGCACATCACCAGGCTTACACCTTCCATACTGTCAAGCATGGTGGTGTCATCATCATGTTATGGGGCTGTCTTTCATCAGCAGGGATTGTCAAGCTTGTCTGGATAGAAGTAACAATGGACGGTGCAAAGTACAGGAGAATCCTTGATGAAAACCCGCTCGAGTTAGCCATGAATCTGAAACTAGGTAGGAGATTCACATTTCAGCAGGACAATGATCTGAAGCACAAAGCTAAACACACACTGGAGTAGCTGAATGACAAGAAAGTAAATGTTCTTGAGTGGCCCAGTCAAAGTCCTGACTTGAACCCAATTGAACATTTATGGCGAGACTTGAAGATTGCAGTCCATCGACGATCCCCATCAAACTTAGCAGAACTAGAGAAATTTTCATCATCTCACTGTTCAAAGCTGGTAGAGATCTAAACCTACCCAAAAATACGTGTAGCAGTTATTGCTGCAAAATGTGCGTCCACCGAGTACTGACCGAAGTGGCTGAATACTTTTGTAACCAGTGGATTTTCATTTGTACATGTTTTTTGCAGGTATTCCTGACATGTAACCTCCTTAAACTATAACAGTGTTCAGTTTGATTTCTTCAGTTATGAATAAAAATTTTCATTCAGAAAAATTGTTTCAACATAATTCATAATAATTCATCTAAATATGGCATTATTGGTAGGGGGTGAATACTTTTGCAGAACACTGTTAGTGATAGATATTAATTAGAGATCATTTCAGGTATACGCATTCTATGGGGAACAAACATTTTCATTGTCACAAAGTATATTTTGACCTTCTTTTTCTTGTCTCCAGTCCTGGAGCCATCAGTCCGATCACATGTGGTTGATGACCTATCGCCCGGGTTGATTTACTCTTTCCACATCACGGCCAACACATCTGTCGGAGAAAGTCCTCCGGGGAATCGCTACAGGGCGCAAATGCCACGAACAGGTAACTCTGCCTTAGGGTGTGACCTCACAGAAATACTTCTGATCGGAGAGGCGAAGCCCACAGGTTCCTTATCTCCAGTGACACAATTTCATTGTACCATTGCAAATGGATTCAAACATTACATTTCACGAACGAGGTTTATTTATTTGGCAAGTGTCTCATTACGTATGAAGTGAGCATGCACGTGAAAATGAAGAAGTAAAGTTATTTGGCCCATTAGACCCGTAATTACTAGGAGAGTGGCTGTGCTGCTGACGCAGTGCCCCCTTGATGTTGTGCATAACTGCTGGGAGCGTGGCTGTGCTGCTGATGCAGTGCCCCTTTCTGGTGTGCATAATTGCTGGGAGCGTGGCTGTGCTGCTGGTGTAGTGCCCCCTTGATGTTGTGCATAACTGCTGGGAGCGTGGCTGTGCTGCTGATGCAGTGCCCCTTTCTGGTGTGCATAATTGCTGGGAGCGTGGCTGTGCTGCTGATGCAGTGCCCCTTTCTTGTGTGCATAATTGCTGGGAACGTGGCTGTGCTGCTGATGCAGTGCCCCTTTCTGGTGTGCATAATTGCTGGGAGCGTGGCTGTGCTGCTGATGCAGTGCCCCCTTGATGTTGTGCATAATTGCCAGGAGCGTGGCTGTGCTGCTGATGCAGTGCCCCTTTCTGGTGTGCATAATTGCTGGGAGCGTGGCTGTGCTGCTGGTGTAGTGCCCCCTTGATGTTGTGCATAATTGCTGGGAGCGTTGCTGTGCTGCTGATGCAGTGCCCCTTTCTTGTGTGCATAATTGCTGGGAGCGTTGCTGTGCTGCTGATGCAGTGCCCCCTTTCTTGTGTGCATAATTGCTGGGAGCGTGGCTGTGCTGCTGATGCAGTGCCCCTTTCTGGTGTGCATAATTGCTGGGAGCGTGGCTGTGCTGCTGGTGTAGTGCCCCTTTCTGGTGTGCATAATTGCTGGGAGCGTGGCTGTGCTGCTGGTGCAGTGCCCCTTTCTGGTGTGCATAATTTCCGGGAGCGTGGCTGTGCTGCTGATGCAGTGCCCCTTTCTGGTGTGCATAATTTCCGGGAGCGTGGCTGTGCTGCTGGTGTAGTGCCCCTTTCTGGTGTGCATAATTGCTGGGAGCGTTGCTGTGCTGCTGATGCAGTGCCCCTTTCTTGTGTGCATAATTGCTGGGAGCGTTGCTGTGCTGCTGATGCAGTGCCCCCTTTCTTGTGTGCATAATTGCTGGGAGCGTGGCTGTGCTGCTGATGCAGTGCCCCTTTCTGGTGTGCATAATTGCTGGGAGCGTGGCTGTGCTGCTGGTGTAGTGCCCCTTTCTGGTGTGCATAATTGCTGGGAGCGTGGCTGTGCTGCTGGTGCAGTGCCCCTTTCTGGTGTGCATAATTTCCGGGAGCGTGGCTGTGCTGCTGATGCAGTGCCCCTTTCTGGTGTGCATAATTGCTGGGAGCGTGGCTGTGCTGCTGATGCAGTGCCCCTTTCTGGTGTGCATAATTGCTGGGAGCGTGGCTGTGCTGCTGGTGTAGTGCCCCTTTCTGGTGTGCATAATTGCTGGGAGCGTGGCTGTGCTGCTGGTGCAGTGCCCCTTTCTGGTGTGCATAATTGCTGGGAGCGTGGCTGTGCTGCTGGTGTAGTGCCCCTTTCTGGTGTGCATAATTGCTGGGAGCGTGGCTGTGCTGCTGATGCATGCCCCCTTGATGTTGTGCATAATTGCTGGGAGCGTTGCTGTGCTGCTGATGCAGTGCCCCCTTTCTTGTGTGCATAATTGCTGGGAGCGTGGCTGTGCTCCTGATGCAGTGCCCCTTTCTGGTGTGCATAATTGCTGGGAGCGTGGCTGTGCTGCTGGTGTAGTGCCCCTTTCTGGTGTGCATAATTGCTGGGAGCGTGGCTGTGCTGCTGGTGCAGTGCCCCTTTCTGGTGTGCATATTTGCTGGGAGCGTGGCTGTGCTGCTGGTGTAGTGCCCCTTTCTGGTGTGCATAATTGCTGGGAGCGTGGCTGTGCTGCTGGTGCAGTGCCCCTTTCTGGTGTGCATAATTGCCGGGAGCGTAGCTGTGCTGCTGATGCAGTGCCCCATGTCGGTTAGAGAAATAATTATTTGTTCATGGTGCCGGTTGATAGCTCACCTACTGTTCGCAAAGGACCTCGTGGTATCTTTAACGTCCACCAACTAATGCTGGCATATGTGACGCCCAGTTTTGCGTCCATACCGGTGACGTCACACATGTTGTAAAGGTGCTTGTTTTGTGGTTGATGTTTTTAGGCACAAACAGTTTCCTGTACTTGGTGCTGCTGACTTCCATGCTGCTGTGCTTTGTGCTCTTGGCTTCTCTGGTTCTACTACATCGTTACCAGCCAAGGTACACTTGGCATGGGCTTTTTCCAAACCGTACAATAAACGGTGATTTTATACCATATTTGAAGCACATGTTGTATTTTAATAAGGAAGACGATGTGCACAATGATTCGTAAGTTATCCCATATCTGTTCATTGTGTCGGTCATCATGGTGTAATGTTATAAGTATATGTTATGATATTATGATTTCAAGCATTGGCAGGTTACGTATTTTTTCTTATTAAACAGTCAATTCATTT
Organism: Myxine glutinosa; assembly: GCF_964187855.1. Lineage (NCBI taxonomy): Eukaryota > Metazoa > Chordata > Myxini > Myxiniformes > Myxinidae > Myxine > Myxine glutinosa. The sequence goes on from NC_136273.1 coordinate 74,337,200, forward strand.
GATGTAACCTGCCCGACAGTCAGTCAATGAAGCTACTCACCTGGAGGTTCAGGATGTTGAACATATAATCCCACCAAGTATAACTTTTGCCAAGAAACTGCTTCGGCAGCACCGACGATCTGTAACGGAGTAAGGTACATCAGAGATGAGAATACTGTACTTGGGAAAAGAGAAGGACAAATTCATGAAGTAAACTCTCAACTTGGACCTTGAGGTAGGTAAGGATGGAGGAGGATGATCAACGAAGAAGTTTGACTGTCTTCAGCCAATGAGGAGCAAGCAGATGGAGGATGGAGCCAGTGAGGGGCAGGTAGATGGATGATGGAGCTAGTGAGGGGCAGGTAGATGGATGATGGAGCTAGTGATGGGCAGGTATATGGATGATGGAGCCAGTGAGGGGCAGGTAGATGGATGATGGAGCTAGTGAGGGGCAGGTAGATGGATGATGGAGCTAGTGAGGAGCAGGTAGATGGATGATGGAGCTAGTGAGGGGCAGGTAGATGGATGATGGAGCTAGTGAGGGAAGGTAGATGGATGATGGAGCTAGTGAGGGGCAGGTAGATAGATGATGGAGCTCGTGAGGGGCAGGTAGATGGATGATGGAGCTAGTGAGGGGCAGGTAGATGGATTATGGAGCTAGTGAGGGGCAGGTAGATGGATGATGGAGCTAGTGAGGGGCAGGTAGATGGATGATGGAGCTAGTGAGGGGCAGGTAGATGGATGATGGAGCTAGTGAGGGCAGGTAGATGGATGATGGAGCTAGTGAGGAGTAGGTAGATGGATGATGGAGCTAGTGAGGGGCAGGTAGATTGATGATGGAGCTAGTGAGGGGCAGGCAGATGGATGATGGAGCTAGTGAGGGGCAGGTAGATGGATGATGGAGCTAGTGAGGGGCAGTTAGTTGGATGATCAAGACTCTCTGCTCACCTTCACTCCTTCATTCCTCTTTTCTCCCGCCTCTGGAACAAACTCCCTCACTCTCTTCAATCCCACTCCACCCTCCAGGTCTTTAAAACAGCTGTTCACCACCATCTCTTATCTTCCCCCATCCAAAACATTGATATTTTCTATCCCCGCTAATTTCACCCCAGATACACTTTTTTGAAATACCAACTTCTGTCCTGGAAGTCCTTGGTGTCCTTGTGTTTGATACTTCTGCCACCCCCCTCCCCCCAAGCCATCTCCCTCCCACACATCTCCCTGCTCTTAAATGTTGTGTGCCCTCAAGTGTTTGTGTGCTTCCCCTTCTCTTGTCTTCCGCTCCCTCTTTTTATATATTTTGTTTGTCTGGTTGATTTTTTTGTGAAGTAAATGTCAGCTCTTTCACGAGCCTCGATTCAGTATACTACAAAAAAAAAAAAAAAAAAAAAAAAATGATGGAGCGAGTAAGGAGATGAAGCACATCATTAACCTAGTTCCTGTGCTAATGTTAATCTTGTATTTTCTTTGCAGATTGCAGAAATTCTTCATTACATACCCAGATATATACAAGGTCCTTTGGCTCGAAGAACTGGTTCGTTTTGTATTTGCTATTTATCTGTCACTTCCAGCTTTTTATGTTCATGAGATTGTTTCGGGTATCTATATTTTATGTTCACAAAATGGGTCGCACTCCATTTTTCAACAGGGAAAAGAAAAGGTTGCTGTGAAAATGCACTCTACAGTACAAGACAGCGTCCCCGCGAACATCATGGTGTTAAATGAGGTCAAGGGGCTGGAAGAGAGTAGGCAGAATGACGGTGTGATGTGCTATGGGCCTATGACCGAGTTCGGCACAAAAGGACACGTGGATGCGATGGAACAGACGGTCACCTACACATCATTCGTTGCTTGAGCCCATGGTTTCTGACTTGCACCATGTCCTCATGCGGTCTTTCATACCAACATTCAGTTATTTTGCTGTGCCTTATACTTGACGAGCAATTTAGCTATATATTGGGCCTTTCAAGCCCAAGGTTGATCCCAAAGTCTGGTGCTACTCTTCCCTTTATAAGGGGTGAGGTCCAATTGTGTCAATCTTCTGCCCTGCCTTGACCACAGTACTCCTCCACTCACCTCTGTCCTTAGTCCTGAGTCCTCAGTCCTGAGTCCTCAGTCAACTCTCCACACTCCAACCACCTCCACCTTTCTGATATCCCTCTTCACACAATCCTCTCATCTCAACCAAGGTCTACCTCTTTCCTCCTACCTTGCTCCCTCAACCTATCTGCTCTCTTTGCCATTCTATCTCCCCTCCATCCGCACCAAGTGTTCAGCCCATCTCAGCCGGCATTTCACCACTAATCTCCCCGTCGAGCTCATCTGCACACCAATCTCCTCCCTCAGTTCATCCATTCTCCATCTATCCACTCTCTTCACTCCCACAATCCTTCTGACCCAGTTGTTCTCGCAATCCTGCAGCTTCTGTTGTTGTCTCTCTGCCAGTCTGCCAGTGCCACCATCTCCAGACTCGAGACCGTAAAGGTAAGCCGGCGTTACACACGACATCAGAACCTTTCCTTTCAATATCCTTGAAATCCTCCTGTGTGCCATTACACTCTCCACCTTCCTCCACGCATTCACACCCACCTGAATCCTCCTCCGCACCTCTGCCTCTGACTTACCATCCTCGTTGACTGTTCCCACCCGGATACGCAAACCTATTTCCTTGTCTGGTCTCTTTCCCTTTAAACCTGTTATTCATTTCTTTTCTCTGATGCCCGACCCACATCACCTCACTCTTCTCCATAATTCATCTTCAGCCCATGCTTCCCACATGCCCCCTTCCACTTCCCCAGTACTTCCTGCAGCTCCCACTCTCCACCACATCTGCCAGATCGTCTGTATACAATATCTTCCCCAGAATATCTTTCATATTTACCTTCCTGCTTACCAGCTCCATCACCATGATATACAGGAGTGGGCTGAGAGAGCTTCCCTACCTCAAACTGATGTTTACACTGAACTCTTCCGACATCCGAGGACCAACCTAATCTCTTCCCTTCATTCCCTTGTACATCTCTTCCACCAACCAATAACCTCTGCTTCAAGCACTCCCATCCATCTCAGTGTTGCCATCACCAACTCTCTCAGGACAGTGTGTTAGGCCTTCTCCAGGTCCACAAATCCCAATGCCATTTCACCTTTCCCCTCCAACCTCTTCACCACCAGCTGTCTCAGCGTGAACATCCCATCTGTCGTTCCCCTACTCTTTCTAAACCCTTGCTGCTCTTCTCCAATCTCCTTCTCCACACGCTTCCTTATCCTTCCATCCAGAACCCTCTCCAGCACCTTCATGATATGACTAAGGAGTGTAATGCCCATGTACTTCCCCGGATCTTGGACACCCCATTCCACTTCCATATCAGCACAATTAACCCTATCCTCCACTCCTCGGGAATTGACACATCTCTCGTACATACATTCAACAACATCTTTGTCCACCTGACTCTGACTTGTCCCGCTGCAATTGTCATCTCTGTACACACCTCATCAATGTCTGGTGCTCTTCCCTTCTTCATCCTATTTAATGCTGTCCACACCTCCTCCTCCTCCGGAATCTCCATTTATTCCACTTTACATGGCAATCTGGAGCTTCCGTGCTGTTGCTTCCTTCACGGTTCAACAGCTCCTTGCATGAAATATCCTTCAACATTGCGCCCTGTCTGTTACTAGCGGGACCATCCTTAATCACTGCCCCCACAACCTTCATGTCCTTGCATCCTCATCCCTGTCACGAGCCAATTGATTGATCATCTTCTTCCCACCATCCTCTTCAACCTTGTTCTACACCTCCTCCATATCATTTCTCACCTTATCCACAGCTCTCCTTGCTACTTCCGCCCCCCTGTGGCAACCCTGCATCTGGTTGTCCCTTCTGTTCTTTTCATTCATTTCGCTTTATTGAAATAATTAAAACACTGGACAAGGCAGTTCGAAGACTGAAATTTGTCAAGTTTACAATAATAAAAGTGTTTCATAAAACTTACAAATGTATATAAAAAAATATATATATATATAAAATTACATGAATCAAAATATCAAAATAAGTGTATGGAATAAATAAACATGCATAATCAAACAACAATAAAAATATAACAAATTATACCAACAAAATAACCTAAAATAGCAGAAAACTTAAGAAGATCAACAAACATAGGATGCAGGATGCATGTAATTGATTTTATGCATCTACATAACAAAATTAAGTATTTCAATCAAAAAAGGAATTGTTGAATTCTTGTATCTCTGAGTCTTACTTGTATCTCTAGTCTTGTATCTCTAGTCTTATCTCTGAGAAGGTCAATATGTTGGGCATTCCTGAGTTGCATATTACATCGAGACACAGATTGTTGGGTAGGAGGAAGAATGTCACGGTGACGGTCACATTTTAAAAGACCAAGACCAAAACGCAAGAGAAGCTCATTCCTGCGTTCGCTCAACAACTGTAAACCAAAATGACAAAGTTGTTGAGCATAGGACCGAATGGAAGGGTACGCAATAAAACGGAGCGCACGCTTCTGGAGTAGTTCAATGTCTCCACTCTGAGCCATTGTGATGCCAGAACCCCACACGGGCCACACCGAACTCCAGCAAAGGGCGAATGTACACTTTGTATATTTCAACAAGATCGGGGGCGCTCACATGGAATTTCTTCAAAGTACAAAGAACGAAGAGTCGTCGAGCAGCACGAGATACCATCTGCTGAATTTGACTTTTCCACTTCAGATTGGATTATAAATCTTCAGAATTCTTGATCTTCCTCTATCCCCTTCCACACCTCCTTTTCCCCAACTTGCTCTGTCCACCATATCCGGTCTCCATTCGTAGACGATGTACCCTTTTCTGATGCCCTTTCACACATTACTTCTGCAATTCCCCTAAATGTCTTTCCATACTTATTCGCCAAGTTCCTCATGCCTGACCTTCATCTCCTTGTGCTCTACGGCGACATTGTCCCTTCCCTTCTTCGATCTTCTCATCATCTGGGCCCTCCTCTCAACTTCCCTCCTTTTCTGCACGCATACAACAAACACCAGAGGCCTGTGTTGAGTGGTCACTTCTCTCTTGCCACCACCCCAGTCCTTGATCCTTCACAGCTGTTGCTTCCCCACGACCAACAATCAATCAACTGCTGCTGTAATATGGCAACAACTACTTTTCACCCCTCAGCCCAGGGCGTCGTCCGGGCGTCCGTCAACTTTTGGTTTCCGTCAATTTCAAGGAGAACGGCTTGTCCGATTAAATCCATTTTTGCAGTGTGTGTTGGGGTTGAGTTGAGGAAGGTTCCTGTCGAAAATGGGCGCGCTGCGATTTTCAATATGGCCGCCACGGCAGCCATCTTGAAGTTGGTTTCCGTCAATTTCGAGCAGAACGGCTTGTCCGATTAAATTCATTTTTGCGGTGTGTGTTGGGGTTGAGTAGAGGAAGGTTCCTTTCGAAAATGGGCGCGCTGCGATTTTCAATATGGCCGCCACGGCAGCCATCTTGAAGTTGGTTTCCGTCAATTTCAAGGAGAACGGCTTGTCCGATTAAATCCATTTTTGCAGTGTGTGTTGGGGTTGAGTAGAGGAAGGTTCCTTTCGAAAATGGGCGCGCTGCGATTTTCAATATGGCCGCCACGGCAGCCATCTTGAAGTTGGTTTCCGTCAATTTCAAGGAGAACGGCTTGTCCGATTAAATCCATTTTTGCAGTGTGTGTTGGGGTTGAGTAGAGGAAGGTTCCTTTCGAAAATGGGCGCGCTGCGATTTTCAATATGGCCGCCACGGCAGCCATCTTGAAGTTGGTTTCCGTCAATTTCAAGGAGAACGGCTTGTCCGATTAAATCCATTTTTGCAGTGTGTGTTGGGGTTGAGTAGAGGAAGGTTCCTTTCGAAAATGGGCGCGCTGCGATTTTCAATATGGCCGCCACGGCAGCCATCTTGAAATTGGTTTCCACCATGCATGGGCTGAGGGGTTACGCCCGCTTTGCGGTGCTATTTATTCAACTGTGCCAAGCAGCTGTTCTATGCTGCATCCATTGACCCCAGCATGAGGGAACTGTTCAATCCATTCTTTGGAGGAAGAAGTCTTAGACAAGTTGGAGGACACACTGCACATGGTTACTATAAAGGTATATAGAAACTCAACAGAGGTAAACACTCGATTTGTTCGATGTTAACATCGGAATTGCGAGTTGGTTTTCTCAAAGGCCTCATTATTTTTGCCTTCATTCCGACTCTTCCAGTATTAACCAACCCTCCAAAGAAAAATACTGTACAGTGTACAGTACAAAGGTTTAACCGAACTGGGGGAGGGGAGGGGCTACTTAGGCCCTTCCCCCTTCAGATCTCAGCTGCAGATTGTCCGATGAACTAGAAGCGCATAGATGAAGATGTAATGAACACGATGGTGGAATTAATTTATTCATAACATGTTAATTTTTCAAATGATTACCTAATTAATCAATACGTAATATATGCTTAATGTTATGTTTTTCAGAGAAATCTCCAATTCTGGTCATTTTGTGCATGAGATTACATGAAATGTGTATGATATTAAAAAAGAACGTTTCTCAAGCTGGAAATCATGGCGTTCAATGATTATTTTGGATGGAAAAGGGATGGAGGCGACAAAAAAAAAAGCAAATGGCGTCTTGCATCATCAAGTCGACAAGCTGGGAGCAACAATTCGCATTTATTGCCACATCTGATGTACTTCAAATACTCTATGGTGATGAGGTGCAGCTCCATTTGAAAATTATTGTTTGACCATATGTCGCTTTTTGATGCCTAGTTTGCAAGTACAAGATTATATGGCGAAAAAAAAGAAGAAATTATGAAAGAAAAATTGTGAAATCCTCAGCGGTTGTGATAAAAACCCACAAAATATTGAGGAGGCCCCCCCAGTGCATTTCGGGTCAACTGCCTCCAATCAGAGGTAACAATATTCATCCAATCAACATCAAATAGCAACTGTATGTTAACGTTCTTCTACTTCATGAACAGCCATAATTATTCCAAAGTTATTCTGGAGTTGGCCGGGGAACATTTTTGGTCTTTCAAATCTTTCATGAAGTCTTTCAAGAACCAGCTGGCAAGGCCTGACATTCACTTAATTAGGGCAGGAATTTGTAATTTGTTAAGGGTGCCGGTGATAGCTCGCCTACTCTTCGCGAAGGGCACCGTGGGAAACGGGTCGCCCGGTTTAACATCCATCCTGAGGACGGCACACAAGGACGATTTACCCAATCTGTGAAACACTGGGTTGACAGTTTATAGTTGGGTCGGGATTCGAATCCAGCCGAAAGAGTTCAGAGGTGAGTGTGCGTACCTCCACGCCATCCTGCCAGCCTCGTGTTAACTTCTTTTCTTTTGCTCCGACCAAAGGTTTTTCCGACTGCGAGGGCCTTTCACTCACTCACCGCAGGCAGGTCGGTGGTCTTTCTGTCTTCTACCGACTCCTCTCCGGCCTTGCACCCCCAGCTCTCTCTGTGCTCTGTCCCCCAAATATTCCTACAGGTCGCACAAGATCTGCCAGCAACCCTCTTTTGGTTAAACTGCCAAAATCAAGACTCTCTGCTCACCTTCACTCTTTCATTCCTCTTTTCTCCCGCCTCTGGAACAAACTCCCCCACTCTCTTCAATCCCACTCCGCCCTCCAGGTATTTAAAACAGCTGTTCACCACCATCTCTTATCTTCCCCCATCCAAAACCTTGATCTTTTCTACCCCCGGTAATTCACCTCATACACTTTTTTGAAATACCAACTTCTTCCCTGGAAGTCCTTGCAGTGTCCATATGTTTTATACCTCTCCCCCCTCCCCCCAAGCCCTCTCCCTCCCACAGTTCTCTCGATGTCCTTGCTCTCAAATGTTGTACTTGTATGCTTCCCCCTCTCTCCCCATCTTGTCTCCCGCTCCCTTTATCATATGTCAGTTTGTCTTTTTGTGATCAATGTTAGCTCTTACACGAGCCTCGATCTTGTATCCAAAAAAAAAAAGAAAAAAGAAAAAAAAGGGTTTCGGTCCAAAACGTCAGCATCTTGCTTTTCACTGTGGCAAGCACACATTAATGTCCTGTTCTCATCCATTGTCCAGTTTAAAGGTGAGTTCGCTAGTTCTTCACTATCCTAGAATTGTAAAAAAATAATAAAGCTTTTACATTAAATGTAGTTGTGACTCGTTTAAATCCAGTGGATATCCGGAGGGCAACTTCCTTTAATGGCTTTCAAACAATTACAGCAGTTACAGTAGACAGGAAGACACGAGGACCACAAACGAGTCAATTTCCTGGACAAGTCAATCAATGGAGGTTGTGCATTCCATGTAAATAACTAATCTCTCTTTTTACAGCATCACCATGGACCTCTTGCTCAGTTACAGTAGAATATGAAAAATAGTAATAAACATTGTGTCAACATCTGTTCATCAAGTATCCAATGGAAACGTGAAATGAATGATGGACATTTCACATATGGCAAACAGTTGGATAGGTAACCATCTCAAATACAATCTGAAAAAATGAAGAACTTCAACAATAGGACAGCATCTCGAGGCTTCGGCACAAATAATAATAACAACCGTTCCTTTCACGCAGTGAGGCGCATTGGCTAAAGAATCCAATCCCGGACGGGTCGCCACTCCGACGCAGGATACTCGAATGGCTCATTCTTCCCAGTAATCTGGTACTCATTTTGCCGACATCGGAGAGAGAGGACAGGCTGAGTCAACCCACCTGGCGTGATTTTAACGGCACAACGGGGCTCAAACTCAAGACCACAATATCACAAGTCAGCCACCTTGACCGTCAAGCCAACACCAGGCTTCTTCGGCATGAAAAAAAAAACCAAAAAAAAAACCCACCGTTTAGAGGCCATTTTTCCCCGCAAAGCGGGGGTTGGCCTTTTCGGGGACCGTGGTTGTTGTTGTTTTTCGGTCCCCTTTTTGAAGCAATGTTTTACGGCCGGATGCCCTTCCTGACGCCAACCCTTTTTGCCGCCTTCAACGACAAACAGGGAATTACCAGTGAACTGGTACTCAATTAGCCGACTTCGGAAGGATGACAGGCTGAGTCAACCCCCCTGGCGTTAATTCGGCGATCGACCGAGATTCGAACCCAGGATCCTAGGATCCTAAGCCGGCACCCTAGCCGCTAGCCCAACACCAGGGATTTAACACCAGGGCCGGATGCCCAACACCAGGACCGCGTATTTGGGACTAAATTGACCAATCACCCTACCTAATACCATGCTTCTTCGGCATGAAAGCCAACACTAAATACAAAAACAGCACAGCAGGAAATGTGAGGAATAGATCGATAACCAATCTGAAGCATTGCACAGAGTGAAGAAGTGGGGATCTCGGTGAGGGAGCCAGACAACGGCAGTAGTAATTTTTACAAAAAAGAAAAAGACAACTAGATCCAGGAAGACAAAGGTGGGGTTATGAACGATTTGGGGTTCATAGTAAATCGAAGAAGACAAGTTCACGATTCCAAAAGATAACAGCCTCAAGAAAAATCTGAAATTTGAATAAATGCTGAAATAGTCTTCCAGGTGTGTTGGTGGAAGGTCGTTGGATTTGCCACAAGTTGGCACAGATGGTTACTCGAGCAACAATGGTTCAAGATGTCGAAGCATTCACACAAAGGCAATCTTCCTGTTAGCAAAGCAAACGTATGCCAGCCATTTCTCTCCTTAGACAAAAGTCATCATAGACGCCAGTCCACGGGATATAATGGAGCGACGCCCAGCATCTGATCCTCATTCCTCGCATCAAGCCGAACTGCAAGAGTCAATTCCTCTGGTAAACTATAGCCCCTGTAAATAACCAGTGGCTGCTTCTGGTTCCCTTGAGGCATCACGGCTTCTGCAGGGATATCCGGCGTTTGTTTCTCCAGGGGCACCACCTCTTCCACTATATCATAGCACTCCCATGCACACCATGGCTCTTGAAGCAGCTCTTCGGAGAAATCTGGGCTCTGGGTCACAGGAAATAAGGAGTTTAAACAATGGCAACGCAACATTTGCTCAATCCAAAACACTGAATTATATAGTCCCTTCAAGGGAAGTGGTCAACATATCAGCCTCGACACAACCACGACAGCAAGCACACGTTCCCCTCAAGTGACAAGAGTAATGTCTTAAAGGTCTATAACGATAAAACACGTTGCAAGCAACCACCGACTAGTGACGGTGATAAAAGAAAATAAATAAATAAAATGTCCCATTTGGCTAGAGAGTATTTCCAAATAACAAGAGCTGCACAAACCTTGAACGAGATAAATAAATAAACAAATATATATTGTTGCGGTTTTTTAGAATCCTCACTTGTAAATAAATAATCACTTGTAAATATGACATTAAAGGTTAAAGGCAGCACCCTTAGATAGGCCACAGCAACACGTAGGTCACCATAGGAATTCCAGTTATTTCATTATTATGTGTTTAGTTAAGGCTATGTTTCCAATAGTTGAATCTGCGTTGCGTTAATTAAATAAGAGTAGGTCCCCAATCCAATTCCGGCCATTTTGCAACCTCCCTCTCCAAGCGACGCCATTACGCGCCTCTGCCAGCAGCAGCCGCCTTAGCGTTTGCTCAAACGACGCCATTAACCATGCGGTCAAGCCCGAGGAAAATGGGGGCGGAACGCCAAGACCAAGGTGTGGCCTGCCAACCAGCCGTCAAAGGCGTGGCCGGTAAGCCCCCACCAGCCAACCAGGGCTGATGTAATATGACCGACGGGCGTGGCTTGGCGGAGCGCGGAGTGATCTTGGCGCGCGTTATATAAGCGCGAGCGCAAAGCCCTTTGAAGGACTGCGCCGATGACTGCTTTTTATGGGACTGCGCGGAGACGTCCGATTGTAACGGACTTCTTTCGGGGGACTTACGCGGTGTTGGAAGCGCGCACATTTGCAAAGAACTTGACGGACTTGTTGGAGGCGCGCGCACTGAAAGAACTTTGAGAGGGAGAGCGTTTGGCGCGAACGTACAGTTATTACGTACGAAGCATCCCAGTCCCCCCGATATATGTAAGGTCCGCTCGCGTTGAACGATACGCGGAGCTGCCTGCCGGGTTTTCGCCCGCGGAACCGGATCCTCACCTTGACCTTCCACCCTACCAGCTACAATCCCCGTGTGAGTGTGTATGTTTGTCTGGGATCGTAAGTTAAGACTGTTTTAAGACTGCCCTGTGTCCTGCTTCTTCCTCTTCCTTTCTTGTACATTCTTTCCTTTCCTCTTTTTGTTGTAATAAATTTACCTTGTTCTTTCTTGGTTTTCCCTAATCCGATCGCATCTGTCTTTTCTTCCATTGGGTAAACGTGGCACGATTAGGAACCGCTATAATCGGGTTTAGTCCGATTGTTAACGGCTCGGATCGCGGATTGCTATCCGCTCGGCATTTTCCATCTTATCCGTGGTTCGAGCATGAGTTATTTCCCTGCTTTACGATCGGGTTAGGAATTAGGTATTTGGGACTAAATTGACCAATCACCCTACCTAATACCGACCGGAAGGAGCGTTATAACTTCCAGGACTCGGGACGGCCAGCTTAAAAGGACAAGGGGATTAACCCCCCCTTGATAAGGGGAGCGCCGACCCCCGAAATCCGCAACAATATTGTCCTGTCCGTGGCGATGAAGACCGGCCTCAGACAAATAGCCGAAACGAGCTTTAACTCCGAGGCGTACTTCAAACTTGGCGGGATTATGTTTTCGCGCACGCGGGAAGGCCTTATCTGATCGGAAACACACGGGGTTATTCCGAACCCACAAAACAAAGAAACGAACCAGGACACAAAGTTAAATTCAACAAATATATATATATACTAGCGTCGGTACTGAGGAACGGGCTTATTTTAGCTGAGGCTAATGACTGTACCTGAGTTGCTGTGTTGTCATGATTTTCACCAATCACAATACAAACAATTACTTTGCACAAATGTGTTTGTGATATTACATTTTTATAGGCAATTTAGGTTGAAGATTTAGGTTGAATGTTTCTTTTTCAAGAAAGAACCTCTCAGCACATACATAGGGGAGGGGTAGGTGCAGATTGGAAGTTTGGGACGATTACACCTCACCACCAGTAATTCAAAACACCTCACCATCAAGTAATTCAAAACACTGCACCACCACGTAATTCAAAACACCTCACCACCACTTAATAAAAACACCTCACCACCACGAAATTGAAAACACCTCACAGCCATCAAGCACGTAATAAAAACACCTCACAGCCATAAAACACGTAATAAAAACACCTCACAGCCATAAAACACGTAATAAAAACACCTCAGCCATAAAACACGTCATAAAAACACCTCACAACCACGAAAATAAAAACACCTCACAGCCATAAAACACGTAATAAAAACACCTCACAGCCATAAAACAAGTAATAAAAACACCTCACAGCCATAAAACACGTAATAAAAACACCTCACAGCCATAAAACACGTAATAAAAACACCTCAGCCATAAAACACGTCATAAAAACACCTCACAACCACGAAAATAAAAACACCTCACAGCCATAAAACACGTAATAAAAACACCACACAGCCATAAAACACGTAATAAAAACACCTCACCGCCACAAAATTAAAAACACCTCGCAGCCATAAAACAAGTAATAAAAACACCTCACCACCACAAAATTAAAAACACCGCACCAACATGAAATTAAAAACACCTCACAGCCATAAAACACGTAATAAAAACACCACACAGCCATAAAACATGTAATAAAAACACCTCACCACCACAAAATTAAAAACACCTCACAGCCATAAAACAGGTAATAAAAACACCTCACAGCCATAAAACCCATAATAAAAACACCTCACAGCCACAAAATTAAAAACACCTCACCACCACGTCATTTAAAAACACATCACTACCAAGTAATTCAAAACACCTCACCACCAACTAATTCAAAACACCTCACCACCACATAATTAAAAACACCTCACCACCACATAATTAAAAACACCTCATCACCACGTAATTATAAATACCTCACCACCACGTAATTCAAAACACCCCACCACCATGTGATTTAAAAACACCTCACCACCATGTGATATTAAAACACACCACCACGTCATTTAAAAACACACCACCACATAATTCAAAATACCTCACCACCACGTGATTCAAAACCACCACAATGTTATTAAAAACACTTCACAACCACGGAAACAAAAGTTTGTGCGAGTCGTTAAGTGGGCAGTTATAGATAAATAAAACACAGACACTGCCCAGATATGTAGATGTATAGATAAATGACTGTACCCGAGTTGCCGTTTTGTCATGGTTTAAACCAATCATAATTCAAACAATTATTTTGCACAAATGTATTTGTAATATATGTGATATCATATTTTATAAACAATTGAAGTTGAAAAAAAAAAATTTTGGGATTAAAAAAAAACAAAAAACCCTTAGGATATACCGACGGGAGAGGTATATGCATACCAGAAGTTTGGTACGATATCACAAAAGTTTGAGAAAGTAGTTCAGTGACAACACAACACAGGACAGGACAGACGCTGCACAAATATATATATATACATATACAGTATATATATATATATATATATATATATATATATATATATATATATATATATATATATATATATATATATATATTATACATATATATATATATATATATATAAATGTAAATATATATAATAGGACTGCAACGAGGCAGGAAATCAAACCCTAAACCACTACTGCCTTTACAAACAGCATTGTGACAATGATATTGTGCAATTTGCTTTGAAATAAGGAAAGGAGTTAGTTAAAACAGAAGAAGAACACAAGGGAAAATGAAAATACAACAGCAATGGAAGGGGATTAGTCAGATTGGTGAGAACACATACATCAAACAGAAATAAATTGTTGTTGAAGAGGAAGGGAGAAGAGGAAGGGAGAAGAAGCTGGAAGGAATTTGTTTTTCCCCCAAGAGACCTTTATTGGACTCTGTCAAAGAAATAAAGGTACATTGATTATGAGGAGGGAGTGGATTCTATGTACCATGGAGAGGTCCTGGAGAACCTTTGGTAACTGTGGAACCTGACACTCCCTGTGGCAATACCGTAGGGATAATGCGACACACAATGCAAGCAGAAAAATCCCAAACACGGTTGTCATCACCTGCACCCACACAACTTGGAACAGGAAGGGAAAAAAGAACATTAATATAAAGTCCATCAGTCCGTAAACACTTGCAACTTCTTCTCCGAAACTGCTGATGGCATTGTGACCAAACTTGGTTAAAATTATATTTGATATGTTACAACTCAAGTTTGTTCACGGCAAAAAATAAAAGAATGAAATAAAAATAATAATAATGACAAGGGTGTAAGGGGGTGTATCGGGGGTCAAAGTGGGTCTAGGTTTGACCGCCCCCCCCCCCCTCTCTCCAAAAATAGGTATTTGCTCTCTTCTCTGAAACTACACACAATTTAAATTAAACTTGACTACAATCTTCATCACCCATGATGCACCAAAGTTTGTTCATGGCATTGGGGAAGATTAAAAAAAGAAAAGAAAAAAAAGGGGGGTGTAAAGTGGGTGCGCGGAGGATTTGACCGCTGAAAATACGTATTTGCTCCCTTCTCCGAAACTACAAACAAAGTTTTGATGAAACTTCATCACAACTTCATCACCTGTGATGTACCAATCTTTGTTCATGGCATTAGAAAAATTGGAGTCAGAGGGTATCTACGTGGGGGATGTGGGAGGGGGTCTAAACTTTGCCATTTTTTTCCATATCAATAAATTTTAGAGGGCACATGCCCAAAAATCATCAAGCTCAAATAAACAACCAGTTCATGACTCATGTAAACCTTTTGCATATTAAAGGCTTACACGTAACCAAGGTCTATGATATATGACATTATCACATGACACTTGACTTGAGACTTGCCCTCAGACTTGGCTCAGGTCACTCACATGGCATCTCTGGTTCCTTCTCACCACCGCCTTTCACCATGATGCACTCGGAAGAGCTGTGCTTGCTGTACATCTCATCGTACAAGGCAACCGCCATCACGCAGTAATTACCAGGACCATCGCCCACTTCTGCATTGGAGGCTCCTTGCTTTTGCCAGCACCGATTACCCTGAAAGTTATGCCATTGGGAATCGAACGAATCACTGGTATTTGTATTCACCACCTGGTTTTTTTAGTGGTCATAATGATCCAAAAATATTGCAGCACAACATGCCCAATATGTTTGGAGAAAAGCAGGAACAAAGTAAATGGGTTTTGAGGTGGAAAGCCCATAATGCATTTTCAAACCCTTTTTCCCTTTACCAAACATCTTTGCATCCCAATCCCTCCTTGGAGACCTTGCATATGGTGAAGTTATATGTGACGTGTTCGTCCAAGTCCACCTGTGGATTAATATGTGTTTCTGCTCCCGCAAAAACTTTGTTGGCCTTGCTCCACAAGTGTAAACTGGGCTTCCCAAGGTGACCTGCATGCAAAACCACGTTCGCACGACAATCCAGGTGATCACCGAGGCAAACTCTTTCATAACAATGCTGAAAATGTGTTGTCAAAAGCAAAACAGATTAAGTGACCCGTTATACCTGCAGTGACATTTGTATTCTCCCAACAATTAATTTATTTCTCCATACTTATAATTAAAAGACAACTGAGCAAATAAATTATTTCAGAGACTTCTGGTTCCACTTACCATCTATGTCTTGGTTAAACCTTCGGGACAATGCCCAATCAGATGTCAAGAAAATGCCGTCTAGTGTGCCGACTCTCCTCTCTGCTCGTACACGGAAGATGTGGAAACCGTAGGAAACACACATCGTGACATCACACTGTGTCCCAGGGACAGATATGCAGTACGGACAATCGTCCCAAGTGCTACTGTTGAAATGTCTGCACCACATCAAAAAGCATGTAGAGAAGCATTAGCGGGAAGAGTACACAGGCGGTTTGAAGTCTCATTTTAAACTTGTCAAAAGAGTAATCTAGTTTGCTCAGAATGTTTTTAACAAAAGGGTTCTCATTAAAAAATACACTTCTTTAAGCCAGCAGTTTTGCCCACGATTGCGATCTTCAATATCCACCAACAAAAGCTTGTAGACAAGTCCCCAGCCATCCGAGGGACAGCGCACTTTACGACGCAATGTCCGGTCTGTGAAGCACCAATCCGGCAATTTATAGTCGGGTTCGGAATCAAACCCAGGCCAAACACCAGAGACAAGTGCTCTACCTCTCCATCATCCTGTCAGACCTCTTTAGAAGAATGTGCGAGTCTAAAAATAAAGTTCGAGTCTTGAAATCAATACCTTGCTGTAATATAATGTCCGAGTGGTCTTGCAGACGTTGCATAATGAATTCCTTTTAGTGATACATGGTTCAAAAACTGAGTTGGAAAATTATATTGGCGATAGGGCTCTTGCAGACGATACCATTGCTGGTCTGATTCTCAACAGTGATGAAAGCGATTACCGTAATAAAGTCGAAAAATTTGTCGAATGGTGTTCTCTAAACAATCACGAACTCAACTTCGTAAAGACAAAGGAAATTATTATGGACTTCCGGAAAAAGAAAACTCACATTCATCCCTTGGTTATCCACGATGCTGAAGTTGAGGTTGTCACTTCTTTTAAAATTTTCTGGATACATATTTCCAATGACCTTAAGTGGGAGATAAACACCAGTCACTGTGTGAAGATGGCTCAGCAACGGCTGCTCTTTGTTAAAAGGCTGAAAAGTTTCGGTGTCGACCGTCCTGTGTTGATCAAGTTGCATCGGGCATCAATAATGTCCTGAATCTGTCTTTCACTGTCTGGTATGGCAGCTCAACGTGGGACAACTGATCCCAACTCAGCAGGATAGTAAAGACTGCTTGTAAAATTATTGAGTGCAATCTGTCTTCCATCGAGAGCCTGTCCTCCAGTCGAGTAGTGAAAAGAGTGATAACTATCATCCGAGATGACTTCCACCCAGTGCATGACATTTTTGAACTTCTCCTTTCGGGTAAACGATATCATTCCATCAAGACCAATTGTAATCACTTGCCCGACAGCTCTTTACCTCCAAAGCCACCAAAGGTGGATGGAGGTTATGTTTTCACTCCTGTCTGTCTGTCTGTTTGTTTGTTTGTTTGTTTGTTTGTTTGTCCATTTGTTTGTGAACAAAATATCTCAAACAGTTGTGGACAGATTCGGACAAAATTTGCAGAGATGTAGATCCGATGTAGATGTAGATGGGATGTAGATCCGATGTATCCGATCCGATGTGGACTCCGATGTGGATCCGATGTGGATGTAGATGTCACAAGGACTAAATGATTATATTTTGGTGAAGATCCGGATCCGGCTACTAGAATTTTTAAAAGTGATTCTTCACCATTGGGAGATCGGGCCAAAAACGATACATAACTGGACATCTCAAAAAGTTGTGGATGGATTTGGACGAAACCTGGTGGACCGGTTGGGCGTCTGACAAGGACGCTGCGATTCGATTTTGGTGAAGATCTGAATATGGATTCGGATATGAGAATTATTTAATTTTTTTAAGTGATTCTTCACCATTGGGAGATAGGACTAAAAAACGATACAAAACAGGATATCTCAAAAAGTTATTGCATGGATTTGGATGAAACTTGTTGGACAGGTTGTGTGTGTGACAAGAAAGAATCGAATCAATTTTGGTGAAGATCCGTATCTGGATCCAGCTAGTAGAATTTTTAAAGTGATTCTTCACCATTGAGTTATATGGCCAACCAGGTGGAGATATGCTCTCTACTGAGTGCCATTCTAGTACCAAAATGTAATCCACACCCTCAAATAATCTATGTCTAAAGTTTTTGTGAGCATCTAAATAATGGGGATATGGATATTTTAAACCATGCCACTCATTTCATCACCAAAATGTTGTTTTATGTCTCTACACTCATCACAATTAATCTATTTTGTATTCAATGTAATTTTTAAGCACACACAGTCAAATTACTTTTCATTGTATGCGCATGAAATATATATGTATACATGACAATAAACTCATCATTATAATCATGGCTAATTTTGGTCTGAAAATGTTAAGTTAAACATAAATTTATTTCAGCCAAACAAAATAAAACTTAAATGAGAAATAAATGTTTATATTTTCAAAAAAGAGGAATGGAAAATTAAAATACTACATAAAATCATAACATGCACCAAAGACCCAAAAACAACCATTTCTGGATGTTAAGCTTTTTTAATACCTTTACTCAACGTATTGTTCCCTTTGGTCTTGGAATACCGTCTGCAGCAGCACATGTGCCGTTCATTTTCACCGTACTCAATGCCAAGCCGCTTGTACCTACTACTCCAGCTGTTTTCCTTTTCCTATTCCTGCTGATGCTCTCATTTAATTTGTTCCGACTAAAAGTGTAAATTTATTTACTATTTACAGTTGAGGCTCATGGAAAAGCTGGGCCAAAAAACAGAACAGAACACCAAGAACGGTAGACAGTGAGGAAACTCCCCAAACAGCACAGTAGAGGGACAGAAGAGAGGGAGCCTTGAAGGAAGAATGGGAGAGGGGAAAAAAATGAAAGAGTAACAGGAGGGGACACCGCAAGGTGAATAAGCTCATGCACAAATAAGGCTGCAGAAAGAATGGGAATTGGAAACTTGGGGATGGAATGGAAATGGAACAAATAAATGGAAACGAGAGTGGAAGGAGAGAGAGGCTGTCAACTTTATTTCTTAATATATTATACTCTATTCTCCAGTTTTGGTGTTAGATTAGTCATTACACTTTGAGGAACTTCTGATTAAATGCCTCTCCATTTCAGAAAAATAAACAACTTCATGTACAGGATGACATTTATCTGTGAGTAGCCATAACTGCAAACACATAACACAAAGAGCAGTTCCTGTTAGCAGTATCTATTTTGTTGTCCTAGGTTTGTACCAAGTACATACTACAAACCCTGATATTAGCTGTTCATGTATAGTTTACTTTGAGTTGTTGTAATAATTATGTAAGTTGTGACTGTTATCTAAAACGCACCCTCGGACCTGTGCAGAAAAGTTTACTCTTCCTTCTTCTTCGTGTTTCCAATGAAGGGTCACAAATAAATTTAGGGAAATGATCGTCACGTTGTACGGAGGGGTCACCGTCCTCTTCGTATCTTGTGCTGAGGGATTTGAAAGGAAATGGGTTGCGTACTACGTAATCTCATGCATATGCCTGTTTGTATGAGAGAAGAAGTTTAAAAATAATAACAGCAACATGCAACAGAGAACTCAGTAGTTACGTTCAAGGTCTTGAGTTTACAAAACAGAAATATATATATTTTTAAAAGTCGTTTGGCCCATCATGCCTCCATTGTATCTCATCTTCACCTGCCTGCATTGAGCAGCTATTCATTCATCCAGAAGGAATAATAAATGAAAGAATTAAGTGATGAAATGCATACAAAATAATAAATGTGAAATCAAATGGTGTAAAAGGTACCAATGGAAGGGGTGTAAGAAATTTAAACAATTGAAGGTGATAAAAGTGAAGTGCAAGCATTTGCTACCGTTCAGACAATAAACCACTTATTTCATCAAAATAAGCCGAGGAAGCACAAACAATTGAAAAGGTTTGTGAGATGTGCAGTGAGTTTGATAGAATTACAAAAATAAATAAAAACAAATAAAAACAAGTACCTTCCAATGAGAACACCAAAGAAAGCATAGCAGCCAGGAGAGCCGTTCGATAAGCCATTAATAGTCAAAATGTTACAGGCAAATATTCAATGGACGAGTGGACAATCTTCTGTCCATGTAGTACAATAGGTTGTAGGCAGACATTGGAGGCTTCACTGCAGTATACACAAAGAATGGCAGAGGCATCGATTTCAGATAAATGAGGAAAACATGCAGCATAATACAAATAAATGTGGCTGCAGCAGAAAATAAAACTATTGCGAAGTTGATGGCGTGCCATCGCAAACCCCCACGCTTCCCACCGAAAACAAAGTTAAACTAGAACGGCACTCAGTAGAGAGCATACCTCCGCCAGGCTGAACTGTTTACGTTTTGTATCCACCGATTGGTCGGGTCTGGATTCGGACCTGAACCAAAATCGAATCAATTCATCCTGGTCTCACACCCAACCTCCCCACCAAATTTTGTTCGAATTCGTCCACAACGTTTTTTGTTTTTTTTTGTATACAAGATCGAGGCTCGTGTAAGAGCTAACATTGATCACAAAAAGACAAACCGACACATAAAACATACGTATGATAAAGGGAGCGGGAGACAAGATGGAGAGCAGGGACATCGGGAGATCTGTGGGAGGGAGGGGGCTTGGGGGACGGGGGCATGGGAAGGGGGGGGGGAGGAGGAGGCATGGGAAAGGGGGGTGGGGGGAGGAGGCATTTGGGGAGAGAAGGCATGGGAGGGGGCCTGCTACACGTCATAAAAATTTTAACTCCACATTTCATTTCGAGTCATTCCTGGTGGAACTTTATGGGATCTTTTAAATTTGTTTTCGGTGGGAAGCGTGGGGGTTTGTGATGGCGCGTCATCAACTTCGCACAAGTTACCTCTGTCACCAAAGGTGGATGGAGGTTATGTTTCCACCACCGTCTGTCTGTGAACAAAATATCTCAAAAGGTTGTGGGCGGATTCCGACAAAATTTGGCAGAGTTGTGTATGTGACACCGACAAAATGATTCGATTTTGGTGAAGATCAGGATCCGGCTACTAGAATTTTAAAGTGATTCTTCACCATTGGGAGATCGGACCAAAAACGATACATAGCAGGATATCTCAAAAAGTTGTGGACGGATTTGGACGAAACTTGCTGGACCTGTTGGGTGTGTGACAAGGAAGAATCGATTCAATTTTTGTGAAGATCCGGATCCAGATCCGGTGGTAGAATTTTTAAAAGTGATTCTTCACCATTGGGAGATCGGACCAAAAACGATGTATATATAGCAGGATATCTCAAAAAATTATGGATGGATGATTTAGATTAAATGTGATTCTGTATTGTGATTTTCTGGTCTACTCAAGAATACAAAACGTAAACTGTTCACCTGGCGGAGGTGTGCGCTCCACCGAGTGTCGTTCTAATTTATCAAGATGCACATCAACAAAATAGCTGCAAATAGCTGTACAAGTAAAGCAGCAAAGCAGGAGGGGCCAAAAAGTCCTCCGTGTCTGTAAAAAACAAAAAACAAACAAATGTTGCCGAGTTGAGCAAAACCGTCCAGATCGAGTTTCACCAGTTCCCGGGGAATTCCGCACAGAAGACAAATGCGTATGGCTCCGCCCACTGGCTCCGCCCTCTTAACCAAGAAGCCTTCCCTGTTCGACACGAAAGACGAAACACCCAACCCAATCACGGTACACCGGAGTCACGTGCAGACATGCGGAGACAATGCTTCCTCTTCACATTCACATTCACACTTTAGGTGGTTTACCTTTCCTTCGTAGTGCACTAAGTGCAGAGATGTCGCCACACAACCACGAAATCCTGGGTTCCCTCGGGATGAGAAAGCCCGACGTTAAACGGAGGGACCAAAGATACTGCGTTACCTTTCACACATCTTCATCTTCTTGGAAGGAAATGAAAACTTCGCTTTTCGCGGGAAAACTGCTTCTGGGAATGGCGTTAAATCGGAAACGCATTCGTATCCTCGTCTCAACCTCTCACAAGGTTGAAGGAAGCCGAGCCGAGGGCCTACACCACCGTGCGAATGAACCCATCTTACTGTGACCACGCCCACAACTAAGCCGATCGTGACCACGCCTACAACTAAACCGATCGGGACCACGCCCACCACTAAGATGATCGTGACCACGCCTACAACTAAACCAATCGGGACCACGCCCACCACTAAGCCGATCGGGACCACGCCTACAACTAAGCCGATCGGGACCACGCCCACCACTAAGACGATCGTGACCACGCCTCCAACTAAGCCGTTCGTGACCACGCCCACCACTAAGACGATCGTGACCACGTCGACACCAAAACCGAATTTTACCTACGGAATCCAATACCGTCCTGAAAAGAGAAGATTCATTTATTGACGGTGCGAAGTGCCGCCGCGAATTCGGGGTCATGTGTCAGTCGCCATCTTGGTTGGCACCACTCGCGTCGCCGGAAAAGGGGATGTCGTTTTGAACCCATCTCAGGCTCAATGCACCGTGATAAGGCAAGATAAAAAAAATGAGTTGGTGATCGTCCCCGCCCGACCCTACGAAACACACCCGACCCGAAACTTTTTTTATTTTTTATTTTGAAAAAAATCATTCAAAAACGATCTTTTCAGTCAAATTTGGCGCCGTTCTGCACCGCATGCGCAGTGCGTGCTGCGCAGAGCGTCGCAAGTGCCTCAGGCAACTTCACCCATTTTACGTTAGCCATTCATGGCGGCTATTGTGTGAGATTTTTCCCGCTGAAATCTGTATCGATTCGTGATAGAATCGGCTTGAAATGCCTATTGTGATCGCATCAATAGCCCGTGAGGGCTCTTCCAAGACGGTGAAGGACTGGTTTGCGTGCAATATCGAGTTGGATGTTACAATCTCGGACTTCTATGCAGAGTTCTCAGACGGCAAGTATGATGGGGATAGGGAGCCATTGCCTGACGATACGCGCGGTACTTTTGTCAAAGTATTCGCCGGCCCCAGTAAAACTGACATGACGAAAGTTTCACCAGCTTGCAAAGTTTCTGATGTGACAAAGACTCTTGGCTCATTTCTCAAATTTGTGTTGGCTGCAGACACGGCCACGGATCACAGGATGGAACCCGATAGTCGACCAACTGTTTTTAGTGTCCTCATGAATGCTGCCCGTGATGATGCTTTTTGTACTTGGGTGCCAAGGTGCCAAGGGCATGGTGTTTATCTGTTTTTCCGATGTCATGGTGTATATACATGTACAGGTGTCTTGCCCTTTCACTACCAAGCTCAGCTAGGACATTCAACATCATCCAAAATCACACAAACACTGTGTTTCATAGAGATTTGGGCAATGTCTGTAAATCTGTGAGATGAATGAAGAAATTAAATCATTTTGAGGAGAAAGGAGTCTTTATTTTATATTTTTCCATGTCAACAAAACTCAATGGAAAGTAGGAAAAAAAAAAAAAAAAAAAAAAAAAAAACCTCCCTCCCTACCCGAACTTTTGAGAAAAAAGGACGATCACCAACTCATTTTTTTAATCTTGCCTAATGCCATTTTGTGCGGCGATACACAGCTGCTCCAATCGGTTATGCAAGGTTTGTGTAAATATGTTTCACGAGTAATTTTACATGTAGCTCAAGAGCAATAGCAGGATATCTCAATACAAATTGTGATTCTTCAACATTGAGAGATGGGGTCAAAAACGATATAAAAGAGTATATTTTAAAAAGTTGTCCTTTTTGAAAGTTGTCCCCCCCCCCCCCCCCCCCCGCCCACCCGTTAAAAACGCAACTCCTACAATGCCATGGAAACATCAAATTGTCAATTTCATTAAGTTTAAAGTTGACGATCTCAATCAAAGCTCGAGTTAACCGGATGAAAATTGATGATTTTTCAGATTAAAATTGATGATTTTAGAAGTTTGACCTTGAGTTGACCTTTCAACTTTTCACCTCAAAATAGTTGCTTTCCCAATGCGGTGAGGCACTATACTATGCAATTACTGTTTAATTTTCAAGTTAATCGGATGAAAAATGACAATTTTAGAAATCTGACATCAAGATAACCTTTGACCTCTAAATCAATAGGCTTTTCCATATGAGCAACCCTACCATCTGGTGAAGTTTCATGAAGATCGGTTTAAAATTGTGACCTGTAGGCGATTGACACAGACAAACAATAAAAAAATCACTCATAGAGCGACACTTGTCTAAACAGAACAAAGTAGAATGGCACTCAGTAGAGAATCCTTTTGACCTCAAAAATAATTAGTGGTTGAATTCAGTGACCTGATATGCAAATCGACTTCAAAGTTGTTGAAGTTAATCGGATGAAAATTGACAATTTTAGAAATTTAGCCTGTGTTGACCTTTTGGCCTATGATGACCTTTTGGCCTATCTTGACCTCAAAAATAGTTGGTGGTTGCTTTCAGTAAGCTGATATGCAAATCCTATTCAGTTTTCAAGTCAATCAAATGAAAATTGAGGATTTTACAAATTTTAAATTGTTGTTGACCTTTGGCCTATGTTGACCTTTTGGCCGATGCTGATCTCAAAAATAGTTGGTGGTTGAATTCAGTGTGCCGATATGAAAATCCTATTCAAATTCCGAGTCAATCGGATAAAAATTGACGATTTTAGGAATTTGACAAAAAAAGTGGTTGACCTTTGGCCTATGTTGACCTTTTGTCCCTTTGACCTCAAAAATATACAGGATTTTGTCGGACCACGAATTCTACCGTTTGGTGAAGTTTCGTGAAGATCGGTTTAAAAGTGTGACCTGTAGGCAAGTATAAGCGATAAAGACAAACACAAACATAACACAAATACACACAAACTGAAACAAGCTCGACAAACACACAAACTGGAGTGATCAACATACTTGTCAAATGTTTTTTTTTTGCCAAGTAATAACGCACAAGACCAACCAATGTACTTGAAAAATCTTCAATTTTGCAAGTATTGATTCCAAACTGGAAACTTACTGTTTTTAGTGACGTCATAAGGGACGCAAAAAACAGGCATGAATAACTTATTTAACGTGTTAAAGTGGTGTAAAAGACGGTGCTGATGCAAGGGTGGTAAACTTCCCCCAAAGGTTTTTTTCTGCAACCTTTAAAACTTTTATTTTATTTCCATTTGATTCTATACTGGAGCACTGTATAACATAAATTGTCTTATTGGTACTTCCATAAACTTACAGTTTAGGAGTATTTGTACAAACTATTACAGCATTTTACCATCTCCACCAATCAAATATACCACTGACACTCATTTCAAATTTTTCGTTGGAATATTCATGTACTTGATCTTCACAGTTCATGTTTACATTGTTAAGCACTATATTAAGATAGGTTTGCAAACTTAAACTGAAGTAATTCATGCGATAGAAGGCGATACGGCAACTGCAGTAGATCAAAATAGGTTCCACACAGGACAAAAGCCAAAATGGCCGCCAAAGTCGACGACGATGGCGACGACGACGACCTTCACACGTCAAACCTTTGCCAAAAGTTATTTATTTACTTTTTACATTTTTCGTGCAGATATTTTGTAATACTGGTACCTGACTGCAAAGCCGCAATGAGCCGGCGAAGCCAAAGCCTCTTGCCACTATTTTACCCATCACTATGGCATCAGTAGGTTACGTAGTTGGTAGTAGGCAGGTGTAGTAGGTACCGTACCGAGTTCAAAATGACACCATTTTCATTCTGGATGAGATTAAAATTTATAAAATTTGAGCTTTAAAAAAAAAAAATTTTGAAATATTTTTTCAAATGTTCGAATCTCGTTGGTTCTGGTAATTGGTGACGATTTTCGTTGAAGATAACCAGGGCCCGTGTGGGCCCGGGGAATGAGGTTGGTCTTAAAGTATTTTAATTACAAATTAGAGGTGCATAAGATTGTGAATCAAACAAAGACAGGTGAAACAAACTCCTATTGAACTTTTTCGCAATTTTTTTATGCATACTTCCGCATCCGGAAGACGGCGGCCTCCATTGAGTGATTTGGTTTTTGAAATATTTTTCAAATGCTCGAATCTCATTGGTTCCGGTGTTTGGTGACGATTTTCGTTGAAGATAACCAGGCCCGTGCGGGCCGAGGTTGGTCTTAAAGTATTTTAATTACAAATTAGAGGTACATAAGAATGTGAATCAAAAAAAGACGGGTGAAACAAACTCCTATTGAACTTTTTCGCAATTTTTTTTTATGCATACTTCCGCATCCGCAAGATGGCGGCCTCCATTGAGCGTTTTGGTGCGTTAAAGCTTCGAAATTCTCAAGGGATCCAGCAAAATCTGGCTTTTCAACATAATACGTACGCGTTCATTCACAACACCGGCTTCGCCGGCTAAAATACTTTAAGACCAACCTCGTTATCTTCAACGAAAATCGTCACCAAACACCGGAACCAATGAGATTCGAGCATTTGAAAAAATACTTCAAAAAAGCTTATTACGCGTTTCGGAGGCTGAAAACGGCGTCAAATATTCTAAAATTGACGAAGAATTATTTTTTAGAAATCTCGCGGCCGTAGGGGATAGTTTTTCATGGCCGGAAATATCCGAAGTTGAGACGGAATTCACCTAATTAATCAAGAAGTAAATTTTATCAATTTTAATCTCATCCAGAATGCAAATGGTGTCATTTTAGGTCTGAATTTGCGAAATTTTGTGAGCTGACCAATCAGCGATCAGCTTAGGTCAGCCAATCAGCACCATCGACACGGTTTGATTAACGACAGTCACACATTGCCGTTGAAACGGCGCTATCGTCTGATCTGTCGGCACTGATCTTACTGCAAGCTAACGTCTTGTGGTGGAGGAAGACGCAGTGCCCGGAGAGAACCAGTCCTGACAGCGACTGAAGTTAGAAGACTACACACATACTGTGAAAACGTATATTAAGCCCAGTTAAAAGTTCTTAAAATAGGCCCTAAGCTATCACATCGTATAGTTACTTCCTTAAGCTTCTTGTGACATTTATTGTATGTAGGTATTGGGGAGGACTGTCTGATCTTCTCTTTTACCAAGTCGTACCAGGTACGGTACCTACTACACCTACCTACTACCAACTACCTAACCCACTGATGCCATCGTGATGGGTAAAATAGTGGCAAGAGGCTTTGGCTTCACCGGCTCATTGCGGCTTTGCAGTCGGGTACTAGTAGCCGGCGAAGCCGGTGTTGTGAATAAACGCGTACGTATTATGTTGAAAAACCAGATTATGCTGGATCCTTTGAGAATTCCAAGCTTTGACGCACCAAATCACTCAATGGAGGCCGCCATCTTGCGGATGCGGAAGTATGCATAAACATTTGAGGAAAAGTTCAATAGGAGTTTGTTTCACCCGTCTGTTTTTGATTCACAATCTTATGCACCTCTAATTTGTAATTAAAATACTTTAAGACCAATCTCGTTCCCTGGGCCCGCACGGGCCCTGGTCAGTGCCGTATATTAACAATATACACGGCACTGGCCCTGGTTATCTTCAACGAAAATCGTCAGAATTTGACCTCCGGAATCCAATACCGTCCTGAAAAGACAAGATTCATTTATTGACCGTGCGAAGTGCCGCCGCGAATTCGGGGTCATGTGTCAGTCGCCATCTTGGTTGGCACCACTCGCGTCGCCGGAAAAGGGGATGTCGTTCGTTTTGAACCCATCTCAGGCTCAATGCACCGTGATAATGCCATTTTGTGCGGCGATACACAGCTGCTCCAATCGGTTATGCAAGGTTTGTGTAAATATGTTTCATGGGTAATTTTACATGTAGCTCAAGAGGTATAGCAGGATATCTCAATACAAATTGTGATTCTTCAACATTGAGAGACGGGGTCAAAAACGATATAAAGGAGTATATTTTTAAAAGTTGTCCTTTTTGAAAGTTGTCCCCCCCCCCCCCCCCCTCCCACGACCCGTTAAAAACGCAACTCCAACAATGCCATGGAAACATCATATTTTAGGGGTTGCCGAAGTCGAGAAGATGAGGCCATTTCGTTGGGTACAAAGCTTGTTTATTGTACAGAAATCTCCAGCAACTGCTGGCGAGCGGAAGTCGTAACGGCTTATATAAAACCAAAAACCCTCTTCGGAGGGCATGGCTCCAACACCCGCGCGTGCAAACGACCACACACCCAACAGCCCATGCGCGTGGGTTAGACCAAACATATGGTATTGGTAACCGTCACATGCGGATAAGATAACCGCGACATGTGAATAAGGTAACCGCTACATGCGCCCAGAAGGCACGCCACACGGGGGTGTACGTAGTTCGCAGGCGCGCTCGGCAGTGCCGAGAAGGCTCGAGCAGGGCCCGGCCCCGGTACGCGCGAAAAAACGCCGCCGTGGGGTTGAGTCGACCAAGGGGCTGGTGAAGGCCTCGGGGGAGGCTGCCGAGGTTCCTCGCGGGCCTCCCGAGGATGTAGAGTAGGAGTCGTAGTTGCGCGAGTGGCGAGCAGCGGTAGCAGTTGTAGTTGCAGCAGTAGGAGTTGCGGGAGTGGCGAGCAGCGGTAACAGTTGTAGTTGCAGCAGTAGGAGTTGTGGGAGTGGCGAGCAGCAGTGCGCGCGAAGTTAACGAGGCTCCAGCGCGCGCGAAGGTAACGAGACTCCAGTGCGCGGAGGTTACGAGCAGCAGTGCTCGGCCTGTGTGCGTGGAGGTTACGAGCAGCAGTGCTCGGCCTGTGTGCGCGAAGGTTACGAGCAGCAGTACTCGGCCTGTGTGCGCGGATGTTACGAGCAGCAGTGCTCGGCCTGTGTGCGCGAAGGTTACGAGCAGCAGTACTCGGCCTGTGTGCGTGGAGGTTACGAGCAGCAGTACTCGGCCTGTGTGCGTGAAGGTTACGAGCAGCAGTGCTCGGCCTGTGTGCGCGAAGGTTACGAGCAGCAGTACTCGGCCTGTGTGCACGGAGGTTACGAGCAGCAGTGCTCGGCCTGTGAGCGCGAAGGTTACGAGCAGCAGTACTCGGCCTGTGTGCGCGGAGGTTACGAGCAGCAGTACTCGGCCTGTGTGCACGGAGGTTACGAGCAGCAGTGCTCGGCCTGTGTGCGCGGAGGTTACGAGCAGCAGTGCTCGGCCTGTGTGCGCGGAGGTTATGAGCAGCAGTGCTCGGCCTGTGTGCGCGGAGGTTACGAGCAGCAGTGCTCGGCCTGTGTGCGCGAAGGTTACGAGCAGCAGTGCTCGGCCTGTGTGCGCGGAGGTTACGAGCAGCCGTGCCGCCAACGCCTCGTAACGGCGTTCCTTCGGAGGGTCCCGGAGCAGGCTCGCCCCTCTAGTCGTAGAGGAGGAACCGAGTGCGGTGCGCGAACCACATGGCCGCTCGTCATTGCTGAAACTCCGGCAGTTCGAGTTTAGGTCTTGTGGAAGAAATTGCGGTCGAAATACTGCCGTGTTCATGTGCAGCCCCCGAATACGTTCAGGGACGACGGGGTCACCAGTTTAGGGGTTGCCGAAGTCGAGAAGATGAGGCCATTTCGTTGGGTACAAAGCTTGTTTATTGTACAGAAATCTCCAGCAACTGCTGGCGAGCGGAAGTCGTAACGGCTTATATAAAACCAAAAACCCTCTTCGGAGGGCGTGGCTCCAACAGCCGCGCGTGCGTCACGACCACACAACCAACAGCCCGTGCACGTGGGTTAGACCAAACATATGGTATTGGTAACCGTCACATGTGGATAAGATAACCGCGATATGTGAATAAGGTAACCGCTACAATATTGTCCATTTCATTAAGATTAAAGTTGACGATCTCAATCAAAGCTCGAGTTAACCGGGTGAAAATTGATGATTTTTCAGATTAAAATTGATGATTTTAGAAGTTTGACCTTGAGTTGACCTTTTAACTTTTGACCTCAAAATAGTTGCTTTCCCAATTCGGTGAGGCACTATACTATGCAATTACTGTTTAACTTTCAAGTTAATCGATGAAAAATGACAATTTTAGAAATCTGACATCAAGATGACCTTTGACCTCAAAATCAATAGGCTTTTCCATATGAGCAACCCTACCATCTGGTGAAGTTTCATGAAGATCGGTTTAAAATTGTGACCTGTAGGCGATTGACAGACAGACAAACAGAATAAAAAAATCACTCATAGAGCGACACTTGTCAAAACTCAAAACAGAACAAAGTAGAATGGCACTCAGTAGAGCATCCTTTTGACCTCAAAAATAATTAGTGGTTGAATTCAGTGACCTGATATGCAAATCGTCTTTAAAGTTGAAGATATTCGGATGAAAATTGACAATTTCAGAAATTTGGCCTGTGTTGACCTTTTGGCCTGTGTTGACCTTTTGGCCTATGTTGACCTTTTGGCCTATGTTGACCTTTTGGCCGATGCTGATCTCAAAAATAGTTGGTGGTTGAATTCAGTGTGCCGATATGAAAATCCTATTCAAATTCCAAGTCAATCGGATAAAAATTGACGATTTTAGGAATTTGACAAAAAAAGTGGTTGACCTTTGGCCTATGTTGACCTTTTGTCCCTTTGACCTCAAAAATATATAGGATTTTGTCAGACCACGAATTCTACCGTTTGGTGAAGTTTCGTGAAGATCGGTTTAAAATTGTGACCTGTAGGCAAGTATAAGCGATAAAGCGATATAAAGACAAACACAAACATAACACAAATACACACAAACTGAAACAAGATCGACAAACACACAAACTGGAGTGATCAACATACTTGTCAAATGTTTTTTTTTTGCCAAGTAATAACGCACAAGACCAACCAATGTACTTGAAAAATCTTCAATTTTGCAAGTATTGATTCCAAACTGGAAACTTACTGTTTTTAGTGACGTCATAAGGGGCGCAAAAAACAGGCATGAATAACTTATTTAACGTGTTAAAGTGGTGTAAAAGACGGTGCTGATGCAAGGGTGGTAAACTTCCCCAAAAAGTTTTTTCTACAACCTTTAAAACTTTTATTTTATTTCCATTTGATTCTATACTGGAGCACTGTATAACATAAATTGTCTTATTGGTACTTCCATAAACTTACAGTTTAGGAGTATTTGTACAAACTATTACAGCATTTTACCATCTCCACCAATCAAATATACCACTGACACTCATTTCAAATTTTTCGTTGGAATATTCATTTTCTTGATCTTCACAGTTCATGTTTACATTGTTAAGCATTATATTAAGATAGGTTTGCAAACTTAAACTGAAGTAATTCATGCGATCGAAGGCGATACGGCAACTGCAGTAGATCAAAATAGGTTCCACACAGGACAAAAGCCAAAAATGGCCGCCAAAGTCGACGGCGACGACGACGACCTTCACAGGTTAAACCTTTGCAAAAAGTTATTTATTTACTTTTTACATTTTTCGTGCAGATATTTTGTAATACTAGTACCTGACTGCAAAGCCGCAATGAGCCGGCGAAGCCAAACCCTCTTGCCACTATTTTACCCATCACTATGGCATCAGTAGGTTCGGTAGTTTGTAGTAGGCAGGTATAGTAGGTACCGTACCTAGTTCAAAATGACACCATTTGCATTCTGGATGAGAGTAAAATTTATAAAACTTCCTTCTTGATTAATTCGGTGAATTCCGTCTCAACTTCGGATATTTCCGGCCATGAAAACTATCCCCTACGGCCGCGAGATTTCTAAAAAATAATTATTTGTCAATTTTGGAATATTTGACGCCGTTTTCAGCCTCCGAGGCAAGGTAATAAGCTTTTTTGAAATAGTTTTTCAAATGCTCGAATCTCATTGGTTCCGGTGTTTCGTGACGATTTTCGTTGAAGATAACCAGGGCCTGTCCAGGCCCGGGGAACGAGGTTGGTCTTAAAGTATTTTAATTACAAATTAGAGGTGCATAAGAATGTGAATCAAACAAAGACGGGTGAAACAAACTCCTATTGAACTTTTTCGCAATTTTTTATGCATACTTCCGCATCCGCAAGATGGCGGCCTCCATTGAGTGATTTGGTGCGTCAAGCTTGGAATTGTCAAAGGATCCAGCATAATCTGGTTTTTCAACATAATACGTACGCGTTCATTCACAACACTGGCTTCGCCGGCTACTAGTACCCGACTGAAAAGCCGCAACGAGCCGGCGAAGCCAAAACCTCTTGCCACTATTTTACCCATCACTATGGCATCAGTAGGTTAGGTAGTTGGTAGTAGGTAGGTGTAGTAGGTACCGTACCTGGTAAGACTTGGTAAAAGAGAAGAGCAGACAGTCCTCCCCAATACCTACATACAATAAATGTCACAAGAAGCTTAAGGAAGTAACTATACGATGTGCTAGCTTAGGGCCTATTTTAAGAAATCTTAACTGGGCTTAACATCCGTTTTCACAGTATGTGTGTCGTCTTCTAACTTCAGTCGCTGTCAGGGCTGGTTCTCTCCGGGCACTGCGGCTTCCTCCACCAGAAGAAGTTAGCTCGAAGTAAGATCAGTGCCGACAGATCAGACGATAGCGCGGTTTCAACGGCAATGTGTGACTGTCGTTAATCAAACCGAGCTTTCTTTCTTTATGTAAACCGCTTATACCGTATTTCTGGCCGTGAAAAACTATCCCCTACGGCCGCGAGATTTCTAAAAAATAATTCTTCGTCAATTTTAGAATATTTGACGCCGTTTTCAGCCTCCAAAACGCGTAATAAGCTTTTTTGAAGTATTTTTTCAAATGCTCGAATCTCATTGGTTCCGGTGTTTGGTGACGATTTTCGTTGAAGATAACAAGGTTGGTCTTAAAGTATTGCCGGCGAAGCCGGTGTTGTGAATAAACGCGTACGTATTATGTTGAAAACCGGATTATGCTGGATCCCTTGGCTTGAGAATTCCGAAGCTGTGACGCACCAAATCGCTCAATGGAGGCTGCCATCTTGCGGATGCGGAAGTATGCATAACAAATTGAAAAACGTTCAACAGGAGTTTGTTTCACCCATCTTTGTTTGATTCACAATCTTATGCACCTCTAATTTGTAATTAAAATACTTTAGGACCAACCTCGGCCCGCACGGGCCTGGTTATCTTCAACGAAAATCGTCACCAAACACCGGAACCAATGAGATGCATGCATTTGAAAAAATATTTCAGAAACCAAATCACTCAATGGAGGCTGCCATCGTCCGGATGCGGAAGTTTGCATAAAAAAATTGAGAAAACGTTCAATAGGAGTTTGTTTCATCCGTCTTTGTTTGATTCACATTCTGATGCACCTCTAATGTGTAATTAAAATACTTTAAAACCAACCTCGTTATCTTCAACGAAAATCGTCACCAAACACCGGAACCAATGAGATTTGAGCATTTCAAAAATTATTTCAAAAAAGCTTATTACGCGTTTCGGAGGGTGAAAACGGCGTCAAATATTCTAAAATTGACGAAGAATTATTTTTTAGAAATCTCACAGCCGTAGGGGATAGTTTTTCACGGCCGGAAATATCCGAAGTTGAGACCGAATTCACCGAATTAATCATGAAGGAAATCTTATCAATTTTAATCTCATCCAGAATGCAAATGGTGTCATTTTGAACAAGGTACGGTACCTACTACACCTACCTACTACGAACTACCTAACCTACTGATGCCACAGTGATGGGTAAAATAGTGGCAAGAGGGCTTTGGCTTCGCCGGCTCATTGCGGCTTTGCAGTCGGGTACTAGTAATTACAAATTAGAAGTGCTTAAGAATGTGAATCAAACAAAGACGGGTGAAACAAACTCCTATTTAACTTTTCGCAATTTTTTTATGCATACTTCCGCATCCGCAAGATGGCGGCCTCCATTGAGTGATTTGGTTTTTGAAATATTCTTTCAAATGCTCGAATCTCATTGGTTCCGGTGTTTGGTGACGATTTTCGTTTACGATAACCAGGCCCGTCGGGCTGAGGTTGGTCTTAAAGTATTTTAATTACAAATTAGAGGTGCATAAGAATGTGAATCAAACAAAGACGAGTGAAAGAAACTCCTATTGAACGTTTTTCAATTCGTTATGCATACTTCCGCATCCGCAAGATGGCGGCCTCCATTGCGCTTCGGAATTCTCAAGCTTAGGCATAATCTGGTTTTCGACATAATACATACGCGTTTATTGACAACACCGGCTTCGCCGGCTAATACCGTAGGAAAAACGCCAAAAAATGTAATAATGTTCAAGGCAGTGTATAAGCACGATATGTTGCTTGTTAATTTTTAAAAAAAAAAAAAAGGGGATTTTTGATATCCGGATTAACAGCCAAGTAATAAAACATCACATTAAATAAAACAATGAAATGATCAAGGAAGAAAAAAAAATTACTCGTCTTTGGGCTTAAAGTTAAAGTGTCGATGTCAATTGCATCCTCGAGCTACACGGGTCGCGCGTCGCGGCGCCATTTTTAGCGAGGCGCCGACGTTGAAGCTCATTTCGGGTTGTGGAGTTTTTTTTTGTACATATTGTACACGTAAAGCTTTATTCTTTTGTACAGCATGTAAATAGTTCATCCTACGTTTTTGAGATATGTAAATAAGTGCTAAAGCGCAATTTTATTTAATATTCCGCGACCTTTGAGCAGGTGTACTGAGTGAGGTGAGTTGACTTGTTATTTTATTAAATAATTAATGTCATGTTTGCTGTTTCGCTTTATTCGTGCCTCTGAGTACCGATAAGTTCGAGAAGCTTATCGCAGGTGAAGTACGAGTATCACTACTACAAAAAATAGCCCCGAGTGACATGTCATCTCTTCAGGTTGTAGTTCAGACCTCTGCTTAAGCTTATTTGGGGGGAGGCCCCTGATCCCCCTGTGAGCCCCCGATCCCCCCCGTGTGCCCCCGACCCCCCCGTCAGCCCCCGATCCCCCCGTCAGCCCCCGATCCCCCCCGTGAGCCTCCGATCCTCCCTGATCCCCCCCGTGAGCCCCCGATCCCCCCCGTGAGCCCCCGATCTCCCCCGTGAGCCCCCTTGAGCCCCCCCGATCCGTCCCCTTGAGCCCCCGATCCGTCCCCTTGAGCCCCCGATCCGTCCCCTTGAGCCCCCGATCCGTCCCCTTGAGCCCCCGATCCGTCCCCTTGAGCCCCCGATCCGTCCCCGTGAGGCCCCGATCCGTCCCCGTGAGCCCCCGATCCCCCCCGTGAGCCTCTGATCCCCCCCGTGAGCCCCCGATCCCCCCGTGAGCCCGCCCCGAACCCCCCCCGCGAGCCCGCCCCGAACCCCTCCCCCCCGCGAGCCCGCCCCGAACCCCCCCCCCCCGCGAGCCCACCCCGAACCCCCCCCCCCCGCGAGCCCGCCCCGAACCCCCCCCCCCCCCGCGAGCCCGCCCCGAACCCCCCCCCCCCCCCCCGCGAGCCCGCCCCGAACCCCCCCCCCCCCACGAGCCCGCCCCGAACCCCTCCGTGAGCCCCCCCGGTACGAAATCGAAATATGTAAGACCCAGAGATTGTGGGAGCTAATGTCTTATATTTACCTGTCAAGTTTCAGAACAATCATGCAGGTGATGAGTACCCAAAAGTTAAAGTATGACAGGACATTCGGGGACAGGACCCATTGTCAGGCTTTGAACCCAGACTAGATAGACAGCTTGGAGGCCTGAATATGCCTCCCGCTAGTACCTAGGCCATCCTGTCAGCCCAATATGTTTTATAGATGGTATGCATTTTAAAAATCTACAACCTTTAAACAAAAACAGGCTCCTTTGCAGGTACAAAGAATGAAGATCCATGACTTGGTCTTTACCTTTTTTTAAAATGTTTTTCAGCTGCCGAGTAAATAGACCCAAAACCCACAGTTAAGTCATGTTGTCCTATTTGGCGTTACCACGTTAGCATTTTCCTGGTGATACCAGGTTTAAGTTCCACATGTACCTCAAAGTGCGCAGCACTCCCCGAGTGTTCTCGTCCTCGTCTCTTTCCTACAGATCCCGTATTGCTGGAAATCTAAAAGGTTCCTTGCACAGCATGCTGTAGTTTGTTTGTATGTTTAATAATCCTTTTCATTCCCACTTTAAATCCATGTTTTTTTGTTTTTTCCAGTATGGCCTCTCTAGTGGTGATTGAGAATGAGCCGAAGGATCACATTGAAACTCCAAAGGTTGGTGAAATTGCATTCCTCTTTAAGACCATTTTATTGGAGACTTTGCTGAAATGTGGGGGCAGAAGCAGGGCCGTCTTAAGAGCCTTGTCGGCCCTGGGCAAAGCGATCCACTGGGGCCCCTTCCCACCCACTTTGAGAATCATTTCGGCAAATATTGGTTGTTAATGCATTATAATTGAAAACGAATTTAAACTTTACATACCTTATTACATAATGATGGAAGATGCTCACTATTCACAATTCACAAAAGTGACAAGACAAATAGTTGGCGCTGTGAAATGCTGATGGCGCTTGCTGGAATAAATTTGAGAAGTGCGTGACGTCATTCAACAAATGGCAATCGGGATGCGCAGTGAAACTTGTTTTGTATTTTACACAGTGAATAAATGAGTGGAAATCTTAATGAAATAAGGTTAATGCATATTATACCATTTGCATATAAAATGAAATGTAATCTGCTGCAGCCTTATTTCGTAACTTAATCCCAGGCCTTTCCAGCGAGAGGTTGAGTAATTATCCACTCTGCCAAGAGATCTCATGAACAATATGGCAGCATGGTGCCCCGAGAATCGTGGGGCCCCTGGGCAACTGCCCAATGTGCCCATGCCTTAAGATGGCCCTGGGCAGAAGGAGCTTCATTAACTCTACTACCAAAGGTGGATGAAGGTTGTGTTTTGACCACCTGTCTGTCCGTTTGTGAAAAAAATATTTCAAAAAGTTGTGGATTGCGGAAGAAGTTGTGGAAGCACACAAGAACATCAGCAGAGAACAGGGATCTGTTGGGGGGAGGCGGGGGGGGGGGGGGTGTTGAGGGAGAGGTTGCTCGGACTTCCAGGAAAGAAGTCGGTATTTCAAAAAAG
This sequence comes from Myxine glutinosa, assembly GCF_964187855.1. NCBI lineage: Eukaryota > Metazoa > Chordata > Myxini > Myxiniformes > Myxinidae > Myxine > Myxine glutinosa. The sequence goes on from NC_136273.1 coordinate 74,373,712, forward strand.
TGCATCTGGGGTGAATTAACGGGGGTAGAAAAGATCAAGGTTTTGGATGGGGAAGATAAGAGATGCTGGTGAACAGCTGTTTTAAAGACCTGGATGGAGGAGTGGGATTGAAGAGAGTGAGGGAGTTTGTTCCAGAGGTGGGAGAAAAGAGGAATGAAAGAGTGAGGGTGAGCAGAGAGTCTTGATTTTGTGAGTTTCACCATAAGAGGGTTGCTGGCAGATCTTGTGCGACCTGCAGGAATATTTGGGGGACAGAGCACAGATGGAGCTGGGCTGGATAGGAGTCGGTAGAAGACAGAAAGACCACCAACTACCTGCCTGCGGTGAGTGAGTGAAAGGCCCTCACAATCGGCTTCGTTGTGGGAGATTCCAATGATTCTGAAAGCTTTGGTTTCAACAGAGTGAAGCCGAGATAGGTGTGAGGCAGGAGCACCAGCCTAGAGGGGAGAGCAGTATTCCATTGAGCTGTGGATGAAAGCCTTGTATCTGGTAAGGAGCTCAGGTGTGCCAAGAAAGGACTTCGCACAACAGAGGATGCCCAGTCGGCGACTGGCTTTGGAGGCCAGCTTGGAAATGTGGTTTCCCAGAAAAGATCCTGGCAGATAGTGAGACCCAAAAGATTGAGTGACAGAACCTTTTGGAGAGGATTGTTGAGAAAGCATATGGGAGGGTTGTCCAGTCGGTCTTTTCAGAGAGACATCGTAAGAGTGTGAGATTTGTCAGGATTGAAAGACATGTTCCACTTGTTTGACCAGTCTGTGATTTTGGCCAGGTCTGCAGAGAGCGAGGAGGCTGCAGACTGCCAATCTGAGGGATGAGGAGTCATCAGCAGAGAGTGGAACAGGAGAAACGAAAATATGCACTCATGTATATGTATATGAAGATATGAAGAGAGAGAGGCGGAGAGTGGAGTCATCAGCAAAGAGATGGAAAGGATTATCCAGAGCGTCGGAGAGATCATTGATGAAGACCAGAAAAAGCACAGGGCCCAGAACACTGCTTTGGGGAACTCCAGCCTGTACAGGAAGGGGAGATGAGAGAAATCCATTCAGGGACACACGTTGACTACGACCAGAGAGGAAGTCTGCAAGCCATGCGTGGAGATTTCCATGGATACCGTAGGAGAGTTTGGTGAGCAGAGCGGGGTGCCAGACTGTATCGAAGGCACGTGATATGTCGAGGGAGACTGCTCTGATTTCCTGTTTGGCATTAAGGCAGATGACCAAACTGATGGCAGATGACCTTGAGCAAAAGAGAGGATGAAGAGAATAGAGAGAGGGTGAGATAGAGCTGCAGAGCAGGATTTTAGGACCCGTGTGCTGATGCTGTCAGGTCCAGTTGCAGAATCAGTCGAGGTTTGACAGAAACTTCTCCACCTTGTCAGGAGAGAAGGACAGAGTCCAGGAGCAGCTGGGTTCGACTGGGTACGGTGGGAACAGAGAGAGATTGGTTTGGGACAAGATTTTGAGGCAAGCACAGAGTTGAGGCATTCGGCTTTGTCACGTGCGGTGTCAACTGTGTAGCCATTTAAGGTAAGGGGGAGGGGGGGGGGGGGGGGAAACAAACACCAGAAACAGATTTGACCAGACGTCACCAGGATTTGGAGGAAGGAGACAGGTTTGAGAGTTCAGTCTTAAGAGTAGATATCTTCCTGGCTCTCCTGAGGGTAGACACACACTTGTTCTGAGCTTGGTGGAAGGAACTGAGATTACCTTCAGTTGGATTAGCCTTCCAAGAGGCAAAGGCAAGTTGTTTCAGGGCAACTGCCTCACCACAAGCTTCAGTGTACCATGGACGGGAAGAAAGGTATGACAACTGAAGACGAGATGGGGATAAATCTGTGCATGAGAGAGAGCAATTTACTTTGGAAGAATTCCCAGGATGAGTTTATGTCAGAGGTAGGAGAGATGGGAGACCAGTCCGGATGATTGATTGCTGCTTGCAGACCGTGCCAGTTGGCCTGAGTGAAATGCCAGACTCGATGCTGGGGAGGTTCTCCGAGAATGGCCAGAGAGATGTCTACTTTAACAAGTACATGATCAGAAGAACCGATTGGAGCAGAAGAAGAGCAGCAAACATTTGCAGGGAAGTTTGTCATAACCAAGTTGAGAAGAGAAGATGCTCCGTTGACTGAGATCCGGGTCGGGAAATTGACAGGTTGTTTCAGCCCCAATGAGTCGCAGAAGTCCTTTGCTGAGATGCCATGGCTGGTGAGAGAGGAACCCACACCCAGCCAGCTGGCATGATGACAGTTGAAGTCGCCACATATGAGGAAGAGAGAGTTGGGATGAGTGGATAGAAGTTGGTCCATGTTGTCAGACAGCGACATGTAAATGGAGTCATCGCTGTTTGGAGGACGGTACAAAACGCATATGAAAAAAAGGTGGGAGCGGAGAGGACGCCGTAGCCAGAGGTACTCCTGGGGGTGGGGTGGAGAGAGGGCAGTGCTCGGAGAGTGAGGTAGAGTTTTTGATGAAGATTGCAACCCCACCACCAGGACGAGGCTTAGGTAGGTCTATCATACCGGAGGAGGGGGGTAACCAGAAAGAGTTATTAAGGAATCAGAGACATCTTGAAGGAGGAAAGTTTGTTAAGCAGATTCCGGCTGGTTTGTCAGAAGCAACCTGTATGGAGAGATCAATCGGGTTTGAGTGAAGGCGCCGGATGTTTGAGGTCCATACCGTTGAGGAAGGGGAGGGGGAGCATCGGGTGCAGGACAGGGGATGGGAGGGGTATGGTGAGAGGGGGAGGTAGGGAGAGCAGTTCATAGTGTGTCAGATTGCACAAGAGTTAGGAGAAAGGGAAGGATGAGGCACAGTGAGGGGTTGTTTGAGGAGGGGGGGGGGGGGGGAGGTGGGGCAGAGAAAAGTAGAAGGTTGGACGAGGTGGAGGTATGAGATAGAAGGGAGACGAAGTGGGGAGGTTATCATTATCGAGGTTGATACGATGGTGGAGTGTGCAGGCCGGTATTGGAACGCAGTACTCCATTGAGCTACAGACAAAGGCCTTGTCGGGTATGGGTATGCTAGTTGTGAATTTTTTATTTGAGGCCTTAGGTAAATGGTCGTGGGTTTGGCACACGTGACTTTGAAGGCAAACATCAAGATGAGATATTCTGCCTTGTCTTGAGGTGAGGGGGAACAGGCACCAGGGTTGGGCATGAGTGTGGCCTCAAAACTGAGGAATGAGACTAGGTGGAGGTCAGCATTGACATAAGCAAGATGTTTCCTGGCTGGTCTAAGCATGTACATGTACTTGTCATGAGAGCTTTACGGAGTGACCTCATGTTGCTCTCGGTTGGATTTGCCTTCCATGTTATGAAAGGCAACTGCCTCCGCACAGGATCCGAGCCAAGAGGTTGGATTGGTTATTACAAGGTCCAGGAGGGTGAATGTGTCATTTGCATCGATCTTGGTTTGAACGTTTCCACGTGGAGTCAAACTTACTGAGTTGCGAGCAGTGTCATGGCTGGTTGTTTCAGAGTTGACGACATACAGCCAACTGGCATGATGGGAGTTTGAAGTCTCCACAGATGAGGAACAGAGTTGGAATGGACCGTCGGAGGAATCGGAGATGCTGCAAGGGGAAGGTTTTTGATAAACATAAGGCCTTGTACTGAAGCGGTAACCTAGGTGGAGAGATAAGCGACTTTAGAATGGTAAACAAGATTAAACTATCCCTGACTTAAGGGGCAAACTGTAAGATTGACCTGTAATGGTTTTTTTTTTTTTAAGTGCAATGGTTGTTGTACAATATGGATGACTTTTTCTCTTCAAAGTGCTGTAATACTCGAGTTGAACTCACCAATTTATCCCAAAGCATTGGGGTTGGTCATTACCTCGCTGCACTTTCAACTACCCGCCAATTAAGCGTACATCAAGCTGTTCACAATTTCTTTCCTTGCAGTGCCCGTGGGCCATGACGTCGATCATTCCCTGCTCGCTTGTCGATGTCATGTGTGAGGAGCAGTCAAAGCAGCAGAAGGAACAAGTTGAGGAAGTGCAGCATGTTTTCTCAGCACCTCAACAGTGAGATTTCCTGCAATAATTATGGATTTCTATATATATATTGTAACGGAGTCGGGGGTCGGCGCTCCCCTTATCAAGGGGGGGGGTTAATCCCCTTGTCTTTTAAGCTGGCCGTCCCGAGTCCTGGGAAGTTATAACGCTCCTCCCGGTCGGTCCTGGGTAGCGTGATTGGTCAATTTGGGTCCCAAATACCTAATTACCAACACCGACCGCGAGCAGGGAAATAACTCCCGCTCGAACCACGGATATGATGGATAATGCCGAGCGGTTAGCAATCCGCGATCCGAGCTATAGCGATGTTCACTGTTTATAAACAAACCCACCATATCCGCGCATGCGCAGCAGCCTGGTTGGCAAAAGCGCAGTGTTTTCGTTTTGCACAATGGCGTCGCTCGACACACGTGATCGTTTGAGTATTTTAATAGTCTTGACACTGTTGCAAAATCTCGGTACAAATCGAAGTTGAGTTATAGGAATGGTGAGGATATTCTTCCAGATCCATTTGCATTGAAAGGATGGCAAAACAATCCATCTTGCTGGCCAGATTTGAACTACGGCGACGTGTACACGTACTTTATCGACACACCGGGTATCTACACAAGGGAGTCACTGAATGCATTCAGGTCACTAGAGGCATACAATTTTTTTTAAAGTGGTCATGTGAAGCTACTGTGGTTCCAGTTTTCATGGCTGATCCAAGTTCCAGTTTTCAGCGCAGACCCCCAGGCGACGGACGCGGCCGCGCAACTGATACATTGGCTGAAGCTCTTGACTAATCATCTAAATTCCCAGGAGGGAATCACCGCTAACACGAAGCTTGCAGTGCTGCAATCCAAGGTGTACCATACTGTGTACATGTCCATTACACAGTGCGCGACGTACGATACTGCTGTGGCCGAGCTGCGACATATCTACATTAAAACACGAAGCGTGGTCTACTCCAGACATTTGCTTGCGGCTCGTCGACAACAGCCCACGGAGACCATAGACCAATTCGCTCAAGACCTCCGACGACTACTGAAGGACTGTACCCCTGAGGTACGCACCCATGAACAAGTCTGTGATGACCTTGCCCGCGATGCTTTTGTCTCAGGTATAAGATCGCCGGTCGTCAGACAAAGACTACTTGAAGAACCCGACTTGACCCAAGAAGCAGCCCTTCGGTTATCTCATGTGTACACCGATGCGCGGGAACAATCCGACGCGTATGAACGCCCATACGTCACTGAGGGGATATCCCGACAGACACGGCGGTAGAGAGAGCTACCGCCGAGCTAGAGGATGCTGCACCTCCGCCGGAATCGGGGAACCCGACCCGAGTTTGACGGCGGCGGCTGCTGCTGCTGGACCCAAGCCAGGAAGTAACGCTAAGTGCTATTTCTGCGGGAACCGGAACCATCTCATGTCAGTTTGTCCGGCTAAGGAAGCGAAGTGTCATTTGTGTACAAAGACGGGTCACTTTGCAAAAGTCTGTCGAGCGTCACAGGGCCGGCGAGCTCGCTCGGCGCTGAATGTGCTTATCTCCGCGCCCGCGGTACAAACGGCATCGATTCCTAAAATCAACACAAAGTTAATAACAAAAAAAAAACTGTAAATTTCACAAACCTGACAAATGTGTACTACAAACACGAGTGTGCGCTGTTGGGTTCCATTGTCTTCTCCGATTGGCATTTATCCAAGCCGATCGTTTGGGTTCTTTCTCTGGAATTCTAAAGAAACTTATTCCCGAGTTCTTTTCAAATCTATTTGTGCAATTAACAACACAGCAGCTCACAGGCATTGTCCTTGAAATGGTGTCACGTCAATGATCGCAAAACTTCACCACTTAGAGACGGCCAGCATGGTTGGTGTTTTGCCAACCAAAACAAAGAGCGCGGTCACGTGATCGGGTACGTGGCGTCACGGTAAACATCGCTATTAACAGACTAAACCCGATTCTGAGCGGTTGCGATCGTGCCACAGGTACTCAATGGAGAGAAAGGACGGAGGCGATCGGATTAGGGAAAAACCAAGAAAGAACAAGGTAATTTATTTACAAACCAAAAAGAAGAGGAAAGGAAAGAATGTACAAGAAAGAAGAAGACGAAGAAGCAGGACACAGGGCAGTCTTATACAGTCTTATTCTATGACGCCAGACAAACGTACACACTCACACGCGGATTGTAGCGGGCAGGGTGGAAGGTCCAGGTAGATAATCCAGGCTCCGGTCCACTCCGATCCAGGCTCCGGTTCCATGGGCGAAGCCCGGCAGGCAGCTCTGCGTATCGTTGGCGTGCACGACCGGACCTGACATATGGCGGGGGGAGGGGGGAGGCTCGTGTCCTTTGTACGTAATAGATGGACGGTCGTGCTAAACACACCCTCCAAGTCTTTTACAGCGTGTTTGCAATGAGCGCCGCCGTATCCCCTCTCTCGCCGTATATCTTCTCTTACAAGAGCGCCGCTGAACAAGTTCTCGCAAGTCCGTATGCGCAGTTCACCCGAAAGAAGTTCGTATCAAATGTGCTCGCTGGCCAGACCTCCGTGCAGTTCGAAGTCCCTCGCGCAGTCCGTAAAAGGGCTTTGCGCGTGCGCTTATATAACGCACTCACAGATCACTCCCCGCCTCGCCAGGCCACGCCCGTCGGTCAGACTACCTCAGCCCTGGTTGGCTGGTGGGCTTACCGGACATGCCTTTGATGGCTGGATGATGTGGCCACACCTTCTTCTTGTGTCCCGCCCCCTTTTTCCTCAGCCTGAGACAGCATGGTTAATGGCATCTCTTGAGCGAGTGCTAAGGCAGCGACGAAGGCTCAACACAGCGAACGCTGCTGGGAAGGCGCGTAATGGCGTCGCTTGGAGAGGGAGGTTGCAAAATGGCCGAAATGGATTTGGGGACCTACTCTTATTTGATTGACGCAACGCAGATTCGACTATTGGGAACACGGCCTTAACTAAACACATAATAATGAAATAACTGAAAGTCCTATGGTGTCCTTTGTGTTGCTGTGGCCTATCTATGGGTGCTACCTTTAACCTTTTAATGATGAGAATTATTTACAAGTATTTACACAAGTGAGGGTTCTAAAACCGCAACAATATATATATATATATATATATATATATATATAATTTGATTTTTTATTATTGGACCCTGACATTTGCGGACCCACCGTATGTATTCACCGTTCATACCTTGTGGCCCTGTGCTTCGCGTTTTTTGCGGGTGCAAAAAAACATTTCCCACCCACCCATCGACTTACTTGGTACTTTGTAGATTATCCCTTTTCGACTTGCTTGGGCCTCCTCATCTATGGTTAGGGATCTCAGGTTATCATTATTGACAATTTCTGTTGGAGGAAAAAGTCTGGTTCACAAAGACGATCGCAAACTACCGAGCAGTTGGAAACGGCAACCATTTCTGGGATCAAGACTTGCTTTGGCCACGACACAAGATTGAAGCAAAACAAACAGGTCGTTTTTGATCAAATAACACGACACTCATGGCAAAAGAGTGATCTGATCTTTTGGAAATCCTATTTGTAAGCATTTTTAATGAAACTGTAATCATGTGCATTCATGTTTGTAAAATTTAAACATTTTTCCCTCAAATGAATCGTGAACCTCTGGGAACCGATCCCCTTTTTCCTATTGAAACATTGCCCTGACATTGGGAGATTTTTACATTCATGGCATTTTTCAGGAATTTATTCCCCGCGAATGTCGGGGTCCAACAGTATAGTGTCGAGGCTCATTGAGGAGCTAGAACAAAAATCTGATCAGGATGTAACATAACAAAAGGAACCAGTAGAAAGAAGGGGGCCCGAGGGTGGCTTTAACAGCAGGGATGAAGGACAAAATAGAGGAAGATTGGGAGAAATAAGGGATTTAGGGAGGACACAGGGTGAACAAGATGGATGCAACGACAAGACAAACCAGAATCTGTGTGAAATAGGTGAGCTTGGGGGGGGGAGAGGGTTAATGGGGGAAGAGGGTAGAAAAGGTCACGGTTTTGTATTTGGAGTGGGAAGGGGGGGGGGAGGGGTGGGGTGATCTGAAATGGTGATGAACAGCTGTCTTGAAACCCTTTGAGGGAAGCATGACATTGAAGAGCCTGAGGAAGTTGTTGTTGTATAGCCCCAGACAGTTTTCTTAAACAGGCCCACGGCACTGAGCCGATCGATTTCGCAGGAGGGAGGGATCCCTCCCCCCCCCCCCCCCCCCCCATTCCTCAACACAACAACTTCAGGGCCATAACAGAGTTAGAGAAGAGGGAAAGGGGGACCGATTGGCACTCTGATCGTGATCCTCGCGCTGCCCTGATGAATCCGGGCAGCAGGGAAGAATGGAGAAGATTTGGCCCCCGATTTGCATTGGGGATGTACAACCACTGCGAGGAGGCATCCCCGATAGTTGGAGACTGAGGAAATTGGTTCCACGGGTGGGAAAAAAGGAGGAATTAATGAGTGGAGGTGAGCAGTGATTTTAAATTAGGAGTGTCACCAGAAGGGGGTTGATGGTAGACCACGTACACCTTCTGGAAACCTGCAGGGGGGCAGGGCCAGGGGGAAATACCAGAAAGGAGGTGGTGGATGACAGATTACCCACCCGTTTGCGATGTGAAAGTGATAGACCCAGGTACTTAGCTCTTTCGTATTTACTATTGCACTACGCTTGTGTTGAGTGAAGTTTTAAAGAAAGCAACATTGTCATGAATGTCTTGAGCAAATTCAACCTGGGAATTAATCAATGTTGAGTGCAGTAACGAGGAATATGAAATGCATGGGAAATAGCTGGAACTTTTGTTTGGAGAATGTTTAATTTAAATCTTGTTTGGGCCACCGATTAATAGCGGCTTTGTTGACCATTTTGGATTCTGACCTTTTGTTGTTGTTGAGAAAATTTAATTCATGTTTTGATCCTCTTGATTTGTAAATGGTAAGCTTTCTTGGCCTCGAGATGTAGTCGGAAGACTCAATCGCGTCGAGGTGACTTTCTTATCCCGGACCCTCAATTTCTACCTCCACTCTGAATCCTTGACAATGACTGGTGAATGGCACATTTGGGTTTCGTTTGTTCATTCAGACATGAGGAAATCTTTGTGGACGAACAGACTGCGAATGACCTTATGCTTGCCACATTGATGCAGATGGACTTCGATCGAGAATTCGATGCTCAAGTTCGCACAAAGGAGCAAAAGTATAACGGAAACAAAAAAGGTTTGTATGGGGGTGAGGGGGGAAGGGGAAACGGTAGCATCGAAGAGTGATTTAAAAAAAATTTGAATGGTCTGAACTCCCTACTAATGATGTACCGGTTCTACCTCCACCACAGTAACAGTTTCTTTGAAAAACTTCCGCCCTGGGCATGGGTGCAATTATGGAGACAGTAGTGATGAAAAGGATTACAGTGATGAAGAGATGGACATATTTGGCAAACCGAATACAGCAGGTACCATGGATTTGCATCATCTCTCGTATGCAGCACTTGGCTACGGGTAACATAATTTGCTGATGGTGCAACTGTGCCGCCAATGCTGTGCCTGCCCCCTGTATGTTAGAGCAGGAATTTCAATTTGTTCATGGTTCTGCCGATAACTCACCTACTCTTCACAAAGGATTTATTCCTTTGTTAATGGCCACAATTATTACTACGTTCTTGTGGGGGTAAAGTTTTTGGGCCAAGGCTTGATGCTCGACTAAGTAGTTATGGCAAGAATTTGTAATTTGTTCATGGTGCCGGTGATAACTTGGCCTACTTTTCAGAAGGACACCACAGGGTCTTTAACATCCACCAACTAATGCCGCAGATGGGACATCGAGCTGAACGTCTATCGGAGGGACGGTACACACATTGAGTCGCCCTGCCTGTGAAACCCCCGAGTTGACTATTTACAGCTGGGTTGGGATTCAAATCCAGGCTCGACAGCTTAGGTGTGTGTGCTTATCTCTAAGCTATCCTGCTAGCCCTGGATTTGCATCCTGCATGTACGATGCATATTGGGATCACGCCTGTGCCATTTGAACATTTTAGTGCTCCCACTTGTGAGTTGTGCCAAATATAAAGTCAGCCCAAAATGGTTAGCCGGTCAGGTAACAGTGCACACACATGAGCCTAGCCAGGTAACATTGCACATTAGCGTACTTGTAGTTGAAAGATGCTGTTATATATTGAATTTTGAGGCCTTATATTTCTGATAGGTGAAACATTCTGTAACACATGCCTACAGAAAGCAGACGTTTTGGAACACCGGCCGCATTTTCCATCCAATCGTCATATAAACTTTGTTTTAAGAAATATCCATGGGTCGGCGCTCCTATGTTGAAAGTTTTGTGTCTGTCGCTCAAGCTGTTGCAGAGAAAACAAATTTAAAAGTGAAAAAGTGAGGGTCTCCACTGACGTTTCACAGCATGGTCAAGGATGGTTGTGGCTGTCTATTGCTAGCAGATACACAACCTAAATGCAGACAAAGGTGGCTGTGTCCCTGTCTAAATGACTGTACTGTGAGGTACAATGCCTGCTGTTCTGCCTTGCTCCACTTTACCTTGTCAAATCATTCCTCCCACTTTGTATTGTCAGAAAAGTCTCAAACTATGCAAGTCACAAATCTGAAGAAGAAGAGTAAGGAAACAAACTTGATAACAAAGCACGATGCAGTGCTGTGGGGGAGGAAAAACACGGCACGTACAGACCATGTAAGTTCTTGACCATGGGGATTATGTATCAGTAGAAAAGCCACTCATGTGACCCAAACTTCATGCTCCTGGGCCATGGAAGTCATGTTGTCGTTTGTTGAAATCCAGTTCCCACCAGAGTTCTGCTCTGGTGACAGGGTCGGCATGGACCTCAAGCTCCCCAACCCAGTGTTCAACTTTCTCAAAGCCCACTTTGCAGCTGAGCAGCGCAAGGCTGCTCGAGTACACGACAAGAAAGAGATTGCCACATCGGTAAATATCGGGGAAGGTCCAGGTCGTCCATTTTGACCACAACCTGACGTTTAGGTGCAATATTCTGACGACAATTTGCCTATCACGGACAGGGCTGCATTGTCTCTCCTCTGCTTTCGCCAGGATCATGTGCTGGACATGAAGACTCGGCTGATTCTCTACCGGATGGTGAACAATGGTGTCCTTGATAGCATCGGTGGCTGCATCAGTACTGGGAAGGAGTCTGTGGTCCTCCATGCCTCCGGCGGAAGGTTTGTACTTGGAGCTCCGCGCATGCCAGTTGCTTGCTCACTGCCTAGTTACGCCATAGCTCTGTAGTCGCAATGGGATGCCGTTCCAGTAAAGTTCTTCACTGTGGTTTCAATGGTCACCGTTGCTTCCTGAGAATTTGGTGTAAGTGAAATCCAGACTGGTACTGAAAGATGCTTTTTCTTTGTTAGTATGGATGGCACGAGAGACCCTCGGTCGTATGCTGTGAAGGTCTTCAAAACGAGCCTGAACGAATTCCATAACAGGAGCCATTACATCCGGGATGACTATCGCTTCAAGGACCGCTTTGGCAAGCTGAACCCACGCAAAATAATCCACCTGTGGGCCGAGAAAGAGTGTCGGAATCTTCACAGGTGTGTCCCCTTTTCTCAACTGCATACAATCTTGGATGTGTGGCAACCTTTGCGATCAAGCCGGCAGTGCACGGGCAAATAACACTCATGCGACCTTCATGGGGGAATTGGCCGTGCACTGGTGTGAACCATTATTTTCCTGCTGCTTGCAGGATGCGGCACGTTGGACTCCGCTGTCCTGAAGTCCTGCTGTTGAAGAAGCATGTGCTGGTGATTTCTTTCGTGGGTGAGGGATACGTCCCCGCACCTAAACTTGTCGAGGTGAAGCTGAACCCACAACAAATGCAAGAGGCTTATGGACAGGTTCGGCAGGTGAGCAGAACTTGTCAGTTTGGTTTGTTCCAGCTTGTTTGTTCTTCTGCTTGTGACGTTTGACACGTTTTCCTCTCTTCCTGCAGATGATGCGTACTTTGTACCAGGAGTGCCACCTGGTACACGCAGACCTCAGTGCGTACAACCTGCTGTGGTTTGGTGGGCAGGTGAGGGCCATGGCTAGGGTGATTGGACTTGTGGATGGTGGGTGGAGGTGTGTGCATTTCGTTTGAACCACCGTGTGTATGCAGGTATGGATGATAGACGTGAGCCAGTCAGTGGAAACCACGCACCCTCACGCACTGGAATTCCTCTATAGAGACTGTCGCAATGTGACGCAGGTATGTTTACCTGTTGGGGGAATGATGGGTGGTCCTCTTTTCAAAACAGACTTGGTTGTCTTTATTTATTTATTTTAATCGACTTGCTTTTGCAGTTTTTCCAGAAGGCTGGGACACATGACATCATGAACGAGTGCGACCTTTTTAACAGCGTCTCGGGATTGGACATCCCGGTCAATGATGAAGTTTCATTCATGGCTGAAGTGAGGACTGCGCACATTGAGAGGGCTTGGTTTAGAGACTTAAGGAGGATGCCTTTGAAGGGAGAGATGGTGGGTTTGTACGTTGGTGAGCAGTAAAAGTGGGAACGGCAAATAGCAAGGTTGTTGACTGTTCCCATTTGGTGTCGTGCACATTCGATGAACGAATGGCAATCTGAATTAAAAAGTCGCCGCCTTGTGGTTGAGGCCCGACAAAGCATAATTTCCCTCATTCTTTTCCTTTCTCCATGGGTCTTGCTGTCCCTAAAAGCTGCGCTCACCTCTCACTTATAAATCCGTGAGATGATTTTTTGGCATTTCCTCCACTTGGAATCGTGATGCACGGTTTGACGTGCCAGTGGCCTTATGGTCGATGTATGTGTTCTTCGATATAATCGAGGAACTAAGTTGCTCATTTGTTGATTGGCTTTGTTAATCTCCTGTGTACAGTTGTTCCAGTGGATTTTGGAAGTGTAGGTGCACGATTAAGTTTAGAGTTGGGGTATTTTAACCAAGATGACTCGATTACTTGCTGAATTGCCGATTGCTGTTCCCTCAAAATGTTGTGTGTATCCATCTTGTCCACTCCTTGCATTTTCAGTTACCTCTGCATCCCTTTGTCCGTCTCCATCTCCCTTCTCTCCCTCCACCCTGCTTTTGGCGATTCCCTTTTCTCCTGCTGCTCCCTTTGTTTCCTTTGTCCTGGCTTTCATGATCCTAGACCATGTATTAAAAAAAAAACCTCTTTCGGATCGTGGGGGGTTTAAGATACCTAAAGGATGTTATTGTATATTATTTAGTCAGACAATTCCTCTTCAATTCAATTCCTGGTGTTGGCTTAGCGGTTAAGGTGCCGGCTTGGGATCCTAGGATCCTGGGTTCGAATCCCGGTCGATTGCTAAATTAACACCAGGGGGGTTCACTCAGCCTGTCATCCTTCCAAAGTCGGCAAATTGAGTACCAGCTTGCTGGGATGAATGATCCCGGTGTGTACCCCGGTTTAGAATAGGTACACCGTATCCCTGCGCATCGTAAGAGGCGACGAAGGGTTGGTGCCAGGAAGGGCATCCGGCCATAAAAACATTGCCTCAAACAGGGAACCATGATTGTCATGGGGCCCGCAAGGCTAACCCCTGCTCTAGCGGGGAAAATGGCCTTAAAACGATCATTCATTCATTTCATTCAATTCCTCTGATTTGTTAATCCTAAAGTATAAAATCACTTATCCTTTACGAATAGTTTTTTGATCCGTGCTCCTCTTGGATTCAATTGATAGTTATGCAAGTGGGCACCTGTGATGCAGAAAGGGTATATACTGGTATTTTATATACTGAATCGAGGCTCGTGAAAGAGCTAACATTTACTTCACAAACAAATCAACCAGACAAACAAAATATATAAAAAGAGGGAGCGGAAGACAAGATGGGGAGAGAAGGGGAAGCACACAAACAACATTTGAGAGCAGGGAGATGTGTGGGAGGGAGAGGGCTTGGGGGGAGGAGGCATAGGAAGGGGGGTGGGGGGGGGGGGTGGGAGAAGTATAAAACACAAGGACACCAATGACTTCTAGCACAGAAGTTGGTATTTCAAAAAAGTGGAATTGGGGTGAAATTAGCGGGGGTAGAAAAGATCAAGGTTTTGGATGGGGGGGAAGATAAGAGATGGTGGTGAACAGCTGTTTTAAAGACCTGGAGGGTGGAGAGAGTGAGGGAGTTTGTTCCAGAGGTGGGAGAAAAGAGGAGTAAAGGTGAGCAGAGAGTCTTGATTTTGGCAGTTTAACCATAAGAGGGTTGCAGGCAGATCTTGTGCGACCTGTAGGAATATTTGCGGGACAGAGCCCAGAGAGCTGGGGGGGGGGGGGGGGCAAGGCCAGAGAGGAGTCGGTAGAAGACGGAAAGACCACCAAACCTGCCTGCGGTGAGTGAGTGAGAGGCCCTTGGAGTTAGCTTCATCGCGGGAGATTCCAATGATTCTGAATGCTTTGGTTTCAACAGCATGAAGATGAGCTAGGTGTGAGGCAGGAGCACCAGCCCAGAGGGGAGAGCAGTATTCCATTGAGCTGCAGATGAAAGCCTTGTATGTGGTGAGGAGCTCAGGTGTGCCAAGTGTTACGGAGTCTTTCTATCCTCTGGTCTCGGTAAACCTCCGAACCCCGAGGAAGTCCCCAGCAGAAAGATGTGTTGTCCTTGGTTGAAAACAAGCCAATCAATAACGAGTCCACACCAAGGGTTACGAACAAACCACAATATATTATAAATCCCACACAGGAATCACGACCCCAATTAGTACAGCACTTCACCATATAATTCCTATCTATAGGTGGCACCACCTTATTGAGTCCCTTAACCCCCAAACTCACGGCCCTTTCCCAAATGTCTCTGGATTCCTCCCAGGCGACGTCGATTCGCTCCAGCGATCGTGGAATCAATTTCCGATTCCAATCAGTGGAGGCGTAGACGATCGAACCAACCCGCAGGTCACGTGGTCCAATCCCCAGCACGATAGCGGTAGAATGGGAAACCTCCCAAAGCCGATTTCTGGTACGTACACGGTTGCGGTTCAATCCGCGAGTCTCCTCATTAACCCTCCAAAAGCCACTGTCTTGTACAGCCGTCCCCGGCAAGCCACCGGAGAATAACGCCCGGCCGACGCGACACAAAAACCTGGTCACTGCCGGTTGTGCGCGTGGCGAAGATGGCGGATGGCTTTCTCTCGCATTCAGGTTTGGAGGTAAGGATACTCGGCAACCTCTAAGGATACCCGACTACGCAGGCTCCGCAGCAATCCGGCGATCTCCTATCGCATGGACTTCTTTTCAAGGAGGCAAAGTTCCCTTGTACTGTACGTTTGACTGCTCGGTCCGGAGCTGCAATCAGAAACGTCTGCTCACGATCTTCCGCCGCTTCTTCTCCCACCCCTCCTTATCTCTTCCGGGTCACGATCCGATTTCCGGCCACATTTTACCAGGAGCGCTTTTAACCCTTTTAACCACAATAAGCATCATCTAGAATCAACCATGATAACAAGAACCACCATAATTAGGGCCGGTATCCGTAACACAAGGAAGGACTTCGCACGACGGAGGATGCCCAGTCGGCGACTGGCTTTGGAGGCCAGATTTGAAATGTGGTTTTCCCAGGAAAGATCATGGCAGATAGTGAGACCCAAAAGCTTGAGTGACAGAACTTCTTGGAGAGGATTATTCAGAAAGTGGATGGGAGGGTTGTCCAGTCGGTCTTTTCGGAGAGACATCGTAAGAGTGAGATTTGTCAGGATTGAAAGACATGTTCCACTTATTTGCCCAGTCTGTGATTGTGTCCAGGTCTGCAGAGAGGGAGGAGGCTGCAGACTGCCGATCTGAGGGATGAAGAATGGAGCGACAGAGAGTAGAGTCATCAGCAAAGAGATGGAGAGGATTTTCAAGAGAGTCAGAGAGATCATTGATGAAGAACAGAAAAAGCACAGGGCCCAGAACACTGCCTTGGGGAACTCCAGCCTGAACAGGAAGAAGAGATGAGAGAAACCCATTCAGAGCCACACGTTGACTACGACTACAGAGGAAGTCCGCCAGCCATGCGTGGAGATTTCCATTGATACCAAAAGAGGAGAGTTTGGTGAGCAGAGTGGGGTGCCAGACCGTAACGAAGGCACGTGATATGTCAAGGGAGACAGCTCTAATTTCCTGTTTGGCATTGAGGACCTCCATCCATTGTTGAGAAAGCAGAAGCAGCATGTCCAGAGTAGAGTGACCAGGTCTGAAACCAAATTGATGATCAGAGATCAAGCCATTGGAGAAGAGGAAAGATTTCATATCTGAAGCAATGATGGATTCCATGACTTTGCTGATATTTGGGAGAAGGCTGATTGGTCTGTAGTTGCTGGGATCTGTTTTTGCACCTTTTTTGTGCAAAGCAGTGATGTTGGCAGATTTCCAAGCAGATGGCAGATGACCTTGAGCAAAAGAGAGGGTGAAGAGAACAGAGAGAGGGAGTGAAAGAGCGGAAGAACAGGATTTTAGGCCCCGTGGGCTGATGCCGTCAGGTCCAGTTTCAGAATCAGAGTCAAGGGTTGACAGAAGCTTTTCCACCTTGTCAGAAGGAAAGGGCACAGAGTCCAAGAGCAGCTGGGTACGACGGGTACAGAGAGGGATGGGTTTGGGACACAAGATTTAGAGACAAACACAGAGTTGAGGCATTCAGCTTTTTCACGTGCAGAGTCAGCCGCGTGGCCGTTTGAGGTGAGGGAGGGGATGGAGGGGGAACAAACACCAGAAACAGATTTGACCAGATGCCACCAGGATTTGGAAGAGGGAGACAGATAAGGGAGTTCGGTCCTGAGCACGGAGAGATATTGTTTTCTGGCTCTCCTGAGGGTGGACACACTTGTTTCGGGCTTTGTGAAAGGAAATGAGATTTCCTTCCGTTGGGTTTGCTTTCCAGGAGACGAAAGCAAGTCGTTTCTGGGCAATAGCCTCACCACAAGATTCCGTGTACCATGGACGGGAGGAAGGGTATGACAACTGAAGACGAGATGGGATAAATCTGTGCATGAGAGCGCAATTTACTTTGGAAGAATTCCCAGGATGAGCTGATGTCAGAGGCGGTAGAGATGGGAGACCAGTCCAGATGATTGATGGCTGCTTGAAGACCGTGCCAGTTGGCCTGAGTGAAATGCCAGCCTCGTCGATGCTGAGGAGGCTCCCTGAGAATGGTCAGAGAGATGTCCACTTTAACAAGCACATGATCAGATGAGCCGATTGGAGCAGAAGAGCAGCAGACATTTTGAGGGAAGTTAGTCATAACCAAGTCCAGAAGATAAGATGCTCTGTTGACTGAGATCCGAGTTGGGAAATTGACAGATTGTGTGAGTCGCAGAAGTCCTTTGCTGAAGAGCCATGGCTGGTGAGAGAGGAACCCACACCCAGCCAACTGGCATGGTGACAATTGAAATCACCACATATGAGGAAGAGAGAGTTGGGATGGGTCGATAGAAGTTGGTCCATATTATCAGACAGTGAGATGAGGATGGAGTCATCGCTGTTTGGTGGACGGTACAACACACATATGAACAAAAGGTGGGAGCGAAGGGGAAGCCGTAGCCAAAGGTATTCCTGGGGGTGAGGTGGAGAGAGGGCAGTGCAGGGTGAGTGAGGAAGAGTTTTTTTTATAAAGATAGCAACCCCACCTCCAGGACGAGGCTCAGGTCTATCATACCGGAGGAGGGAGTAACCTGGGAGAGATAAAGGAATCAGAGACATCATGAAGGAGGAAAGTTTGTTAAGCAGATCACGTCTGGTTTGTCAGAAGCAACCTGTATGGAGAGATCAGTCAAGTTTGAGCGAAGGTCCCGGATGTTTGAGGTCCATACTGTTAAAGAAGAGGAAGGGGGAGCATCGGATACAGAACGGGGAGGGAGCGGTAGGGTAAGATGTGGAAGAGGAGGAAGAGGTAGGGAGAGCTGTTGAAGGTGTCAGAGATTTCAGAATAGCTTGGAGAAAGGGAAGAATGGGGCGGACAAAAGGTTTGATGGTGATTGGGTGAGGCACAGTGAGGTGTTATTTGAGGAGGGGGAAGAGTGAGGCAGAAGGTTGAGGGAGATGAAGGTGAAAGTTGGAAGGGGGAGGGGTGAGAGGGGAGGAGTGAGGGAGAGTCTCGGAGGGGAGGGGTGTGGGGGGGAGTTTAGGAGGGAAGGGGCAAGGGGGGAGATTTGAAAGGGATGGGTGATGGGGAAGATTTGGAGGGGAGGGGAGGGGCAAGGGGGAAGATTTGAAAGATGGGTGATTGGGATGATTTGGAGGGGAGGGGCAAGGGGGTAGATTTAGAGGGGAGGGGTGATGGGAAAGTTTTGGAGGGGAGGGTTGATGGGGAAGATTTGGAGGGGAGGGGAGGGGCAAGGGGGAAGATTTGAAAGATGGGTGATAGGGAAGATTTGGAGGGGAGGGGAGGGGCAAGGGGGAATATTTGAAAGATGGGTGATGGGGAAGATTTGTAGGGGATGGGTGATGGGGAAGTTTTGAAGGGGGGGGGGGGGGGTGATGAAGTTTTGGAGGGAAGGGGTGATGGGGAAGATTTGGAGGGGAGGGGTGAGATTGGATTTTGAATTGTGTCCGATTAATGGGAAACGAACATTTATTGCAAAATGAGTTTCTTGAGACCTTCGAGTCAAAAATACGTTTGAGGACGCTGAAGGATGGGTGGAGTGCTGGAGAGTTTAGGGAATGTATAAAAGAGGCACTGTAAGAGATGGCATTTTTTTTTGGAATGAATAGATTTGGTGAGCAAGTCAAAAGCATCCTTTTATAGAAGAAGAAAAAGGTGTTATGGTATACGACAGAATACAGTTCTTCAGGGGACAGTTTAAACATTTTTTTAACAACGTGATCACGAACAACGTGGTCGAAGAACGAACGAACAAATAAGAACCAATAAACGGATAAGAACAGAGAAGGAATTGTTTTTGTTTTTTTGAGATTTTAAAACAAGGAAGTATGGGGTGAAAAGACCAGGAAAAACAGAGACCAAAAGTAATTGTAGTGCAATCGAAGAACCGCTGAGCCAAAAACAGCCTCAAGCCAAGGTCGGACACGGTAGCCTACTAGTACTACACTAGGCCTCAGAATACGCGACACGAACTAACCGACGATTCTGTACACAGGTATGAAAAACCAACATCGAGAATCCTATTAAAGACACACCAATAGTTACACACACCAAAAGAAAGATAGTTTTGACAAAAACACAATTGTGAAAAATTACTTACCTTCGAAAGCGTGCGTGCATGGACAGCTAGATTTTGTATTTTCAGAGATAAATGATGAAAATCAGCCCCATAACATGATGCTGCCACCACCATCCATGCTACACAGTAGGGATGGTGTTGATTGGGTGATGTGCAGTACAGCGGATAAGCTCTCATATTTTAACAAATTGTGCATTTTTTGAGAAAAGCATGAAATTTCTAGCATAGTTAGTATATACCATAAGGTTTATTTTCAGATGTGGAGGGAAGTCAGATTTGACCTCTGAGGACCGTGAGAGGTCTAATCCAAAATGGCCACCAGTCCACCGGGTCTAATGTTGAAACGCGCTTATAGGTTTCTTTCCAACTAAATTGGGGATGCCCATTCATTTGGTGATGCTTTTGAGATCGCCAGAACTCGAGGACATGCATTTACGTCACGGTCAAGGTCAAATTACGTTAAATATCTATTTTTATGATACTGCAGTTGGAACTGCTATTGGAAAAAGTTCATTTGAACTTTTAAAACTTTATTTTTTCAGGTACAGGGATAGGTACAGAACACCCAAAGATCAGAAATGATGAAAAAAAAAGTGTTTACACTGCAAGGAATGATGCAATAACCTCTGAAAAAATAACTGAAGTTAACCAAGTATGTCCACCAAAGCTTACATTAAATCAAGTGCAATGATGAAAATTGGTAATCATCTAAATCGAACAGTCTCCAGAACAGAAGCACAGTGCAGTGCACTTGAATGCAGCTTTGGCACACTTGCAGCGTCCAGTGCACCCTTTCTTGCAGCCACAGTCGATCAATTCATGGCACGATTTTGATGCTTCAGGAATAGTGGTCCAAAGAGGCTGCCACCCAGTTGTCTCCTTTGTCCAGCCCCAGTCAGGTGGGTCTGGCATCTCTGGATCCATGACCAATGCCTGGTTACAACAGTTGGCCTGGTAGCAAGTGCGCTTGATGTGCTACTTGAGTGTTGCCTGGGTTGGAGGAATGTTCTCTCTAGAGTTCTACACTTCTGTGTGAAGAGCTGTTTCCTGGCATCATTCACTTCTGTGCTCTCATTGGTTCTATCATACATCAGCACCACAAATCGCTTGAGCAGTAACATTGAGCCTTCACTGACCTCACTTGGCATGCCTCGGAGTTCATTGAAAGCATCATTCCCCTCTGGGCATCCCCAATTTAGTTGGAAATGACACCTATAATGTTTTTCTGCACTATTTGGTTCCAAAATTAAGCGCGTTTGAACATTAGACTCGGTGGACTGGTGGCCATTTTGGATCTGACCTCACGGTTCTCAGAGGTCAAATCTGACTTCCCTCCACATCTGAAAATAAACCTTATGGTATGCACTAACTATGTTAAAAATTTCATGCTTTTCTCATAAAATGCACAATTTTTGTGTATCTGCTGCATGAAGACTACTCGATTGCATTATAAAGGATTGTTACTTTGTCACCCTTCAAATTACCCCAATCTACCTTTTGTCTTGTGCGCCGTTCAGTTTGAGATTTAGGCTCGTGAAAGTGTTTATGGCAGATAAGAGACAAGGTTGGAGAAGTTTGGAAAAACGATGGGGTGGGTAAGTGTAATGTAATGGGAGGGGAAGTTGGACAGGAATGACGTAAAAGGAAAACCATACCATGTAACTCAATTTGATGTCCCATCGTCTTTACGGAGCGTCGGTGCTGTCAAAGCAGTTTCTTGCCAAGGATTATACTGGTGGTTCGCCATAGTCTTCCCAGCATTTGTTTGGTCCGAGCTCTAAATCTGTCAAGCAAGGAATCAGCACATGCTATTTGTAGCCATTGGTGTGATGTGGCCTGGGTTTGAACCACTGACCTACACTTCAGTGGATGATCTAACCATTACGTGTGTCTGGAAGGAAGTGCAAAGTGTGGCATCAACATCACACACCTGTGCAGGAAGGAAGAGCAATGACCCTTAACACTGATCTTGCTTCATACCTCCGTTATGTGGAAATGCCTCTTGCATTCTTCTTTCCACAATGATGCTTCATCAGTGTCTCATGCCAACCTTTAATTTATGTCCATGTCAGACTTTAACTCGGACAAAGGATAAACTGGTTTACAGCAACGTATTTGGTCAAAAATGTAATTTCAGCATCAGTCCCTGACGCTCATCACCTGACTCCGTGATGTAATGGTTAGTGTCTGCTGAGGCTGGGAGGGTGGAAGTTTGATCCACAACTGCGTCAGACTTTTTTTTTTTAATGGTACGTCTTCTCCCTTGCTCAACATTTATAAAGGCTAAAACACACAACCATTACATGGGCCTGGTGAGCCTAAAGTGCATTGAAGTTCCTTGTGAGGGAACTGATGTATTTATTAATCTCGCGTGACTCGGCACGCTACGTGCGCCTCATCACACGTCGTTTCAGAGGGGTAGGCATCTTTGACCATTTCGGTGTCTTTTGGGTCTTCAGGGTGTTTTATGTCTTCTGGGTATTCAGGGTCTTTTTGAGCCTCAGGGCTTTGAAGGGTATTTTGGGTCTTTGGGGGTCTTGGTGATCTGAAGGGTCTTGGGGGAATTAAAGGGTCATCAAAGGTCTGAGGGGTCTCAGCAGTCTTAACGCATTTAAGAGGGTGGTAATTTTATTTGAAGAAGACGTTTTCGTCGCATATAAACATACATACATACATACGTAGCGAACCATATACGTTTGCTCTATTATAATAAGATGTGAAAACTTGCATTATGAGTCTAAAATCCCAAATTTTTCTTGTTGCAGATTGAATGTTTGGAAAGAATGACCATGAGCCACACACACAGGAAGATGAAAAAGGGCACAGAAGGGCCTTTCCAAAGCTGTTGAGGACCAGAGTTGCTTGATGGGGGAATTTTACCACTCCTTTATGGTATAGATTATTACTTGCTGAAGAACCAGAGGCTTTTGATAAAGCATTTTATGCACCGAGGATTAACCCCATCTGGGCTGGCTTGGGGGAGGTAGAATTCTCCGCCTCAAAGTTCACGTTAAACTCCCAAATTGCCGCTGATTCACCAGTCACAGCTTATTTGCTGCTGATCAAAATAACGCAGCCCAGATAGGGTTAAAGCAGTCAGATTTGTGAGGCCGAAAGTTAACCGGTCATGTAATTCCAAAACATCTATTTCAAGGGTTGGAGACGACTCACCTTGGGAATGTTTCTTGGGAAAACTGCAAGGTATCAACATCAGCTGATAAATACACATTCTGTTGCAATAAATTGGTAAAGAAAAATGTCACCTCGTTTATCTTGTTGGTTATAAATCTTATTTATGTTGATGTCCAAATGTGAGCTGTCCACCTGTTTGGGATCACAGAAGAGCAGGATTTGATGTCCTGGTATTTGATCGTGTTCCGTTTATCTTTTGAGAGATTTTGCACGTTGTCGGCAAACCCCAAGTAGACTCCGGCTGTTCGGTCATCCGTTCGTAATTTCACTTATAAAATCTCAAGTTCTCCTTTCACTATTTGCTCTGATTGTCTGCACTCAACTTCCAGGTTCTCTTCATTTCCTTGGACTATTTTTCTGCATTATTTTAACCCAGCTCATTGGGATTTAACGTTGAGGTTAACAACTACTATAAATTTTACATAAAGGGAGGCTGCCTAAACATTGCTTATGGTATCAGGAAAACATCCAGAGCTGGGAAGAATGTTTGAAAGCACAAAGCCAGATCAAGGACCATTATGAAAGCTGTTGCATCATGTTCTGGGGGCACGGCTGCCGCTGATGCAATGCCTCCATTACCAGTCATCTGGCACTTATTTTGCCAAAGTCGGAAGGATGACAGGTTGAGTCATCTCTGACAGGGGCACAAACTCTGGACCCAAAGCCAGCCTCCTTAACCTTTCAGCCAACACCAACTTGGCTTTGGCTGTCAGTCACTTCAGGACTATGATTGGCTGCTACAGCGTCGTTATGCAGAAGTGGGGATACAATCAAAATGGCCTCATCGATTGTGACTGTGGAGAAGCTCCTCAAACAATTTAACATATCCCAGAATGCCCTCTAACCAGATGATCAAGGATCTCAACTCCTATGCCAGAACTTATGTTTTGCAATAACTGGGAAAAGTGGTGACAAGAAGATAGGTAAATAATCAATGGCACCAATGTTTTTGTTCCCTTTGAAATGATTGAGGTAATATCATGAGCAAAAGTAAATAGCAGGCTATTGTGGAAAAGTGCCTTTTATAGTGTACACAGTTAGGTTTGGAGAGCAAAGTTGAAAGGTTGCCGGACATCTTTTGCAGGTTAACGTAGAAAATAAAACAAAACGAGCATAACAGGTGAACTGCGTTGGTGATAATCTTCACACAAAGCTGTACTTAAATAAAAACTAGCAAAAACAAACATTCAAACATTTCCAGTGAATAGTAAAATTTTACCTTCATTTGCATCTCGAAATGAAAAATTATATTCGGGTTTTTTTTTTAAGCTACAAGGCCACGGTTAATCGACGCACACCTCTAAGGTTTACAAAAGGCTACAAATGGACCGGTCTCCTCTCCAGCACCGACCGAGGCCGTTGTACGAGGGGAGTAGCCGGTGCGACCCCACTCGTGTTCCGGGGGTTTTGCTACACGAGCGCTCGGAGCGGACAATGGTTTTCGCAATAACATGGCGTAGCCATCCGATGAAGGCTCAGAGAGGTCCGCACAGTGAGGGAAGAGTGGGGATCGGGTAATGGCAAGGGAACAGAAATATTAATTAATTTTTTTCCTTCTAAGGTTATTGTGTTCTTCACATTTAAATTTGTCTGAATAAAATTGTATCGCATATACAAGATGTCAACAACTACAGGCAGCATCACCACAATGCAAAAAGGTTGTCTATTGTTTTCTTTTGGCCATGATTAAAAAAAAATCAATTCTGATTTTGGACAAAACCTTAAAACAAAAGTGGAAACAATATTTCATGTATTCAAAACAGGAATGTAGCAATTGCTTAAAAAAACAAAACAAGGTCTTGTATTCCACTTAGGATAGTGCTAAGGTAAAGGAAAAGGTGTTAGTAAGGGGGAGTATCAGCAGCTTTGCTCTCGAGGGGCAGAAAAAAAAAAATTCCAAAGATCTTCCTTTCTGGAAGAAACTGGTTTAAACAAAAAAGGAACAGAATGAAATATTTCATTCCTTGTACACGCTGCAGGTCACCCCAACCATTGCTTGCATCTTAGGAAGAGAAAAACATAAACCAATGCTGGTCCACTTGTGCAAAATAATAAAATAAACACTTTCCGTGCTACAAGTTAAAAGTTGCATCTCGCAAACGTCGAGGTATTGAAAACAATTCATCGAACGTCGGTCGTTTCACCGCTACCGAACGGACCGATCGAGCTGGTGAAGGCGAAATCGGGGCGGCATAACGATTACGGAACGCAACGTGGAAAAATGATCTGACTATTTATTAAAACCTTCTGGAAGTGGAAGGGTTGGGGAGGAGGGGTAATCGGGTTTACAAACGTGCATAGCTTTGCGATTTGGACAGAAGCACCCATCGTGTCCACAAGGTCGTTTTACAAATGTAAACAGAAGAGCCGTGAATAGAGCGAGCGAGCTGTACAAGGCGGCCGAGCGCACGCGGGACTCACCGGCCATGATTCCTTTCTGCTACCTCGTGGCGCTTCCTGGAGGAATGCCCCGTCTGGGTCCTAGTTTGACACACGTGGACAAAGCTACTGAGGAGGCAGCCACTGTGGTCCCAAAGGTCCCGTGTGTTTGAGGTTATGGCAGAGAAATCATTTAAATACGTTCTTTATCTTTTCTGGCAAAATAATTACAATATAGCGCCGAATGAATAAAAGGGAAAAGAAAACAAAGCATCCGGTCTTGCCAACAGGAGCCTCGGTGTGCACGTTGGTCGCCTTTTTTTTTCTCTCTCTCCTTTTTCTTTCTCCATGGTATTTGCATGTGGGAACCAGTTAGCTGTTGGGAAGAAAAAAAACAAAACATGCAAAGAATTGAGAGAAATAAAATCTTCACGAGTAAGGGGAAAATATTTTGAACACATGCACAAAGGCCAAACTCGTGCAGGAAGTGAAAGTGACGAACGTTGGGTATGATGACGTGCAAGGAACGGTAAAGCATGCTAAGGCAGGTGGAAAGGATGGCACAGGTTTTATTTAACCATGAGGTACAAGTGATGAGGAGGGGACCAGATTGAGGCAAAAAAGGGGGAATGGGGATGTGGATAAAAAGGAAAGTACGGCAGTCTAGAAGGAGAGTGAAGAGAAGGGAAAAGCTGGGTTTGAGGGGATAATTTTTTTTTTAATGTCATCACAAATCGATGGTCTCTTGAAAATATTTATTTCCTGGATGGAATAATTTTCAGGTGAATACATCCCTGAAGGATGGGGGACCAGGAGGGGAAGGGGGAGATTCCCATGTGACCAATTTTCGGTAATGACCATTACACAGAATGTTCCTTAAACAGAGATGACTATATGACAATAGGCAATTGTTAAGCAAATAACTTATTTACTTGCAAACCCGTGGGCCGCAGCCCCACTTTTTGTCGCATTGTTTGCCGGTCAAATTTTGAAATACTGCACAAAGAACGTGGAAGGCTGAGACGACAGAAAAATCAGTACAGCAAGGGTGTATTGATATCACTTTCCAGGAGCCAATCACAATCCACCAAGCCTCACACAGCCAATCAGCAGTGTCTCGTCACTTGCCGAGCCACACGGAGCATAGTTCACAATAATTGTTTTGTGCCGGGACTGCCGGCATTTAATCAATCCAAAGGTAAGAATACCACGATATAAAAAGAAGCCTTTTATTTGTGTGCTATTTGAAACAGCTAAAAAATGGGAGATTATTATATATTTCTTAGGAGCAAAGAAAATATATAATTTTGGGAGTGATTGAGGCATTGGTCTGTTGCCTATACACCACCTGGGTTCAATGTTTTGTCTAATTGAAAGAAATTAGAATTTTCCCATAGGTTTGGATTAATTTGAAGCAGCTTTTACTCTTTTCTGAGGAGCGTTTCCGTGTTTCCGGGTGGGACAGACAGACAGTCAGCATTAGCCTAACGCACACATTGAAGTATACACTTTCAAAAATGTATTTTACAAATCTACTGATAAGTCCATGTTTCATGTATGGAAGGAAAGGAAATCTCTTATTTAAAGCTTTGGTTTAGTCTCTTTTCATCTTCGGTTTTTTTTGTTCCAAGGTTTAGTGGGAGTTTTGTTCAAAATGGCGGCAAGCATACAGGAGAAAGCTTTCTGCATCCTGGAATTCGCCAACACAAATTCAGTGACAAGTGTGCAATGACATTTTCGCAGACATTATGAAAATAATTCGCCAACCATGATGTCCATCTACGACCTTGTACAAACAGTTCAAAGGCACAGGTTTTCTCTGCAAGAGAAAGAACACCGGGTGCGCTCAGACCTCCGAGGAGACTGTGCAGCGAATTCAGGAAACATTTAAACGCAGTCCACAAAAGACAACCAACAGAGCAAGTCGTGAGCTACAGATTCCACAGATGACCGTTTGGCATGTACTGCTGAAGGGCCTAATAATTATACCACACAAGTTGGAGTTACCGCACACCCTGAAGGACAGTGACAGTCATTCATTCATTACAATTTCTGCACTAAAATGCAAGAGACTGGGGGATGAATGGTTTGCAGAAATGTTAATTTTCTCCGATGAAGCAACTTTCCACTAAGTGGGAAGGTCAACCACTGCAATATCCGTGGGTGGGGCTGTCAAAATCCAAATGTTGTCATCTAACAAACGCACTTCACCTAAACCTAATGTGTTTTGTGCCAATTCCAAATGTGGGAACAAGTGGATTAACGACTCGACATGTGCCGCATCATACATGCAAGTCATAGAGACCTCGTAAGGTGTGAAAATAACATATATATATATATATATATATATATATATATATATATATATATATATATATATATATATATATATATATATATATATATATATATATATATATATATATATGTGAGAAATAGTAGAAACTCCCCACAGTACGAGCAGGGCGTCTCATTTGCATTGAATAAATAATCGGGAGATTAAATCAGACGCGGACGTAGCTTCAGGACGTCGATCTTTAATTTTTGACAAGCTTTCGACCAACAACGGTCTTCTTCCGAGTCTACAAAAACAGCAGGCATGTATATCAGTCAAGTATGTATCGTGATATGTGTGTAAGATGTGCGATATGTGTAGAAAATGCATACAAAAGGAAGAGCCACGCCAAAGCTCACTCACCAGCCCCAAGTTCAACGGAAGTGAAGCGCACCTTACAGTTACCGTTTGCGTTACAGTTTATGCCATGAGGGATTTTTGTCCGAAGTTTATGTATCCAAAAGGACTCACGTTTCAGAATCGTGGTGTGTGATCGATTTGTGATTGATTCAATGGCAGAGATTTGAATGTCATTTATAGAGTGATCCGGTTGATTAAAGTGTATCGTGTAAGGTAGAGATTTGGATACATAAACTTCGGACAAAAATCCCTCATGGCATCATTGGAATCTCCCGCGATGACGCTATCTCCGAGGGCCTTTCACTCACTCACCGCAGGCAGGTTGGTGGTCTTTCCGTCTTCTACCGACTCCACTCCGGCCTTGCTCCCCCAGCTCTCTCTGGGCTCTGTCCCCCAAATATTCCTGCAGGTCGCACAAGATCTGCCTGCAACCCTCTTATGGTTAAACTGCCAACATCAAGACTCTCTGCTCACCTTCACTCCTTCATTCCTCTTTTCTCCCACCTCTGCAACAAACTCCCTCACTCTCTTCAATCCCACTCCTCCCTCCAGGTCTTTAAAACGGCTGTTCACCACCATCTCTTATCTTCCCCAATCCAAAACCTTCATCTTTTCTACCCCCGTTAATTTCACCCCAAATCCACTTTTTTGAGGTGACTTTTGTCTTCTTTCCTGGAAGTCCTTGGTGTCCTTGCGTTTTATACCTATCCTGCCTCCCCCCAGGCCCTCTGCCTCCCACAGATCTCCCGATGTCCCTGCCCTCAAATGTTGTGTTTGTGTGCTTCCTCCCCTTCTCTCCCCCATCTTGTCGACCGCTCCCATTTTTATATACTTTGTCTACTTGTTTGTTTGATTTGTTTGATAAATGTTCGCTCTTTCACGAGCCTCGACTCTGTATACAAAAAAAAAAAAAAAAAAAAAAAAAAAAAAAAAAATTCATTCATACATTCACCCATTCATTCATTCTACCTTTATGTGTCATTTATATAAATATATAAATATATTATATGAATACAAATGGTATATGAATATATGCTTGTGTGTTTATGTATGTATGTATCTCTATATTTGTATATGCACGTGCACCGGAACTGTAACGCAAACGGTAACTGTAAGGTGCGCTTCACTTCCGTTGAACTTGGGGCCGGTGAGTGAGCTTTGGCGTGGCTCTTCCTTTTGTATGCATTTTCTACACATATCACACATCTTACACACATATCACGATACATACTTGACTGATATACATGCCTGCTGTTTTTGTAGACTCAGAAGACCTTTGTTGGTCGAAAGCTTGTCAAAAATTAAAGATCGACGTCCTGAAGCTATGTCCGCGTCTGATTTAATCTCCCGATTATATATACTAGGGCATGCCCGTACTATATATACAGTATATCTAAAATTATATCCCCCCCCTCTATTTACATGAAATGGTTTGGTCCAAAGCGAACGGCTTGCGAGTACGGTGACAATCCCCCCCCCCCTCTATTTACATGAAATGGTTTGGTCCAAAGCGAACGGCTTGCGGAGTTTGGTAAAGACAAATCGCAGTTACGATGAATCGCAAATTAGTTTTAATTAGTTTTAAAACATAGTTTAACGGCAACATAGTTTGCCAACGTGAAATAAATGAATACGCTCTCAAATGTGCCGTCCGAGGCAGAGTCTGTTCGCCACGTTCGGCACACGTGATAGCTCGCTGCTCTCTGATTGGTTGAATCGTTTTTTGGACATAGCTCGGTAACTACTTCTCCGATTAATATGAAACCTTGAAAAGGCACATCCTCGGGTCCCCAGCAATATACCTGGCAAGTTTAAAGTATATCGGACCCGTGGTTGTCGAGAAACAGCGGTCACAGACATACGGACATACATACAGAGATTACTGGAATTATAGATAGACTAGGGCATGCCCGTACTATATATAAGCTAGGACGTGCCCGTACGTGGGTGCCCGTTCCTTGCCAAAAAAAAAAAAAAAAAAAATTTGTGTAGGGGTGTGTGTGTGTAAACATCCTAGGGCGTGCCCGTACGTGGGTGCAAAAAAACATGCGTGCAAACAACAACAACAAAAAAAAACTTTGAAACCACGTGGCAGTAACGACCACAGAACCCCCCCCCCCTCTATTTACATGAATGGTTTGGTCCATTCGCAACGACCACAGAACCCCCCCCTCTATTTACATGCAATGGTTTGGTCCATTCGCAACGCCAAAGCGAACGGCGAACGGCTAAATCGCCATAGCTCGGTAAGTACTTGTCCGATTAATATGAAACCTTGAAAAGGCACATCCTCGGGTCCCCAGCAATATACCTGGCAAGTTTAAAGTATATCGGACCCGTGGTTGTCGAGAAACAGCGGTCACAGACAAACATACACACATACACACACACACATACACACATACACACAGAGATTAATGGAATTATAGATACTAGGGCATGCCCGTACTATATATATGCCCGTACTATATATCTATCTAAAATTATATCCCCCCCCTCTATTTACATGAAATGGTTTGGTCCATTCGCAACGCCAAAGCGAACGGCGAACGGCTTGCGAGTACAGTGACAATCCCCCCCCCTCTATTTACATGAAATGGTTTCGTCCATTCGCAACGACCACAGAACCCCCCCCTCTATTTACATGGAATGGTTTGGTCCATTCGCAACGCCGGCACACGCGATCGTTCGCTGCTCTCTGATTGGTTGAATCGTTTTTTGGACATAGCTCGGTAAGTAATTGTCCGATTAATATGAAACCTTGAAAAGGCACATCCTCGGGTCCCCAGCAATATACCTGGCAAGTTAAAAGTATATCGGACCCGTGGTTGTCGAGAAACAGCGGTCACAGACAGACAAACGTACAAACGTACAAACGTACAGACAGAGATTACTGGAATTATAGATAGACTAGGGCATGCCCGTACTATATATAAGCTAGGACGTGCCCGTACGTGGGTGCCCGTTCCTTGCCAAAAAAAAAACAAAAAAAAACATGAATGGTTTGGTCCATTCGCAACGACCACAGAACCCCCCCCTCTATTTACATGCAATGGTTTGGTCCAAAGCGAACGGTTTGGTCCATTCGATGTGATTCGATGATTCGATGTGAATGGTTTGGTCCATTCGCAACGACCACAGAACCCCCCCCTCTATTTACATGAATGGTTTGGTCCATTCGCAAAGCCAAAGCGAACGACCACAGAACCCCCCCCTCTATTTACATGAATGGTTTGGTCCATTCGCAAAGCCAAAGCGAACGACCACAGAACCCCCCCCCCCCCCCCCTCTATTTACATGAATGGTTTGGTCCATTCGCAACGGCAAAGCGAACGGCGAACGGCTAAATCGCCATAGCTCGGTAAGTACTTGTCCGATTAATTTCAAACCTTGAAAAGGCACATCCTCGGGTCCCCAGCAATATACCTGGCAAGTTTCAAGTATATCGGACCGGTAGTTGTCGAGAAACAGCGGTCACAGACAAACAGACAAACGTACAAACGTACAAACGTACAGACAGAGATTACTGGAATTATATATACTAGGGCATGCCCGTACTATATATATGCCCGTACTATATATCTATCTAAAATTATATCCCCCCCCTCTATTTACATGAAATGGTTTGGTCCATTCGCAACGCCAAAGCGAACGGCGAACGGCTTGCGAGTACAGTGACAATCCCCCCCCTCTATTTACATGAATGGTTTGGTCCATTCGCAACGACCACAGAACCCCCCCCTCTATTTACATGAAATGGTTCGGTCCAAAGCGAACGGCTTCCGGAGTTTGGTAAAGAAATCGCCATCGCGTACACAAACGCGCAGGAAAGCGAATGAATCGCAAATTCGTTTTTATTAGTTTTAAAACATCGTTTAACGCCAACATAGCGCCAACATAGTTTGCAAACGTGAAATAAATGAATACGCTCTCAAATGTGCCATCCGAGGCAGAGTGTGTCCGCCACGTTCGGCACACGCGCTAGTTCGCTGCTCTCTGATTGGTTGAAGCGTTTTTTGGACATATCTCGGTAAGTAATTGTCCGATTAATATGAAACCTTGAAAAGGCACATCCTCGGGTCCCCAGCAATATACCTGGCAAGTTTCAAGTATATCGGACCCGTGGTTGTCGAGAAACAGCGGTCACAGACAAACAAACACACAGACAGACACACACACACACACACAGAGATTGCTGGAATTATAGATAGATATATATATATATATATATATATATATATATATATATATATATATATCCTTTCCCTTATATATATATATATATATATATATATCTATAATCTATCTATCTATAATAATTCCAGTAATCTCTGTACGTTTGTACGTTTGTTTGTTTGTCTGTGACCGCTGTTTCTCGACAACTACCGGTCCGATATACTTGAAACTTGCCAGGTATATTGCTGGGGACCCGAGGATGTGCCTTTTCAAGGTTTGAAATTAATCGGACAAGTACTTACCGAGCTATGGCGATTTAGCCGTTCGCCGTTCGCTTTGGCGTTGCGAATGGACCAAACCATTCATGTAAATAGAGGGGGGGGGTTCTGTGGTCGTTCGCTTTGGCTTTGCGAATGGACCAAACCATTCATGTAAATAGAGGGGGGGGGGGGGGGTTCTGTGGTCGTTGCGAATGGACCAAACCATTCACATCGAATCATCGAATCACATCGAATGGACCAAACCGTTCGCTTTGGACCAAACCATTGCATGTAAATAGAGGGGGGGGGGTTCTGTGGTCGTTGCGAATGGACCAAACCATTCATGTAAATAGAGGGGGGGGGGGGTTTCTGTGGTCGTTACTGCCACGTGGTTTCAAAGTTTTTTTTTGTTGTTGTTGTTTGCACGCATGTTTTTTTGCACCCACGTACGGGCACGCCCTAGGATGTTTACACACACACACCCCTACACAAATTTTTTTTTTTTTTTTTTTTTGGCAAGGAACGGGCACCCACGTACGGGCACGTCCTAGCTTATATATAGTACGGGCATGCCCTAGTATATATAAAACACAGTTTGTGTGTGCGTGTGTGTGTGTGTGTGTAATGTTACTGATAGACTCCTAAACGGAGAGGCTCACGTACTTGATATTTGGCACAGACATGGCCATTGAGCCTGGGACGAACATGGCTGACCTAAAAATGTATTTCATATGTTTTTACCATATTTTTATCTCAGCGCGAAATATTATGACCGGAATCTGACCGGAAGCAGAGCAGCGCGCTGATTCACTCAGAGCGATCACGTGATGTTCGTTGCCGCCATTAACTCAGTTACGCGTTCGCACGTATTTCAGAGCGATTGCGTTTTTGCCGGGTACTTCTGCATGATTAGCATTTAGCATGATTTAGCATGTTTCACATAGATTTGTTTTCAGCGAGCAGAAGTACCCGGCATTGTACGAATAATATATTACGAATAATATATCGATAGTGCCGTGTAGGGCGGAGTGATGCCGCTGTGGGAGGGACCGAGCAAGGTCGCTGTGGGCGGGACCAAGCGAGGTCGCTGTGGGCGGGCCCGGGCGAGATCGCTGTGGGCGGGGCCGAGCGAGGCAGCTATGGGCGGGGCCGAGAGAGGTTGCTGTGGGCGGGGCCGAGCGAGGTCTGCGTTAGTGCGTTGCCGTTGCCTGGTATAAAAAGATGGTGCTTGATGCTCTCTGCGTCAAGATACGGACTTGATGTCCGTATCTTTACAACAGACATTCCAATGATGATGATGATAAATGTAATACCACTCAAGGAAGGCCCACAACTCAAGAGAGTGGAAAAAAACAATAAAATGAACAAAAATACGGGGAAGGAGAAGCAACCACTCAGAAGAATGACAGAAAATCATTTCCCTTAAATGTACCGTGTTCACCAACTAGCACGACCAGATACAGGACACCAAAATAATTTCCCTTACACATATCGTGTCCACCAACCAGCAAGACCATACCACTTACCTCTGGATCAAACTGTATTGCAAATATTCAAACAGTTTTTACATGCTGCCGTCTCCTAGCAACCAATGAAATTTTTCAAAAATATTGTAGCTTCACTTTTCACGGAGTATGAGCGTTCTTTATATTTTCAATTCAGTGCGCCCGACTCGCTCACGTACTTGATTTGTGGCATAGACATGGCCATTGGGCCTTCACGGTGTAATTTGTGCGAGGCTTTTGTCCGAGTGAGCTTGAGTCGAGAGGGTGAATGTACGGGTTGGGAATGTACGGGTCTCCCTTCCCCCGCCCGGCAACGCCGGTACTGGAGGGCGTCACAGGATCGGTGAGTCTCCAAAATCCGCTTCCTGCTGTTGCGAAGATTCAGGACGATGTCGCGATTGTTGTGCTGCTCTCCGACCATGAGAACTGCAACGTCATTGTTGACTGGCCCTCCCCTTCCCTCCCCCTCCCCTCGCTTCCCCCTCTGCCCTACCCCCTCCCCTTTCCCCCTCCCCCTTCACTCCCCCTCCCCTCCACCCTCTCCTCTCCCATCCATCCCCCTCCCCTCCTCTTCTCCCCTCCCCCCTCACGTTTATACACGGAATGCCGGGGTACTTCCCCCCCCCCTCTCCTCTTCTCCCCTCCCCCCCTCTTCTCCCCTCCCCCCCTCTTCTCCCCTCCCCCCCCTCTCCTTCCCTCCCCCCTCTCCTCCCCTCCCCCCCCTCTCCTCCCCTCCCCCTGTTCCCCTCCCCTCATCTTCCCCCTCCCCTCCCCTCCCCCGCCCGGCAATGCCGGGTACTTCTGCTCGTATATATATATATATATATATATATATATATATATATATATATATATATATATATATATACACATCTTGATATCAATATATATATATATATATATCTCCTTTCGGTCTATATAAAGCACATCACCATATGTCCAATAGTACTTGTGAAATAATTTTTTGAAAATGTATACTTCTTTTTGAGTGTGTGTGTGTGTGTGTGTGTGTGTGTGTGTGTGTGTGTGTGTGTGTGTGTGTGTGTGTGTGTAGAACTCCAATAGACAATAATACAAGCAATAGACAAGACATTCAACAAGGAACTCCAACAGACAATAGCCAATGGAGTCTATTGGCCTGAGGAAGCCTGTTGTGAAGCGGGTGAAATGTAACCCGAGACCGGGTCTGCTCTTGCTTATTTGCTCAAATTTAGAGTAGATCTAGTTTTTTTTTTTACTTTTTGGTTTGAAGCGCCTTCTTTCTTAAAAAACCAAAAAAATAACATACATCATCATCTAGAGATAATATATATATTGTCGTGTCCCCAGGGTTAAGACCTCAACAGGACGAATGGCTGAAACGAGCTTTACTCCAAGGCGTATACCCAACTTGGCGGTAGCGACGCGTGCGGGAAGGTTTGAAGTCTTACCTGATCGGTAACACACACAAGGGTTAATCCGAACCCACAATCACAAAGACGGGACAGCAAAATCCACAATACAAGGAAAGTATTTTCAACAATACAACAAATAATGATTTCATGAAAATAAATACAAGTAACAATGAAAGGTGAGGTAAAAACTAAAATTCCTAATTGAGACGTCTCCACTCAGACTCGTATACAAACAAGGGGAAAAGGAAAGTAAAAGAAAATAAATAATGCTTTGGTAATCGGCCGGCACTCAGCTTTGCTCTCTGTCTCATTGTCGGCCTATTCAAACATATCTCACCTTGGATAACACAATTGCTCACTACTCTCATGGACTAATTAAATATATTGTTGCGGTTTTGGCAATAAAGGCAACCCCCCCATAGTTAGTTACACCACAATATGTAGCCTCGCTTCGTTAGTTATTTCTTATTAAATGTGAAGTATAGTCTCCTTCCCAGTGTTAGTATGCGTTGAGGCAGGTAGAGTAATGGTAGGCCTCATTGCAGCCTGGGGTGTCGTGTCATGGGCCTAGGCCAGGCCTTGCATGCCCGAGGGAGGAGCTAGAGGGCGTGGCCGGTGAGCAGCGAACAGCCATTGAGGCAGTGGCCAATAAGTTGCAGCCAATGGGAGCTGAAGGGAGTGGCCGAGGGTGACCAATAAGGGGCTGTCACGACACGTGACCCCAGGCGGCCATTGGAGGCCGTGGAACATTCGAGTGGGGCTCCGGGGGGGGGGGGGGGGGGGGGCTATAAAACCCGGCCCGGACCCCCGCTCTCTCTCTCTCTCTCTCTCTCTGGATTCTCTGGCTCGGACTCTGAACTCTCTCTGCCCCGACGCTCTCTCTCTGCCCGGACTCCCTGAATATACATGCGCTCTGCCTTGCTGACCTTGAGATACGCTCCTCGGATTCCTGCTACGTGCACGACCGTGATCAACGCCCCTGCCACGAACATCCCCGGCTGTAGTGTGCTGGGGTTGGAGCGATCCTTGGGGGTATCCGCCAAACGAGCCCGTCCAGGCAAACTGCACGAGCGGCCGTGCTTTGGGCGCATTCCCCTCTTCCTTCCCTTCCCCGAACGAATCTGAGGGCCCTTGTCTGGGAACGTAGGTAAGGCCATTAAGATTCTTCACGGTGTCCTTTTCCTGTGAATATTGTACATTGTAATAAATCCTGTGGTTTGTTTCCAACCTGGCCGTCATCGTTCTTTAACCATTGGCCTAGCATTGCACGAATTAAAACCGCTCGATCGGGTTCAATAGTGTTAACGGCACGAGTTACACGACGCACAACCGCTCGGGTGTTAAATACCAGCGTGACTCGTGCGAGGTTCAGTCCCCGTTCTCACGGCTGCGTGTGTCGAAGATACTCGGGTCGTGACCGTCAACCCTTTCGCGCGTAGCTGTGGGTTTGGCAGCTGGAATTGCTTTGCAATCCGTCCACCACGAGTGTAGTGTGGGTGGCGGCCTCGTGGACTCGGAGCTCGAGGGGGAGTAGGGCTTAACTCCCCCCCCCCCCCCCCCCCTCAGTACGTCGACGAGCTCGAGATCCGCAACAATATAATTGAAATCTGGGTTCTGGTTTGAGGATCGTATCTCCAACCCGAAAGTATCGAAAT
This sequence comes from Myxine glutinosa, assembly GCF_964187855.1. NCBI lineage: Eukaryota > Metazoa > Chordata > Myxini > Myxiniformes > Myxinidae > Myxine > Myxine glutinosa. The sequence goes on from NC_136273.1 coordinate 74,410,136, forward strand.
CTGGAATTAAATCTGTAAATTTTAAGAAATTAGCGGTTCTTATAACCAAGTGTATGTCTTGTAACTAACCTTTCAACAAGGCTGTCCCTTCCTTCTCAATTTTGCCAAAGCTTTGCACTTAACTTTTTCTACTGTTCCAACAATTATTTTGAGTGAAGGAGATTAAGGAATGTGCCCAAAGTGTAACTTTGAGTGCAATGAAAATAATTAATCAGTGCGATCGACGTGACGGCTTCCACATTCACGCCTGCGTACTCTGTGGGGGAAAATCTCCGGGGTTAGGAAGAGAAAATAATTCCAATTAAAGATAAAATTAAAAGAACGATTAACATAATGGGAGGATTTATGAGTAAAGCAACGAGACAAGTGCTCTCCAAGCACGAATAATCAAATGCCTGATCTTCATATGTATGAATTGCTTGCCAAGGCAGCAGTTCCTTACAACCCATTTCGTTGGAGTGGGTAAGCCACTTGGTGAACGCCCTACAAGCATATTAATCTGTGGTCGCGAAGCGAAAAGCGAGGTTAAGCGATCAGTTGCCTAAATACGTGTTTGCATTTTTAAAATGTCATTTTCTTAGCAGCGGTTATGCCAATGGACACAAGATTTTCACCATAGGAGAGCCTCCTCCTGTATAATTTTTTAATGACATGATATCATCGGTCATGTGGTACGGGCGCCATTTTAGAAAAGACGAAAAACTTTGGACTGATACATCTCAAATAGCTCCATGGAATAGATTGAAACATAGCTCATTGTCAAGTACTCCCCATGGAGAATAACATATGTTAATGATGATGTCATTGGTGCCTTCATTATGAGGTCATAATTTGAGTACAATGCTTGATCCGATCAGTATGAAAATTTTTGAAGATCATTGTTACGTGTTCCTCCCCGACCTCCTGGTCTCGGTATACCTCCGAACCCCGGGAGGAATCACGGCAGAAAAATATATACTACTCCGTGTCGAAATCAATAAGGAAACCACACCAATGGGTATAACAAACCAATAATATATTAAAAACCACACAATAATAATATTACCAATAATGATGGCAAATCCAGACAATCAATATATCTTAGGTTGGTACCAACAGTAAGTCACATAACTCACTGCGTTCCCGGTGACTGGAACAAAAACCCCTCCATGTCTCTATAACTCAACGGAGATGAGGCGACGGGGCGATGGCAAGTAAGGAGGGGAAGGCAAGGCGTGGACTGTCACGTGATCCACACCAACAGCAAATGGGCCGTGGAAAGGGAACTCCCAAAGAAGCGATCCAGACGTGCACATGCACCGTTCAATCAGCGAACCGCAGTGCAATCTTCAAACGCCGCTGTATTGCACAGCCGTCCCCGGCAAACCACCGGAGGATATGCCCAGCCGGCGCGACAAAAACCTTTTCCGATGAAGGTAGCGTGCGGGGCGAAATGGCGGACAGCTCTCACTCAAGCCGCGGCCTCGAGGCGAAGATTCTCCGGAACCTCACGCCTGTACCTGGCTTCGCAGGCTATTCCACAACTCCAGCGATAACACCGATTGCACGAGATTCCTTACAAGGACTCAAAGTTCACTCGCCATGTACGCTCGACCACGCTAGGTACGGAGCTTTTCCAGAGCGCCTCGTTTCACTGTCCTCACGCCTTCTTCTTCTTCACCGCCTTTTTCTTCCGGGTCGGTTTCCTGTATCATTTTACGTTAACCTTTTTAACTTTAGATAGCTGTTCCTGAATACTAAACCTTTCGAGAATAATAATATAATACATGATATCAGAAACATGTCAAGTGGGTGAAAACCACAACAGCGGAAGTGACGAATCCATAACACTTCCCCCCCTCAAGAAAGAAAGTTTGAACACAGCGAAAACTTTCTTTACATGCAAACTCTTGGGAAACTTGAGTGCACTGCGGCACTTGCACTGCGGTTCGCTGATTGAACGGTGCATGTGCACGTCTGGATCGCTTCTTTGGGAAACTTGAGTTCCCCAAGGTAGTGTTCTGGGCCCTGTGCTATTTCTGGTCTTCATCAATGACCTCTCCGACTCTCTGGAAAATCCTCTCGATCTCTTTGCTGATGACTCCACTATCTGCCGCTCCATTCCTCATCCCTCAGATCGGCAGTCTGCAGCCTCCTCACTCTCTGCAGACCTGGACAAAATCACAGACTGGTCAAACAAGTGGAACTAGTCTTTCAATCCTGACAAATCTCACACTCTTACAATGTCTCTCCGAAAGGACCGACTGGACAACCCTCCCATCTACTTTCTCAACAATCCTCTCCAAGAAGTTCTGTCGCTCAAGCTTTTGGGTCTCACTATCTGCCATGATCTTTCTTGGGAAAACCACATTTCCAAGCTGGCCTCCAAAGCCAGTCGCCGACTGGGCATCCTCCGTCGTGCGAAGTCCTTCCTTGGCACACCTGAGCTCCTCACCACATACAAGGCTTTCATCCGCAGCTCAATGGAATACTGTTGCCCCTCTGGGCTGGTGCTCCTGCCTCACACCTTGCTCGGCTTCATGCTGTTGAGGCCAAAGCTTTCAGAATCATTGGAATCTCCTGCGATGTAGTCAACTCCGAGGGCCTTTCACTCACTCACCGCAGGCAGGTTGGTGGTCTTTCTGTCTTCTACCGACTCCTCTCCGGCCTTGCTCCCCCAGCTCTCTCTGTGCTCTGTCCCCCCCAATATTCCTTCAGGTCGCACGAGATCTGCCTGCAACCCTCTTATGGTTAAACTGCCAAAGTCTAGGCTCTCTGCTCACCTTCACTCTTTCATTCCCCTTTTCTCCCGCCTCTGGAACAAACTCCCCCACTCCCTTCAATCCCACTCCTCCCTCGAGGTCTTTAAAATAGCTGTTCACCACCATCTCTTATCTTCCCCCATCGAAAACCTTGATCTTTTCTACCCCCGGTAATTCACCCCAGAGTCCTTGCAGTGTTCATATGTTTTATTCTTCTCCCACCTCCCCCCAAGTCCTCCCGATGTCCCTGCTCTCAAATGTTGTGTTTGTGTCCTTCCCCCTCTCTCCCCATCTTGTCTGCCGCTCCCCTTGTTTTTTGTGTTTTGTGTGTCGGTTTGTCTTTTTGTGTGATTCATGTTAGCTTTCACAAGCCTCGATCTTGTATACAAAAAAAAAAAAAAACTTCAGACAAACGAAAAATAAACTCACAACCCCAAATCATCAATTCCCGTGAGCAGCAATTAATATCTCCCAAAAATAAAGCAACAAACTTCGAACAACCCACAGAGATTTCCAACATTAATTCACTCTGGACAAAGCATCAGCAACGACATTGTCCCTGCCCTTTACATGTTCAATTTCCAAGTTGAACCCCTGCAACGCCAAACTCCATCTCATCAACCTCTGACTTTTACTTTCTTTTGAATGAAGGTTAAGGGGTTGATCAAAAATCCAAAGTCAAGCAAATCGATAGCACTTTTTTTCCGGGAGGCCGAGCTGAGGGCCAGGTTCCATGGTGGTTGGGTGGTGAGGCCTGGACATATTCACTACATGGACGCCTTTAGGAACGTGGAGTTCACGGTTAGTCCGTGTAGGAAAGTTCACGACATGGACGCCTTTAGGAACGTGGTTTACGGTTAATCCGTGTAGGAAAGTTCACTACATGGACGCCTTTAGGAACGTGGCGTTCACGGTTAATGCGTGTAGGAATCTTGGCTCGGCTGCTCCGCAGCATTCAGTGCTTCAACTCTTTGTAACTTTCCTAACAATCCCGGTTGGACCACTCGTCACTGTAGTCACATGAATAGCGGTCTCCTTCTCGGCCACTGCTCTGATAATCCTTCCTTCTGGAGCTGCCATAACTCTGGAAGCCTCCATAATAATATCGATTGCGGCCACCACCACGACTACTCCGTGGTCCTCCTCTGTAGCCCCCTCGACACCTAGGAAATGCCTTCCCTACTGTTATGGTCCGACCCTCCAACTCCTTGCTATTCAGATCCTTTTCTGCAACTCTGGCGTCCTTTGAGTTTTCAAACGTGACGAAGCCAAACCCTCTTGACTTTTGTGTCTCCCTGTCTTTTATCAGCAGCACTTCCAAAAGTGGTCCATATTTGCTGAAGGCAGACTCCAGAACATCTTCCTTTGTTTTGAAGTTCAGTCCCCCTACAAAGAGCTTGCTAATATTGCCTTCATCCCGGACGAGCCCCCAATTTCTGTTACGTGTTCCTCCCCGACCTCCTGGTCTCGGTATACCTCCGAACCCCGGGAGGAATCACGGCAGAAAAATATATACTACTCCGTGTCGAAATTAATAAGGAAACCACACCAATGGGTATAACAAACCAATAATATATTAAAAACCACACAATAATAATATTACCAATAATGATGGCAAATCCAGACAATCAATATATCTTAGGTTGGTACCAACACTAAGTCACATAACTCACTGCGTTCCCGGTGACTGGAACAAAAACCCCTCCATGTCTCTATAACTCAACGGAGATGAGGTGATGGGGTGATGGCAAGTAAGGAGGTGTAGGCAAGGCATGGACTGTCACATGATCCACACCAACAGCAAACGGGCCGTGGAAAGGGAACTCCCAAAGACGCGATCCAGACGTGCACATGCACCGCTCAATCAGCGAACCGCAGTGCAATCTTCAAACGCCGCTGTATTGCACAGCCGTCCCCGGCAAACCACCGGAGGATAAGCCCAGCCGGCGCGACAAAAACCTTTTCCGATGAAGGTAGTGCGCGGGGCGAAATGGCGGACAGCTCTCACTCGAGCCGCGGCCTCGAGGCGAAGATTCTCCGGAACCTCACGCCTGTACCTGGCTTCGCAGGCTTTTCCACAACTCCAGCGATAACACCGATCGCACGAGATTCCTTACAAGGACTCAAAGTTCACTCGCCATGTACGCTCGACCACGCTTGGTACGGAGCTTTTCCAGAACGCCTCGTTTCACTGTCCTCACGCCTTCTTCTTCTTCGCCGCCTTTTTCTTCTGGGTCGGTTTCCTGCATCATTTTACGTTAACCTTTTTAACTTTAGATAGCTGTTCCTGAATACTAAACCTTTTGAGAATAATAATAATACACGATATCAGAAACATGTCAAGTGGGTGAAAACCACAACAGCGGAAGTGACGAATCCGTAACAATCATCTAGAGATAAGTTGGTCAACAGAATTAAATTGATGACATCATGGGTCATATGGTTCATCAACCATGTTGGATTGAATATTCAAAGAATAAAAATAAAATAAATCTTTAAAAATCGTCTTCTCCAGATTGGCTGACCACATCGATGAGATATGTCATGTAAATGATTATTGCAGAATATAGGGTGTCCAGTGAATAAATCACAGGTCACATGGTCTGGTAGCCATATTGGAATTAACCTGAAAACATAAAACCTCCAGAACAGCTGGTCATATCTAGGGGAACCTTCACACACTTGTTCCCCAAGCCTTGGGGATGCTATGGTGCACACAAATAAATCATAGGTCACATCGTCTGAAAGTCATGTTGGATCAAAGGAAAAAAAATAAAAATAAACAATTATTTCTCTGAAACAACTGAAGCAATCGAAGCGAAACTTTCCAAATATCATCCAACACGATTGCTGCATGTAATGTGAAAATTATGTCATAGGCCAAGTCGTTTGGCAGCCATCTTGGATACAAAAACGAACCTTATCTAATTAACATGAAACTTCGCACACATTATCCCCTACCCAATTGGAGCCAGTGTAAATTTATGATGCCACGTGGTTGGACATCCATATTGGATCAAAGCGAAAATCTTTGAAAATCTCCTCTGAAGCTGCTTAACTGATCAACACAAAATTTTAACTAATTGATTAACTACCTGTGGGAAATATCGTTTGATAAAAGTGACGTCATCAGTCACTGGTCTGGCAGCCATATTGGATCAAAGAAAGAAAAAAAAAAACCTTAAAAAAACAAAATAGAAAAGTTCGCTCGCATCAAGTTCTTCTCAAGACTGCGCAGGGTAAATATTCCATGAATATCATTTGGTTGGTAATGGATCACCCTGCTCACTCCTGCTCTATGCTCACCATCCCCTCCACCCTCCACCCCCACCCCCACCATCCTCCTGCTCTCCCCTCTTATCACCCTCAGCTCGTCTACCCTGTGACAGAATCTTCCCCCCCTATTTCCAACTCCCCCACTTAATATTCCTGTCAGCTAAGCCTTTGATAGTGTATATACAGTAAAATAATAATAATAATAAATTATATATATATATATATATATATATATATATATATATATATATATATATACATACATATATATATACATACATACACACAGACTTGGCATTTAATATGGAATATTTTTTTTGTGGGGGTGAACTTACTTTTCAAGATGACTTAGAACCAAAAGTTCATTGGAATTATGTTGAAATTATTCTAGATTTTGTTAATGTGACCTTTAAAAGAAACAAAAACCACATTTGACATTTCGAAGCAAATAAATTGATCCTTGAAAGTGATGTAAACTGATATCAAACTCAATTCACAGACAGTACTGTGTTAAACTTCTGTGCGTTTTCCAGAAGTATCTCTTTATTTTGCACATTAGCCAAAATTTTTTTTTAACAAAAACAAAAGTTAAATTACGACTGGGATTACGGACAGTAAAATTACAGTTCAGTACTTCGTGTAACCCCCACGAGCATTCAGGAGAGCACGTACACGTTGAGGCATGCTGTTCACGAGATTTGCCAAGGTTTGGACAGGAATCGCTTGCCATGCAGTTACAATAGCCTGCTGCAATTCACGCATAGAGGCAGGCTGCTGGTCCAAGTTGTCGATTTGACGCGTTAATTCTGCCCACAAGTTCTCGATCGGATTCATATCCGGGGACATGGCAGGCCACTCCATATGCTCCACACCATGGTCAGCAAGAAAGTGTTGGATCGTGCGAGCACGACGAGGCCGTGCATTGTCATCTTGGAAGACAAAGTTTCCTCGAAAGGCTGCACGAACAAATGGAAGCAATGTTTCTTCCAGAATGGCCCTGTGCTTGAACTGGTTCAGGTTTCCATTCAGAACAACCAGGTCAGTTTTGCCCCCTGCATGAAAAGCAGCCCAAACGGTCACCCCACCACCTCCAGCTTGGACTCGTGGCACTATACAATCTTCGTTGTAGGCTTCATGCACTTGTCTGCGCACTCGGACGCGGCCATATTGACGATAGACCAGAAATCTAGACTTGTCACTGAAGATCACGTGATTCCAGTGTCCTAGCTGCCATTGACGGTGCTCTCTGGCCCACTGCAATCGGCGCTGGCGGTGTTGTCTGGTCAGACATGGCTTTCTCAGGGGACGCCTGGCACGATAGCCTGCTTGAACCAGTCGTTGGATGACTAGCCTTCTGGATACAGGCACATTTGTCAGTTGCTGCCACTCAGCCCTAAGCCGATTAGCTGACTTGATACGGCCATTGCTGACTAACCGGTGCAGCTGGCGATCATCCCTCCTTGTGGTTCTGCGGGGACGTCCTGACCTCGGTATTGGAGTAGGGACACCCCTCTGAGCATTTCGTTTCAGGATCTTTGACACCTGACCTTGAGTGATGCCATACTGCCGAGCAATAGCACGCTGTTTCATGCCGGAATTTCGTAAAGCCACCACTAAATGACAAACAGCATTGTCGAGTTGACGGACCATCTCCAGGGGAAGCGGCAATAACTTTTGTAGACATGCAGCAGTTGTTTTCCACTAATACAGAACGCAACAACCCTTATATACCCGATTGTGAAGCCAATCGTCAAATGTACCTGTCGGTACATTTTGTCACGCCACCTGTGATATAATCCTGTTATTGATTGATTTTTTAACCTTTTTTATTATAAAAAAGGCAGCCCCATAAGGCCTATAATAAGGGCAAAATCTAGATCGACGTCTCTGCTTTTGCCTATTTGTGACCATAGAGCTTTAATCTCAGTTTGCAAAGACTTCAGTACCATGCGGATGCCTCCTAGTTTGGAGGTGATGTGTTGGTACAATTTATGTGCATGACGTCAGTTTCACGTCATAAGGTTAGTGTGCTTCCTTAGTCAAATTTAATGTTCCTGACTGCAAACCTCCTAATTGTCGAGGAGTGGGGCAGAGACCACGACCACGACCACGACCACCCACCCACCCACCCACCCACCCACACACACACACACACACACTGGTTGCGCAGTCGAGGATGATTCAACAAGGAATATGTTTTGAGTTAGACATTTTTAAAAAGAGAAACCGTGCAGAAACTGGAAACCTTAAGAATAGATTTTTTTAGGCCGAAAGGACACATTATTTTCTCTTGATGCTGGTGACGCCATCTTTAGACATGTATTGCAAAATGGTTAATTATACGAATTAAAAAGTTTCATATCAGAGAAATAGCTTATAGACATGTCTGTCTGATGATTTTTTGACCGCGATACATTTCGTCGTTACTTATCCAATCTCAACCAAACTTGACAGGATGACTAAGGGTTACGTAATGAAAGTTATAGCACATTCATTCCCCCCCCCCCCCCCCCCCCCCCCGGGCAGGTTTTCCCGCCATTGCCGTCAATGGGGTTGCATATATAACCACCTTTAGAGGCCAATGGGGTTGCATGTTGAGGTGTATATCCATGTTACGTTAGCTTTTATCGTGACGTTTTTCCAAGGCTGCTTCGAATAACAAAACTAACGATAATAGCATAATATTAATATTATTACAAAACAATATTAATACCAATAATATCCAAGGGTTTTCCCCCTTGAACAAACGTCAACGTTTATAAATAGCTTACCATGGCGTTTTCGTGGGAGCAACGTCCTTATGGCCTCGACCAGAAGTAAAAATATTATAAACCACAAACACGTATGATTAGCTTTTTAAACAGTCGCTAATGCTGCTTATAACAATAAAGAAATTTGGAGGTATCCCGACATCCGTGAGATGGGTTGGGGTAATAACACAAGGTAATAATAATAACATCCACAAGGGTTGGGGTAATAACATGACCCTTTAACACAAGGTAATAACACAAGGTAATAATAATAACATCCACAAGGGTTGGGGTAATAACATGACCCTTTCTGGTGCTAACATGGCGTTTTTCGTGGCAGCCTTTTGAAACTCGCTCCTGCTGTTTAACACGAAACTGAAAGGGAGGAAGGCCAGGGTGTGCTCATTTACCAAGCAGCTAGCTAGGGCTTGCCAAACCAGCCGTTCCTTAACGGTTTTGAATGGAGTGCTTGCTTGAATGTTTAAACCAAATGGTGAACTCTCCACAAGAAACTTGGTAAATGAACACACACCCAATGTTCTTGAGACCCGACCATAAAAATGAATGAATGATCGTTTTAAGGCCATTTTTCCCCTTAAAACGATCATCGACCATAGATCGACTGAAATCTATGTACCCAAAAGAGGAATGACCCTTCCTGCCGCTCCCACAGTGTGCGGGTGTACTAGTAAAATTAAATCAATGTTGGGTTCAGGAATTAAAGTTGAACAACAGATTTGATGCAAGGTTTGCATATTTGGTTCTTGAAAATAGGGATATGAATATCTATTCACATTGGCCTTGCATTGTTGAACCCATCCTAGAATGGGAATCTCCAAATTGACCAAGCATGGTGGGAGGACATGAGGCTTTTGAGGACAGAAAAAAATCCTGGAATGGCAATCACAAAGCAAACAAAGCACTCAATAGAAACTTACAGATCCAGCCCTGGACTAGACTCCAGCGTAGGGCATGCCCAGGCGGTGACCAAAGCTGGTCTACCTGGAAGATGCTCCTCTGTGAACCTTCGCTAAACCAGAACAACCAACAAGAAGACCCAGCCGGCAATCTTAACCACAGAGTCGGTTCATTCCACAAAGTAACAGAACCATCAAGTTTGAAAGATCTCTCGTTCCGTGCACACCAACCTGGGCTTGATTTGCGACTGCTGCCGGCCACTGCGTCGTATTGACTGGGTCGCAGAGCGAAGAGAGGAGCGGGGGGAGCCGCGTGCAAGACTACCAGTATCCCCCTCAGATGCTGGCGATTTTCTGGGAATCCTCTTCATGAGGCGAGACACCCAGCGCTTCTGCTCGTCCGAGGATGCCGCCAACAGCAAGATGTCCTTAGCGGATGCCACGTCGTAGCTCACTAAAAAACATGCGATAATTGACCGAGACATGGGTGAGAGTTCACAAATGCTTCCATACAAAAAGGATTTTGGGGGTACAATAAAGTTATGCTTTCATTGGTCTTAATTTACCTCCAAGTTCAATCAATATGTAATAAACAAATGAACGAATTAAAAATGTTAATGGTTAAATTTAAGACCAAAATATGAGCCTCATCCCAAAAGTCCCAAAGGTTGTGACCCCACAAATACAATGGCCATAGTACCATTTACAACTATATTTATGTCACATGATGTGACAGAACTCAATCTCAAATGCATCTCACCAGTGCAGGTTCATCAATCTCATTGATGGTGCAAATGATGGTGCAAATGATGGTGCAATTGATTCACAGTGCAAATGAATCTTCTTTCAGAACATCCCAGTTAAGAGACCTTCGATTTGGAGGATACCAGACCTTCAATTACAGAGGATCCCAGACCTTCAATTACAGAGGATCCCAGACCTTCAATTACAGAGGATCCCAGACCTTCAATTACAGAGGATCCCAGACCTTCAATTACAGAGGATCCCAGACCTTCAATTACAGAGGATCCCAGACCTTCAATTACAGAGGATCCCAGACCTTCAATTACAGAGGATCCCAGACCTTCAATTACAGAGGATCCCAGACCGTCAATTACAGAGGATCCCAGACCTTCAATTATGGAGGATCCCAGACCTTCAATTACGGAGGATCCCAGACCTACATTTATAGAGGATCTCAGACCTACATTTATAGAGGATCCCAGACCGTCAATTACAGAGGATCCCAGACCTTCAATTACAGAGGATCCCAGACCGTCAATAACAGAGGATCCCAGACCTTCAATTATGGAGGATCCCAGACCTTAAATTATGGAGAATCCCAGACCTTCAATAACGGAGGATCCCAAACCGTCAATAACGGAGGATCCCAAACCGTCAATAACGGAGGATCCCAAACCGTCAATAACGGAGGATCCCAGACCTTCAATTACGTAGGATCCCAGACCTTCAATTACGGAGGATCCCAAACCTTCAATAACGGAGGATCCCAGACCTTCAATTACGGAGGATCCCAGACCTTCAATTACGGAGGATCCCAGACCTTCAATTACAGAGGATCCCAGACCTACATTTATAGAGGATCCCAGACCTACATTTATAGAGGATCCCAGACCTACAATTACGGAGGATCCCAGACCTTCAATTACGGAGGATCCCAGACCTTCAATTACGGAGGACCACAAACCTTCAATTACGGAGGATCCCAGATCTTCAATTACGGAGGATCCCAGACCTTCAATTACAGAGGATCCCAGACCTTCAATTACAGAGGATCCCAGACCTTCAATTACAGAGGATCCCAGACCTTCAATTACAGAGGATCCCAGACCGTCAATTACGGAGGATCCCAGACCTTCAATTATGGAGGATCCCAGACCTTAATTATGGAGGATCCCAGACCTTCAATTATGGAGGATCCCAGACCGTCAATTACGGAGGATCCCAGACCTTCAATTAAGGAGGATCCCAGACCTTAATTATGGAGGATCCCAGACCTTCAATTATGGAGGATCCCAGACCTTCAATTATAGAGGATCCCAGACCTACATTTATAGAGGATCCCAGACCTACAATTACGGAGGATCCAACAACAAACAACAACATGCATTTTAAAGGCCATTTTCCCTACTAGAGCCATCACTCTTCTCAACCAGTCACTTTCATCCTTCCTCAACACATGACCAAACCATCTCAACCTGTTCCTCTTCACAGCATCAATCACAGGCTCTATTCCCATCATCTTTCGCAATTCATCATTTGTCTTCCTCTCTCTCAACGATACTCCGCACATCCGTCGAACCATTTGCATTTCCACCCTTTCCAACCTTCGTTGCTGCTCTACCTTCATTACCCATGTCTCGCTCCCATAAATCACAACACTTCTCACACATGCAGCATACACCTTTCCCTTCAGCTTCAACGACACTCCCCTCATCATCAGCACGCCACTCAGTTCCCGAAACTTCTTCCATGCACATCTCACTCGAGCAACCGTTGCTGAGTCTGATCCACCTTCTCCATTCAGCATGTCTCCGAGGTAGCAAAATGTTTTCACACCTTCCAGCTTCATGCCGTCTCCAAGATCCAACTCAACCTTTCCTCCATCTGCAGCTCCCTCTGTGCACACCTTACATTTGAATGTAGCTGCCACACTGGTTAATGACCCTCTCAGACCACTACATTTTTGATGAACCCACTCAACGCACATTGTACATTGAATGGAGTTCACTCCGACACCCTTCCTACACACAGCACAGGGCCACTTCCCAGTTCTTTCCACCTCACCACATGCTTTACCACTTGCCATCACCTTCGTCTTTCCGATATTCACCTTCAGACCTTTTGTCTCCATTCATTCCTTCCACTTGTTCATCTTTTCCTTCAGTCCATCCATACTTTCCGCAATCAACACCAGATCATCTGCATACAACAACTCCCACGGTAAACCCTCCTTTACGTTCTGAGCCAGCACCTCCATCACAGCTACAAATAGTAGTGGACTTAGTACCGACCCCTGATGCACTCCCACCTTCACCTCAAACTCACCACTGTTCCCGTCCTTCGTCCTTACAGCTGTGCGCGCTCTTTTGTACATTGCCATCACTACTCTGATCAACCATTCCTCCACTCCTAACTTCCTCAATGCCCATGTCAATACTTTGCGTGGAACCCTATCGAATGCTTTCTCCAGATCAACAAACCCAAGAAACAACTTCTTCCTCTTCTCCATGTACTTCTCCTGCAACTGCCTCACAATGAAAAGCGCGTCTGTCGTTCCTCTTCCTGGCATAAATCCAAACTGCATTTCGTCGATCTTCACCTTCTTCCTTATCCTCCTCTCCAACACCCTTTCCAATACCTTCATTCCATGCTCCAATAACTTTATCGCTCGGTACGAGCCACACTCCAGAGGGTCACCTTTCCCCTTGTATGGAGGGACGAGGGTACTCAGTTCCCAATCCACTGGAATGCGGCCTTCTTTCACCACCAGATTACAGATCTCTGTCATTCTCTTCACACCCAAACTTCCTGCTGCCTTCAACATATCTCCCACAACTCCCGTCGTCCCCCCCGCTTTTCTACCCTTCATTGCTTTTATCGCTTCTTCAACTTCCTTCTCAGTTATCTTCTCTGCCGGTCCTAAAACTGGGTTACTCTCTATGTTGCCATCCCATTCATTCTCTGTATTCAACAGCATTTCCATATATCTTTTCCATCTTCCTTTAATTCCATCTGGGTCGACAACGATTTGTCCCACTTCATCCTTCATGCAACTCACCCCCATCACATCACACCTCTCTTTCGCTATCTGCTTTGCAATCCTGAATACTGCTTTCTGACCCTATTCCGAATGCAAGCGTTCTCCGAACATTTTCCTACATGCCTCCTGCGCCTTTGCTACCTCTTTCTTTGCAGCCTTCCTGGCTGCCTTATAACTTTCATGCTCTGCTGTTTCTGCACCCGTACCCTTCGCCTTCTGCCACTCCTTGAACTTCTTCCTCTTCTCGTCAATCCTCTTTCCAACTTCATCATCACACCACCATGTTTCCGAGTGCCTCGGTAGTCCTTTTGTCCATCCACATACCTCACCAACGGCTCCCAACAGACTAGCTTTCATTGACATCCAACCACTTTCAAGCTCAACCACATCATCCTCGACCCTACTCAGCCTCTCTTTTAATGCCTCCCTTACTGTCACCTCTTTCAACCTCCACACCTTCATTCTCGGTTGGTACTTCACCCGCCGAGCTCTCCTCGCACCTTTCACCCTTATGTCGCAGACAACCAAGTGGTGCTGTGAAACAGCCTCCTCCCCCGGGATCACCTTTGTGTCCCAGAGGTGCCCCCTATCTCGCCTATGCACCATCAGGTAGTCAACGGTTGTCGTCGACCCACCTGACATGTATGTAACAAGCTTATTATCCTCTTTCTGGAACTGAGTATTACAAATCAACAAATCAGCTCCATCAGCAAACTCCAAAATCCTTTCACCTTCTCCATTTCTCACACCATATCCGTAACCCCCATGAACTCAGTCAAAACCATCCATACTCCTTCCCTCATGTCCATTTAGGTCTCCTCCTACCACAACAACTTCCTCATCTTTCACGTTTTCCATCAGCTTCTCTATCGCACACCAGAACTTGTCCTTCTCTTCATCGCTTCGACCAACCTGCGGAGCATATCCCGAGATGACGTTCACCAAGAGCTTTCCAATCATCATTTTCACCATCATCAACCTATCACTCACTCTCGTCACACTCACCACACTGTCTACAAACTCCTCAGAAAACAGGACACCAACACCATTCACGCCCTCCAGGCACCCTTGCCACATAAACTTGTATTTCTGTCCCTGCCTACCCTTCACCATTCTCACACCACTTCCCTTCCATCTCGTCTCTTGCACACAACATATGTCCACTCTTCTTCTGACCAATACTTCCACCACTTCTCCTGATCTGCCTGTCATTGTCCCTACATTCCATGTCCCAAACCTCAGAAACGGATCTCCACTTCGGGCTGTACCCTGCCCAGATGTAGTTGTAATTGTCATGGTTCTCTTTTTGAGGCAATGTTTTTATGGCCGGATGCCCTTCCTGACGCCAACCCTCTTAGTCGTCTCTTACGACACGCAGGGATACGGTGTACCTATTCTTATCCAGGGTACACACTGGGAAACGTTTAAAACATGGAAATTCTGGGGGGGGGGGGGGGGGGGGGGTGTGAGGGCGGCGTAAGCATCACCGCTGCGGTTTGTTTGAACATATTTAAATAATATTTAAACAAAACCATGAAAAACAATCTGGGAAAAGTCTCTAAGTGAGAACATGTATTTGAGAAAGCAGGAGCGGAGGTGGAAGAAAAACGAGATATAGGGGGCGGGGCACAAGTCGAGACGAGGAGGAGAGCGAACAAGCACGTGTCCGGGAGGAGAGAAAGAATTAATATATATATATTTTTGTTTGTTTGTTTATTTGTTTGTTCTGTTTTCAAAACGCTGGACAAAGGGTAAGATGTTCGTGAGAGGTAGGGGGGGAGAAAAGAAATCAAAGAAACAAGCAAATACTATGAAGGAAAGAACCCATATTCACAAAACACTGACGGGGGGGAGGGAGCCTGGAGAGACCAGGCCGCACGAGGCGCACGAGGCGCGAACAAAAAAACGACTAATTACACACAAATTTGCAACAACTACAAAACCAAAACCAAATAGGAACACACAATAACACATACACAACAAAATACCCAGTGGAAATTTGACAAAGAAACTAACGGGAAAACACTCAAACTTTGATGCCGTGGAGAGATTGAAGCAAGCCCCGTCGCTCGAGGGACCGGAAGTCTTCCCCTTCCCCCATCCCAATTACGGAGGATCCCAGACCTACAATTACGGAGGATCCCAGACCTACAATTACGGAGGATCCCAGACCTTCAATTATGGAGGATCCCAGAACAGAGGAGGCCTTTGAGTCAGAAGACCCCAAATTGCTGCCCGATTCCCTGTGTCGGAATGGTGACCCATCCAGGATTGTCACCCGAGCCAAGAAACTGCTTTGGCAAACCAATGCTCTGTCTAGACTCTTGAGCAAGATACATGAGGAATTGCAAATATTTCTTAGTGGATTTGATGTGCATTATCATTTTTCATTTGGATCCCCATTAATGCAAGAACAGTTTGGATTTCTTCTTTCCTGAAGCTTTCTGCAATGGCACCATCCTTGGTTGACCATGATGAGATGTACCATTCTCTTTACAGAGTGTATGTGCTGCTGAAGCAATTCCTAGGCGAAGGTGGTACTGGGTGGTTTGCCATTGCCTTCCCAGCAGTCCATCAGGGCATTCATTTGAAATTTGTTCAGCGTAACTCGCTGACTCTTTGTAAAAGAGACTGCGGGATCTTTAACATCCAACATTTAATGCCGGCAGTCGGGACACTCAGTTTAATGCCATCCAAAGGAAGGCACGCACATTGATGAATGCACGCCTTGGAATTAAAACTTGGAATTGGAAGCCACGCCTGCGAAACACCGTAGCTGGGATGGGATTCAAACCCAACTAGACAGCTTGGAAGCAAGTGTGCGCACATCGATTCAACCCATTGTGATCGCATGAACACCTTGCTTAAAGTTTAAAAGCAAGGGTGACAGAACTTCTGGGATGAACCTCGTACTCAAAGAAAAAATAATAATAAAAAAGAAGAGAAAAAGCAACTACGACACAATTACCTTTGCAAGGTGCGATGATAAGCTCCGCACGGTCTAAGTGGTCTCGATGGCACTTGACGTGACACCGGCGGCACTCAAGTGCAGGCGGAGGCTTAAATACGTTCCATAGGGGCTTGGTGCAGGCCTCGCAATTGGTCGGGAAGTGGTAGAGCGTTGGGATAAACTCATGACCCTTATGCGAACGGCAGCCATCACGTTCACTCAGCGCTAGTTGCTCAGCGGTGACGTCCTGAACTTTGCGGCTCTCTCCCTCATTCGCATACAAGATCTGTGTACGAGAACACACCAAACGTTGCTGGAAGTGCATTAACCTCGTGGTATGTGCTTGCCAATTATTTAATGGAATCTACCTCTTTGGAATTCCCCTCGGAATCCACGGCTCATATCCCATACACTGTCGATTTGTCCATTGTATTCCAATATCCTAAGAATTCGTATAAAGGTAGATGGATGTCTCCTAATGCCTTTGTACTGCAAGCAACATGTACAAGCACCATCACTGTAACAACTAATGAATGAATGCAAAGATTCATGATTGTGCCTTGTGAACTAATTGGGATGCACAAAAGGGAAAATAAGAATCCACCATGTGGCACAAGTGTGCATTTTACCTGGAATATCTGGGGTATGTCCTTGGCCTCAGCACGATATACGTCCCCTTGAGTCACCGAACGCACGTGAAACAACTTGCTGTACACAGGTGGAGGAAAGGAGACGTGAGGGCAGAAGAAGAAGAAAAATCACCACAAAATACCTCGTACCAACTGAACTCTATACTATGCACGAAATATCGAATACAGCACAAGAAAATTCATCAGTAAAGTTTGCCATTAGTAAAGGTATCTTAGCGTACTAAAGGCTGGGTTCCATGTTTCTGCCACACATCACACTGCCTGCCATCAAACCTGCGCGTTTCGCTTTCTGGACCCACTATTATTGAAAAGAAGCACCAATTAACAAGCGTATGCTCACTCGATGTCGAGTACCAGAGACGGGTTGGACTGCTCTCGCTCTTGTTCATCATTGTAAAACAGTATCTTCTTACTGCTAACCACCACGTACTGTGGGGAAGAGGAGGAACGAAGGGGTGCAACATTCTAAAACTGACACTTGAAAGAAAATTCAACACAGGTAGCTCCATTTGTTGTTCACAACTGTAGGTACTCCTGGTTCAGGACATTGAATATGAATGAATGAATGAATGATCGTTTTAAGGCCATTTTCCCCGCTAGAGCGGGGGTTAGCCTTGCGGGCCCCATGACAATCATGGTTCCCTGTTTGAGGCAATGTTTGTATGGCCGGATGCCCTTCCTGACGCCAACCCTTGGTCACGCTCTTACGATGCGCAGGGATACAGTGTGCCCATTCTAAATCGGGGCACACACCGTGATCATTCATCCCAGCAAGCTGGTACTCAATTTGCCGACCTCGGAAGGATGACAGGCTGAGTCAACCCCCCTGGCGTTAAGTCAGCGATCGACCCGGATTCGAACCCAGGATCCTAGGATCCCAAGCCGGCACCCTAACCGCTAAAGCCAACACCAGGCTTAGATCATTGATGAAGATCAGAAAAAGCACAGGGACCAGAACACTGCCTTGGGGAACTCCAGCCAGAACAGGACGGGGAGATGAGAGAAATCCATCGGACATTACAGTTGAATATCAACTAAGGTTACAGTAATTACAGTTTGAAAAACACATCCTCTTATATTAATGTGAAAAACGCACTTTAATAACGTAAAGTTTGAGAAAAAGTGCAGGTCGTTTTTATTTTTTCCTTCCACAACCTGTATTACAAATGAGGAATTGAACCGTTTACTATCTCGCTTTGCATTTCACGTCTTGCGAGAAAGACATTTCCACAAAGTGCTGGTGCCCGACATGCTTGTTGGGAAAAAAAGAAAAAAGAACAAAAAAAGGTTGAATGAACTGCTCAGGGTTTAAATGAATAATCTGGAAGCCCCCAATGATCACCTTGCACTCACCTGCTTCCTCCAGCCATGTCTCTTAATGTTGTTCTTATTTGGAACAGCCAGCCAACCTTCCAAACGAGACTCTGAGGTTGTATTACATGTAGGAGGGATGGGAAGATTACTCGAGCACTTATAAATCATAACATTGCCGTGAACAACAAGATAGAAAAATCCAACATTGCAAAAAATAAAGTGACATTCAGAAGGTATGAACAAACACACACAAACATATCTTAACCTGGAAACTCCAGTCATGCACCTAAAAAAGAATGAAATAAAACAGGTCACGAGACCACCACTTGACATTTCATCATCAGCTTTGTTGACGAGTTTAACGGCAAGATGGCCATGCAGGGACACCCAGCCCAAGGAGCAGACAGATGCATACCTAGATATCCATCAAGCGCATCTCCATCTCCGTGGCCACTCCCGATGCTGGCGGAGTCGGTTACAGCTTGGAGCTGAACGCGGAGCTGCTCAATGTCGCTGTCCTTGCTGAAAAGCGCCATCTGAAGCTCCGTGCGCTGTTGGCCGTCCTCGGCTATTTGCTGCCAGACAACAAGCAACACAGTACGTGCTACCGCCTGGGGAGTTAACCCCCACTGGCACACCCCCGGAAGACTACTGCCCACGTTAAGCGTTCATACACCGTCTTCATTAAGTCACAATGTCAACGCACGTGCAGATTAATATATGGATCGCGATACTGACGGACATCTTCCATTAATGCGTAATGAACGAATTAAAGAGGCAAGGTCAAACAAAATTACACCAAAACTGAACCTTCCAGATGGGCTTCTCACCGCCTGCATTTCGTCGAGATCTCGCTCGTACTTGGCGACCATCTGACCAAACTTTTCCCGTTCGTGATTCAGATCCAGCTGGAGCTTGCGGTTTTCTTTCTCTTTACGTCGCAAGTCCTGGCTGCTGGATCGCCGACGGTCTAACCGCATGTCTTTTCGGTTCATGATCTCAGCAAGCTTGTTCACTGCCTGTGTGACAAAGTCCCCGAACAGGCAAAGACTCATGTTTCTGCAAAACAGTAACCTTCCTGACCAACACGGCATATTAAACACAAGCAGCGCAGGAAAGTCCAAGATAGTTTTAAGGGTTTCTCGGGCCTTTGGTCATGGGACAACGTGGTTATATGCACATACAGGAGGGATGGGAATATTTTATGGTGTTCGGTCGATATTTTGTTGCGTGGACTGTATTGGCAGGTCTATCTTACCTGTGATTTCAGCATTCGCTCAGTCTGCAGCTGCTTCTCTAATTGGGCCTTCACCTGTAGCGATTCATTATCAGATTCTCGTAACCGCTGCAACTCTGCAAAAGCAACAATAAAATAAACATAAATCACCAACCACCAAATTATGAGCATTTTTGTTGTCAAGACAAAGTCTACCCATTAGTCCCATTTGTTTTGTCGTTTATCCAAATCTGCCCAAAATTTGGTTTTCATCACTCACCATCCTGAATTTTGTTGAGCTTATTCTCCAACTCTTCTTTCTCATTGGCCAACAAAGCCTTTTCTACTGACAGCACTCTGTACGCCTGCTCCATCTACAGAGGGGACATAAAACCACCAACGAACCTCGAACATTTCAACAAAACGGAACTCAAAAAGCACTCGCCGAGCTACGGTAAACAGCAAGACAACAAGATGCACTCATGCTAGCAACAAAGGCAAAAGGTCACAGAAGCTGCACCACTGAGCAACCAAATTGCACAAAATCAATGATCAAAACATTCCTGACTTCTACAAATATTCATTAAAATATCTGGGGTTACACGACTAAAAACTATATTATTGAGTCAAGTTGGGCAAATGCAATGCCTGAGATTTGAATGGCTTTTAATGAGGATTTAACACAAAAAGTAAAAATAAATAATCCTCTGTCATGCAAATTCCTTTCTGGGCACCACTGATCTCATCACATACAAAGCTTTCATACGCAGCTCAATGGAATACTGCTCTCCCCTCTGGGCTGGTGCTCCTGCCTCACACCGAGCTCGGCTTCACGCTGTAGAAACGAAAGCTTTTAGAATCATTGGAATCTCCCACAATGAAGCTGATTCTGAGGGCCTTTCACTCTCTCACCGCAGGCAGGTTTGGTGGTCTTTCTGTCTTCTACCGACTCCTCTCCAGCCTTGCTCCCCTGCTCTGACCCCAAATATTCCTTCACGACACACAAGATCTGCCAGCAACCCTCTTCTGGTGAAACTGCCAAAATCAAGACTCACTGCTCACCTTCACTGCTTCATTCCTCTTTTCTCCTGCCTCTGGAACAATCTCAAACACTCTCTTCAATAACAAACTCCTCCCTTCCAGTCTTTAAAACAGCTGTTCACCACCATCATGCAGTGTCCTTGTGTTTTATACTTCTCCCACCTCTACCCCCCTTCCCACGTCTCCTCCCCCCAAACCCTCCCAAAGATCTCCCGATGTCCCTGCTCTCAAATGTTGTGTTTGTGTGCTTCCCCTTCTTTCCCCATCTTGTCTACCGCTACCCTTATTATATGTTTTGTGCATCTCTGATTTTTTTGCGTGATAAATGTTAGCTCTTTCACGAGCCTCAATTCTGTATACAAAAAAGAAAAAGAAAAATCTCTTAACTTTCCTCACCCAAAACCTTGATCTTTTCTACCCCCGTGAAACACCCCAAATCCACCTCTTTCAATCCCCAACTTCTTTCCTGCAGTGTTCGTTTGCTTTATTCCTTCAGTGTTCATTTGCTGAAATTCCTAGTAGTGTCCATATATGTTATACAGTGTACCCCCCTTCCCCAGCCCTCTCCCTTCCACAGATCTACCAACGTCCCTGTTCTCTACTGTTGTTGTGCTGGTGTGCTTCCCTCTCTCTCCCCCCTTGTCTCCCACTCCCTTTATTATATATTTTATGTCTCCGTTTGTTTTTTGTGTTTTATGTGTTAGCTCATACATGAGCCTCGATTTTGTATACCAAAAATAAATAAATAAATAATCGCCACAACACATTTTGTACAGCAGCTTTGTCCATCTTATTTGGGGAGCTATATAAGACTTACGGAGTTGTAGCTCGCATCCTTGGTGGAAATTTCGTGCTTATGCCGTCCAAGCATTTCCTTTATCTCCAACTCCTTCATGATCTTCTCCTTCTCCAGGTCCGAATACTGCTCTTCGGCTATGGAACGTGCTAACTGTTCAGAATCGGCTTTGGTCACCGTGATCTCGAGCTGCGCCAAAAGAGACTCTCTGTCGGGAGAGGACAAGAACCGGGGGAAGCAGCAAGTGTCGGGTTAAGCGACGGTGTGTAGTAGCGTAGCTTTGAAACTGGGAATCCACTACAAGGTGATCCGAAGTTGCAACACAAATTGGTAGACATTGTCCGTCTGTGAAGTGGACTGACCTGTCATCTTGCTGTGCACGCATGACCAGCTGCAGTTCCTTCGTGACCTTCATCTTCTCTTCGCACTCTTCCTTGAGCTCACGCACTTGAGTTTTGTACAAGGTCTATGCAAGCAAAGTGCGAATAAGAACGTGAATAAGTCACCGAGCTGTTAGCGATCATATCGAGGCAGTTGGACCAACGAGGTAGGAAGTGCAGATTTAACCGTGCAGTCCAAAAGCATCATGCCTCAAACATTTATGGTATCACAGTTGTTTGTGAGCAACATTGCCGTTCGGCATTGAATGCCTGTACCTACCGAGAAATACTGCTCCGTCTCCAGCTGATCTTTTAACTCTTGCATTAGTCCCTCAGTTTCGTGTCGTTCCCTAAACAGAAAATACAGCGCCGTAGGGGGTACAAGTTGGAATTGCGAAAAGGAGAGGAGACAGTGCAAAGGGGAGGAGGTAGAAATGGACAGGAGTGGAAGTTTGAGGATGGAAGTTTGTAAGGAAGGAAAGCAGTTTAAAATTCCACCTTCATGCATGTGCATGCACTGTAGACTATATTTTATTTAAAAAAAACAAACAAAAAAAAAAACTCTTGCACACAACTTTTTGCATTCCATCATCCTACTGATAGGTTTATTTATTTATTTATTAACTCAGGGTTGTTGACATAACCACAATAATGTTAGACAGCCTGGATTTTGAATCCAGAATTCTTGTTGGTGCGTCCAGATGCGTGCGCAAGTACCATCGGATTTAATTGGATGCAAGGTGCAGACAATTCGACACGATATCATGTACCAAGTTACGTAAACGTCCTGTGGGACCCGTGAGCCTCAAATTGGTTTGAGAGGTCCCGTATTCCGACCATGCAATGAAAAATTATTTTGGATAAACTGAATACAAGGCAGCAAGACAAAAAATAAACATTTCCTAATCGGCACGGCAATTGTGGAAAAAATTCCTTGCCCATCGTCCCAACAAGTTTGTGTGCCAAGGTCGTACTTGCGCAATTCCGTGAGCTGCCGCTCCAGGCCTTGTCGTTCCACCTGCAAGAGGTTTAGGCTGTGCTTGAGCCGTTTTTCTGATGCTTGCGTGCTGCCCAACTGTTGCCCCAGGGCCTTCGATTCGCCTTGTGCTGCGAGGCGCCACTGGGCTTCGTGCTCAACTCGATGGGTCTGTTCACGCACCTACATGCAGATGGCCAATGTTTAAAGTTTGAAAATAATTAAAATAAATAAAGAATCCCAATCCCTCTGAGAAAGGTTTTAGCACATCCCATAATGGGCAGTAATTTATCTTAAGCAGCAAATATTGAGAAAATTTGAACTCCACTACGAGCCCCCTCCCCACCCCTAGTCCCCCGCCAACCCCTCCTCCCCGGACCCAGATTGCTCCCTGCCTTCCCCTCCCCTGACTATGTCCTCTCCCACACTCCCTTAAGCTCCTATTTCTATACCTTCATCCTCCATTTCCATTTCAATTCTCACAACTTAACCTCGCACCCCACATTTGCATAAATCATAAATATCCAGCCACTAATAATAAGTGAAAATAAAGTACAACTGCAGTGAAGCTGATGGTGTGCCATCGCAAATCCCCACGTCTCCCACCAAAGCAAAGTTGAAAGCCGGGTTAAGGTTCCACTGGGATTGACCCAATATCAATTTTTGAGTTTAAAATTGTTTTCCCGTTTCGTCCCATGAGCCGAAGTCCCCACCCCATGGGGCATGAACAGGGGAGTCAAATCCAAAAAATCGTTACATATTTCATGTCCCCCAATGTTGATTGCAGATATAAAGTTTCATTTTAAAATGTCCCCGTAATTGAATTTTTCAGTATTTGACCTTGTGACCCTGCCCCAGGGAGCATGGCCAAAAATGATACAGGGTGTTCCAAAAAGACCAGAACAACTTTGGTGGTTAATATATTTAGAACCACAAATGATACAATGATACCCTTTGGTTTATATGATACAGAAACTCAAAATTTTGTGCACACCAACAATACACTTCAATGTGAGCTCCGTTTGTCATGCGCAGGACATCAAGGTGATACACGAGTTCTTGCACCGTCCGGCTAAACATGTTTGCGGCCACCAGTGCACATGTAGCTGTGATCAGAGAACGAAGATCCTGCATGTTTTCCACATTGGTGTTGCAGACAACATCTTTGACAAACCCCCACAGAAAAAAAAAAAAAAAAAAAATCAAGCGTGGTTATGTCTGGTGATCGTAGTGGCCACGAGGTTGGTCCATCTCGGCCAATCCATCGACCTGGAAAATTTTCATTCAGGATACAACAACAACAACATGCATTTTAAAGGCCATTTTCCCTGCCAGAGCGGGGGTTAGCCTTGCGGTCCCCATGACAATCTTCTCCATTTTGCCCTATTTTTTGCATCTTTCCTTGTTAACCCCCTTGCCCGCATTTCTTCTTCCACCATCTTTAGCCAAGTCTTTCTCGGTCTTCCCGGTCCTCTGCTTCCTTCTACATTCATTTCCATCACTCTTCTCAACCAGTCACTTTCATCCTTCCTCAACACATGACCAAACCATCTCAACCTGTTCCTCTTCACAGCATCAATCACAGGCTCTATTCCCATCATCTTTCGCAATTCATCATTTGTCTTCCTCTCTCTCAACGATACTCCGCACATCCGTCGAACCATTCGCATTTCCACCCTTTCCAACCTTCGTTGCTGCTCTACGTTCATTACCCATGTCTCGCTCCCATAAATCATAACACTTCTCACACATGCAGCATACACCTTTCCCTTCAGCTTCAACGACACTCCCCTCATCATCAGCACGCCACTCAGTTCCCGAAACTTCTTCCATGCACATCCCACTCGAGCAACCGTTGCCGAGTCTGATCCACCTTCTCCATTCAGCATGTCTCTGAGGTAGCAAAATGTTTTCACACCTTCCAGCTTCACGCCGTCTCTAAGATCCAATTCAACATTTCCTCCATCTGCAGCTCCCTCTGTGCACACCTTACATTTGAATGTAGCTGCCACACTGGTTAATGACCCTCTCAGACCACTACATTTTTGATGAACCCACTCAGCGCACATTGTACATTGAATGGAGTTCACTCCGACACCCTTCCTACACACAGCACAGGGCCACTTCCCAGTTCTTTCCACCTCACCACATGCTTTACCACTTGCCATCACCTTCGTCTTTCCGATTTTCACCTTCAGACCTTTTGTCTCCATACATTCCTTCCACGTGTTCATCTTTTCCTTCAGTCCATCCATACTTTCCGCAATCAACACCAGATCATCTGCATACAACAACTCCCACGGTAAACCCTCCTTTACGTTCTGAGCCAGCACCTCCATCACAGCTACAAATAGTAGTGGACTTAGTACCGACCCCTGATGCACTCCCACCTTCACCTCAAACTCACCACTGTTCCCGTCCTTCGTCCTTACAGCTGTGCGCGCTCTTTTGTACATTGCCATCACTACTCTGATCAACCATTCCTCCACTCCTAACTTCCTCAATGCCCATGTCAATACTTTGCGTGGTACCCTATCGAATGCTTTCTCCAGATCAAGAAACCCAAGAAACAACTTCTTCCTCTTCTCCATGTACTTCTCCTGCAACTGCCTCACAATGAAAAGCGCGTCTGTCGTTCCTCTTCCTGGCATGAATCCAAACTGCATTTCGTCGATCTTCACTTTCTTCCTTATCCTCCTCTCCAACACCCTTTCCAATACCTTCATTCCATGCTCCAATAACTTTATCGCTCGGTACGAGCCACACTCCAGAGGGTCACCTTTCCCCTTGCATAGAGGGACGAGGGTACTCAGTTCCCAATCCACTGGAATGCGGCCTTCTTTCACCACCAGATTACAGATCTCTGTCATTCTCTTCCCACCCCAACTTCCTGCTGCCTTCAACATATCTCCCACAACTCCCGTCGGCCCTCCCGCTTTTCTACCCTTCATTGCTTTTATCGCTTTCTCAACTTCCTTCTCAGTTATCTTCTCTGCCGGTCCTAAAACAGGGTTACTCTCTATGTTGCCATCCCATTCATTCTCTGTATTCAACAGCATTTCCATATATCTTTTCCATCTTCCTTTAATTCCATCTGGGTCGACAACGATTTGTCCCACTTCATCCTTCAAGCAACTCACCCCCATCACATCACACCTCTCTTTCGCTATCTGCTTTGCAATCCTGAATACTGCTTTCTGACCCTCTTCCGAATCCAAGCGTTCTCCGAACATTTTCCTACATGCCTCCTGCGCCTTTGCTACCTCTTTCTTTGCAGCCTTCCTGGCTGCCTTATAACTTTCATGCTCTGTTGTTTCTGCTCCCGTACCCTTCGCCTTCTGCCACTCCTTGAACTTCTTCCTCTTCTCGTCAATCCTCTTTCCAACTTCATCATCCCACCACCATGTTTCCGAGTGCCTCGGTGGTCCTTTTGTCCATCCACATACCTCACCAACGGCTCCCAACAGACTAGCTTTCATCGACATCCAACCACTTTCAAGCTCAACCACATCATCCTCGACCCTACTCAGCCTCTCTTTTAATGCCTCCCTTACTGTCACCTCTTTCAACCTCCACACCTTCATTCTCGGTTGGTACTTCACCCGCCGAGCTCTCCTCGCACCTTTCACCCTTACGTCGTAGACAACCAAGTGGTGCTGTGAAACAGCCTCCTCCCCCGGGATCACCTTTGTGTCCCGGAGGTGCCCCCTATCTCGCCTACGCACCATCAGGTAGTCAACGGTTGTCGTCGACCCACCTGACGTGTATGTAACAAGCTTATTATCCTCTTTCTGGAACTGAGTATTACAAATCAACAAATCAGCTCCATCAGCAAACTCCAAAATCCTTTCACCTTCTCCATTTCTCACACCATATCCGTAACCCCCATGAACTCTGTCAAAACCATCCATACTCCTTCCCACATGTCCATTTAGGTCTCCTCCTACCACAACAACTTCCTCATCTTTCACGTTTTCCATCAGCTTCTCTATCGCACACCAGAACTTGTCCTTTTCTTCATCGCTTCGACCAACCTGCGGAGCATATCCCGAGATGACGTTCACCAAGAGCTTTCCAATCATCATTTTCACCATCATCAACCTATCACTCACTCTCGTCACACTCACCACACTGTCTACAAACTCCTCAGAAAACAGGACACCAACACCATTCACGCCCTCCAGGCACCCTTGCCACACAAACTTGTATTTCTGTCCCTGCCTACCCTTCACCATTCTCACACCACTTCCCTTCCATCTCGTCTCTTGCACACAACATATGTCCACTCTTCTTCTGACCAATACTTCCACCACTTCTCCTGATCTCCCTGTCATTGTCCCTACATTTCATGTCCCAAACCTCAGAAACCGATCTCCACTTCGGGCTGTACCCTGCCCATATGTAGTTGTAATTGTCATGGTTCCCTTTTTGAGGCAATGTTTTTATGGCCGGATGCCCTTCCTGACGCCAACCCTCTTAGTCGTCTCTTACGACACGCAGGGATACGGTGTACCTATTCTTATCCAGGGTACACACCGGGAAACGTTTAAAACATGGAAATTCTGGGGGGTGGGGGGGCGGCGTCAAGGGAAAGATAAAATGAAAATAAACCCCTTCAGCCGGCACTTAGCTTGGCGTCCCAAAGAGTACTTTCAGGAGCTTGGCGGCTGTTGAAACTGGGGTAGCCACTCATGCGGGAAGTGGTCCAAAATGGCGGTGTAGAACAGCGCGCGTCGAAGACAACAAGCGTGAGGCGAGCAGATTAGACGGCCTCCTTTCGATTCTCTACCGTCAAGTGAAATGCGGCCTTCAGCTTCCAAGAGCCCAGCAGTTGTCCAAAACCTCGTGTGGGGAAATGTGGTATCTGTCCGTCGCCTTGTCCACCGTCCACACGCGGCTCCAAGCTCCGGCACGAGTATTTTTGTATTCAGGATGTATCAGGAAAAATGGTATCAGGTTGCAGCTCTTCAATCTGTGGGAAGATGAATCCTTCTACCATGTTCATGTCAATTGTTGAGCTCACTGTATCCCCCGCAATGAAAAACGGACCCACCAAGCGGTCATGGAGAAGGCCACACCACACATTGACCTTTGAACTGTCTCGTATATGTTCAATCACCATGTGGGGGGTTTCAGAGCTCCAGATCCTCACATTGTGCTGGTTGACCTTCCCGATACATGAGAGCAAACTTCATCTGTGAACATGACATTTTTCAGGTAATCTTTGTCATCCTTTATATGACTGAGCATTTCCAAGACAAACACCTTGCGTGTGGGTCCGTCATTTGGTTTGAGTTCCTGTAGAATCGGCACCTTATAGGTATAAAGCTTCAGTCTTTTATGTAAAATCCTGTGTACAGTGGGGGTTGGTAGTCCTAGTTCTCTGGATGCGCATCGGATTGATTTTCTGGGACTTTGTTGAAATGATTCACGCACTTGTTCAACATCTGCTGCACTTGTGCTTGGTCGACCAGTACTTTTCTCTGTTTCTGACAACTTCCAGTCTCAAACCTCTTGTACCACTCTCTGATACTAGTCCATGATGGCGGATTCCTTCCATACCTTTACAAAAATTATGCTGAACTTTCATGTTGAATCACATCTCGATGAACCATTCGACACAATGAGCTTACTCCTGTGGTCATTTTTTTTTTTTTTACATTAAAGCACCAGGCCTGAAAACAAAGAAAACTGTATGAGTTTCTGTATCATATAAAACAAAGGGTATCGTTGTATCATTTGTGGTACTAAATAGATTGACAACCAAAGTTGCCCAGGTCTTGGAACACCCTGTACTGCTCTTGTGCCTTCTTGCCATGTGATCAAGTTTGGTGAATACCAAGTAACTATTAAGTTTGGTGAATTTCTGCCCAACCGTTTGGGAGTAGATAGCAGGATGGATGGACAGACCCAATTAAAATATCCGCATTTTTTTTTTCTCAAAAAGTGTGGGGATAATTAACAAGAACCAACGTTTTTTTTATTTTTATAATCGCTATTCAAAGTAGGCCAAGGTCCATCCACCAAGCCATAAACAGGAACTAGCAGTAAAATAATGAAAAGCCAAGAAAAAAATTCACATTCACATCAAGGATGGTCTCAGCTCAAGGATAATTTATGCATGACATGTGAGAAACCATTTCGACTCAGCTTGGTAAAGCCCGGGGCAAGTCAAAATTGGTAACCTTCTCTGAAAGAGACGGGTGGAATTGGCAATTCAGACCGGGGACAGAACCACCTTTAGAGGCCATTTTTCCCCGCAGGGCGGGGGTTGGTCTTTTTTGGGGCACCGTGGTCCCCTTTTGAAGCAATGTTTTATGGCCGGATGCCCTTCCTGCCGCCAACCCTGTTAGTCGCCTCTTGCAACACACAAGGAATTACCAGTGAACTGGTACTCAATTTGCCGACCTCGGAAGGATGACAGGCTGAGTCAATTGCCCTGGTGTTAATTCAGCGATCGACCGGGATTCGAACCCAGGATTCCAGGATCCCAAGCCGGCACCCGAACCGCTAAGCCAACACCAGGCTTCAAACTAGATTATTATCTAGGACACAGTAGATTTTTATCCCAATACTTTTAAAATAAAACAAGAAAGGTTCATGCCTCATTGCCCCAGGGGGTGGAGACTTGGGGTCACAGGGGTCAAGATGGGGGAAAAAAATGTGTTAACTCAAAATCTGATATTGGGTCATTCCTGAAATAACTTTTTTCATCTTTCAAGTTTGCTTTAGGTGGGAAATTGGATTTGAAATGTGTGCAATCGACTTTGCTCTAGTGTATATTTGCAGCAATTTTCTCGATTTTCTCGGAGTTTCATGGACTTGGACAATTTTCCTAGGACTTTCCAATCCTGGAAAATGCTTTCTCATTTCTACAGGGCATTCAATGAGTTTCAAGGACTGTGCTTGAACCATAATCGTCCTTTAAAACACATGTAATATGGGATGTAATATTCATCTTCAACCATATGACCTCAATTTATAGTGAAAAGGCAGCAACAGTGCCATCGTGTGATGAAGTCAAACAAAAATGAAACTCAGCCTCACCTCCTCCTCAAAGACCTCTTTTTGCCGTGCCACTTGCTCAATCCGCTGCATGGCCTGCCGCAGGTCAAAGTCAAGAAGCAAGCAGCGTTTCTCAGTCTCCACCAGCTGAGTTGCAGCTTGCCGACACACCTGCCGCTCCTCATGCAGTTTTTGTTCGACCTCTATGTGGTGATGGAAGGTGAGAAGAAAACCAAAATTTGCACCTCATCCATGAAATGTATTGCTGCTTCCACACAAAAGTAGGAGCATAACATACATACCTCCAACAGCCTGAGATCGAGCTCCTTCATGCTGGTCTTCAAGCAGAGCTTTCGTAGCCGTGTGCTCAGTTTGCTGCTGCTGCAAGACCTGCTGCAGACTCCTCAGTTTGTAGTTCAGTTCGACCTCCAGGCTGTTCTTATCCTGCAGCAAAATTCCAGGACAAGGTTCAACCATCAGCAGGAAGGCAAGACAAGTCATTTTCACTCACCAAGAGTTGGTGCTGGAGAAGGCAAAGAAAAACAAAAGGTCAAGTTACAAGAGTAGGAAGTAGAGAAAACCTTGAGGTGTCAAGGTTGAGCTTCAGAGTTCAAGGAACTAAAAAGATGTCAGGAGACTTCATGAAGTCACCTTCTCTACTTCGGTGAGGCTATCTTGTAAACGACATTTTTCAGCCTCTGCATGATTCAGAGTCGCCTTGATGGCTTCATGGTCAGTTTCCAAAGCAGCTAGGTGACCTGCAGCCACAGATTGTCCAACAGTAAGCTGTCACCCCGTATCGATATATCGGTGGGCTCATATCGGTATACTCTATATGTATACATATTTATATATTTTTAAATTATTATTATTATTCTTAGCATCTTTTTTTTTTTTCTTTTTTTTTTTTTAAACACTGGTTCCAAAAACCCATAGTGGTCCATTCCATATTCATACAAAACATACACATCATTGACACACGGTCATTCATGGCATACATCATGCACTCTATCTTTACAAATGATGGCAAATGTTTTTGTACAATAGAGAATTTGGTTGATAAAGAGTAAAAAGAGGTTCCGTTTTGTCCTTCGCTTACTTAATTCTTGCAGGGCAATTTCTAGCTCCTAATTCCTTGCTCAATTCTAGCTCAGCTCAGCTAGATAATTCCTAGCTCAGTGCCCGAAATTGCCATACGCAATGACAATACGCACAGTATTGCTATCGGCAATCGGCACAAGCCTTCTAAAGCACACCCAATTCTTATAAAACTTGAACAGCACTCAGTAGAGACCTCTGCCTGGTTGGCCATATCACTCAATGGTGAAGAATCACTTTAAAAATTCTACTAGCTGGATCCGGATCCGGATTTTCAGCAAAATTGAATCGATTCTTCCTTGTCACACACACAACCTGACCAAGAAGTTTCGTCCAAATCCATCCATAACTTTTTGAGATATCCTGCTATGTATAGTTTTTGGCCCCATCTTCCAATTGTGAAGAATCACTTTTAAAAATTCGAGTAGCCGGATCCGAATACGGATCTTCACCAAAATCGAATCATTTCGTCGGTGTCACATACGCTACATCTCTGCCAAATTTCGTCCAAATCCGTCCACAACGTTTTGAAATATCTTGTTCACAAACGGACAGACCGACAGGGGTGAAAACATAACCTCCATCCACCTTTGGTGGCGGAGGTAATAACCAAATGCTGTGGAAACAGCCACGAGGACAAAGGAAAATGTGATCATTTGTACAATGCTGAGATTAAAAGTTATATCCTACTTCCTGGCCAAGCACATATTGACGTCATTCGTTCCACTGGTCCAGGCGTACTGAGTACATCAAAGCATCAGTTAAATAATGTATTGTAAACACCTTTCTTCGATTTGTTGGTGATATTCCAATTTTTTTTTGTGGATATACCGATTTTGTTTTTTCGCTATTGGTACAGATTTATATTAAAATTTGCAATACTGGTATAATAAATGTGAAAAATAATACCGATATATCGCCGGACCCCATCAAACAGGCTCCAATGCATGTCGTTTCACACCGATCGTGGTTTTTTTTTTGGTTTTTTTTTGCATACAAGATCGAGGCTCGTGTAAGAGCTAACATTAATCACAAAAAAAAAAAACGACACACAAAACATACAATAAAGAGAGCGGCAGATAAGATGGGGAGAGAGAGGGAAGCACACAAGTACAACAGCAGAGAACAGGGACATCGGGAGATCTGTGGGAGGGAGAGGGCTTGGGGGGAGGAGACATAAGGAAAGGGGGGAGGGGGGATGAGAGAGGCATAAAACACATGCTAGGACTTCCAGGAAAGAAGTCGGGTATTTCTTAAAAGGTGATCTGGGGTGAATCAACGGGGGTAGAAAAGATCAAGGTTTTGGATGGGGGAAGATAAGAGATGGTGGTGAACAGGTTTTAAAGACCTGGAGGGAGAAGTGGGATTGAAGAGAGTGAGGGAGTTTGTTCCAGAGGCGGGAGTAAAGAGGAATGAAAGGGTGAAGGTGAGCAAAGAGCCTTGATTTTGGAAATTTCATCATAAGAGCGTTGCTGGCAGATCTTGTGTGACCTGTAGGAATATTTGGGGGACAGAGCACAGATAGAACTGGGGGAGCTAGGCCGGATAGGAGTCGGTAGAAGACAAAGACCACCAACCTGCCGGCAATGAGTGAGTGAAAGGCCCTCACAATCAGCTTCATCACGGGAGATTCCAATGATTCTGAAAGATTTGGTTTCAACAGCGTGAAGCCGAGCTAGGTGTGAGGCAGGAGCACCAGCCCAGAGGGGCGAGCAGAATTCCATTGACCTGCGGATGAAAGCCTTGTATGTGGTGAGGAGCTCAGGTGTGCCAAGGAATGACTTCGCACGACGGAGAATGCCCAGTCGGCAACTGGATTTGCAGGCCAGCTTGGAAATGTGGTTTTCCCAGGACAGATCATGGCAGATAGCGAGACCTTTCTTCGATTTGTTGGTGATATTCCAATTGCTTTTGTGGATATACCGAAAAGAACGTATTGCTTCAATATTCATTTACTGCAAAACAAATCATCACTGCTGAATCCCCACTCCCCACTCCAAAGGCCAAGAATGATACTGGGTAGGAAATTACAAATGAAAGCAAGGAGATTTGTGTTGTGACCGAGTATCCAACCATAACATGGTCAAGTTGGAAGAGTATGAAGTCGTTCACGAATTTTATAACTAGTCTGCAGATAATGGCAAGTGTCTCAACCCCAAAAAGGATGTGATTCGCTCAAAACAAAACACTCCAACACGTCATTTCCAACATGTCATTGAATGATGTTGTAATTCAAAATCGTAATCATTAAACTGTTGGGGACCTTCATCCAGGGAGATTTTAAATGGGATGCACACATCAGTCCTATTGTTAAAAGAGCTAAGAGTCGTTTACATATGATTCGGAAGTCAAAATACCATTCCCTCCCAAGCAATGATCAGGTAACCATTTTCACATATTTTCACATCTTTTGTCCATATTGGAATTTGGGGCTCCTATGTGGTCGAGCAGAATCGCAAAGTAGCAATGTAATGCTGCCGAATTTGTTCAGAAAAGGGCTTGTAAACTTATTCTTTGCCCCAACTACCATAGTTACTTGGATGCTTTACATGACTGTGGCCTAGAGTCACTCGAGAAGAGATGTGAACAACTTTGTTGTTCCTTCGCGAGATTGCTTCCACATTCCAAACTTCACCACTTGATATCTGCCGACCGATCTAATAGCGGCTATCAGCTACGAAACTCAAAACAACGAACCGAGTTAAAATGCAAAACCACAAGATTCAGGAATAGCCCAATGGCATTCCTTAGTCACACAATTAACAAATTGTAGCAACTGCTAAACTTTAAAGTCTTTAACCACTCCAAAAACTAAGCTGCTCTTCAGAGGGAGTTAACAAAATACAGATGGGTATGATATACAGAATCCAAACAACATTGAAGATGGTCCAAAAGCCACATGGGGAAACCACACAATAAAGATCCACGCAGACGGGTGTTGGTTCTACCTCGGAGTTCTGTGATCATGTCCAATCCCCGTTTGCATTCACGTCGTTCGGACTCCTGCATAGACTGCAGCATCAGCATCTCCTGCTCCTGCTGAACCCTGGAGTTCTCCAGTTGCCGATTTCGCTCTTGCATCTCCCGCCCTGTTGCCTCCAGCTGAGACAAGGTCTTTCCCATCTCAGCCTGGCTCTTTCGAAGGCGAACCGCAGAGTCCGCCTCAGAGCGAACGCGGGCATTAGCTTCATCTAGCTGCCGGTGAGGTAGAATAATGAAGTCCACAAGGACAAATGACAAGTGGCATAGCAAGATAGAGCAAAGCACAAGACAATCAAATGTGAGTGGGTATGGTATTGCAGGATGAGGGAACCTCTCTTACCTGTTTCTGCAGTTGTCCAAGTCGTTCTCCAAAAGCTTGCGAGTTCTGGCTCCTACGTTTTAGCTCCTCCAGTTGTTCTCTCAGGACACTGACTGTGAAACATCACATGAGTGCATTACACTCCTATAGCCAATCAACACATGATATTGAAACTAAATTGGCCTGGAAATGTGACAAACAAGACCAAACAACTTCAGCTTGTATCTATATTGCTCTACTCTTAAAATTAATGGACTTCAGGATTGAAGGCAAACTATGTCTTAATTTCTATTTGATGGGTCCCAATAAGGCCATGATCCCACCCAACACTCGGGAGTAAGTTTTCTCTGGCGTCTATTGTGAAAAAAGTCCAAATTTTAAGGGATCAGTGGAATATCAGAAAGAAAACAATCAAGTAAATAAGTAAATAAATAAATAATACGAGACCAATACATTACCAATTTAAGAAATGAATTTTTATTTAATATAAAATTCCCAGAGACTCTTCCTTCATACTCCAAACGAGAGAACAACAGGTAACAATGATAATTAATTGATGGGAGAGTGGCGGCAAAGTTGTCAATGCACTAGGGGTCCACAACAATGTGTGGTCACTTGTAGAGCAGATTACCCCCCTTCCTGAAGATCAATAATGAGCTTGCTGGGTTTTGACTGACCTTCCAGTCATGACAGGGGATGGGAAAAGACAGTATACGAGGATGGTTCTAGAAAGAGGGTACTCATTCAGTGTTTCTTTCAATTATTAAAATTTTACATGCATGCCAGGTTCAGGAATCCAATTATGGAATAGATAAGCTAACATCACCTAAATATCCAGAAAACTTGGAATTTGTCAAAGCATTGGTTTCGTCATCATCCATGAATACCTGGGCCTGAAATCAAGAGGGGTCAACTGAAACTTGAGTGTTCACGGCCGACATCAACGGCCGACATCAACGGGTGGTATCACATTAGGAAAGTCTCAAACTGTTCAACGCGGATAACACCAGATAATGCCGATAACCCGGTGACGTAACGTGGCTCCATCGGGGTCCTTTTGATTCCCAAGAATCATTTAGCATCACCGGGAGAGATTTTCATCTGGGTTGGCTTTCAGCAATTTATTGGCTTGATGTATGTCACTTCAAGCAATTTCTTGAACTTAGCAGAACCAACGCACAGCACATTAAGTTTCAAACAAGAGGCCAATGGGATTTAAACTTGGCCACTCTCATACTTTACTAGCCAATGAGGGAGATGAGAGACGTCATGGGGGACAGGTTTAATTACGTGGCCCGAAGCAGCCAAAGAGTCATTCCAGAGTACACTCTGCGCCATGGCAAATTCCACCAGAGATCCAATAAAACGATTCCATAGAAGTCCTTCAGCAGGTTATTCAGCCTGGAAATGACAGACAACTGCGGGTCGTGCCCCTGTGCTCTGACCCACCTCAAGCCCATCGTGTGTGTGGAAACGCCAGTCCGCATGGAAGACCAAAGCTAGCGTATGGCACATCAAGCCAAAGAGAGGGCCTTACCTGCAAACTCCATCCAATCATCACATCAAACCTTTCCTTTGTATTGTTTGCATATTTACCAAGATACGAGGCTTATTATAAAAGGTGTAAGGTCAATGGAAGGGAATTAGATTAAACACATGGTCTAAAATAGGGCTTACTTTGTTTGAGCTCAACCATTTCCTTCTTTCTTTTCCCGTGAATAAACGTTTTATGTCTTCAAATTCTCGCTCAGACCGACTCACTCCCATTGTTCACATGTGGGTAATATTCTGGTTACTCTGGCAATCATAAAATGCCAGGTTGAGCTTTTGCACAGCTGTCATGTTAAATTCCGTGCGAGTCAGATCGTGTTATCGTTACGTAAACAATCGCGGTGATTAAAGAAGGTCTCGTAAATCACCTTTTCATCTCCACGAATGCAATTTCTGAAGGGACGGGAATAGGCTATTACAATCAGTGTGTGCATGTGTGTCTTCACGCTGATCTACTCTAAATAGCTCTCCAGAGCAGCCTACTTCAACATTGAATGCCCAGTGTGTGAAAGGGGTCACGTTGACAACTCGAGCAAGGTTCTACGTTGAGAGCCAATATGATATCTGGTGAAAATTCATAAAGTATCATAAAGGACAAGTTTATGACATTTCATAGAGGAAAGGCAAATCTGCATTGAGTGGTGGCCCAACCCAGCTTAGTTTCCTACATTGGACAACAGGCATAAGAAACAGCGAGGCCACAGTGACTGTTTAGTTGAGCATTATTTAAAATACTATGAGAGATGCATATGCTTGGAGAGAACAGTGTGAACACCATTGTAGCATTTCACTGGATATTATAAAGTCGTCCTATAAATACTGTAGCACCCTTATGCTTATGCGCCAAAATGGCCTAAAATGTACAACAAAGTAACTGTGAGACGAAAGCAATAGCATATTAAAAACAAAAACAGTAAAGAATCAATTGCGAACAGCCCTGGTGTTAACCCTGGTGTTGGGCTAGCGGCTAGGGTGCCGGCTTAAGATCCTAGGATCCTGGGTTCGAATCCCAGTAGATCGCTGAATTAACGCCAGGGGGGTTGACTCAGCCTGTCATCCTTCCGAGGTCGGCTAATTGAGTACCAGTTCACTGGTAATTCCCAGGTTGTCGTTAAAGGCGGCAAAAAGGGTTGGCGTCAAGAAGGGCATCCGGCCGTAAAACATTGCTTCAAAAAGGGGACCAAAAAACAACAACAACCACGGTTCCCGAAAAAGGCCAACCCCCGCTTTGCGGGGAAAAATGGCCTCTAAAGGTGGTTATTTTTTTTTATATAATGCATCAGCGAGGTTCCTGCTTCACAGCACGATAGCTACACATGACCGAGGACCACTTGCATCTCCGCGGACAAGTGCATTTGTGTCATTCATTCATTGTGTATTCTTTGTTGTTTATTTATTTATAAATTTTGAAGTCAACAAATTATGCTCTCCACACGAGGTGGATTTTCTGAATACAGTAAACCCTTCTTTTACACGTGGGGTTGTTTCCGCTCACCTATAAACTCACCGCATGCACAGCTCATGGTGCAAAACCAAAGCATTCACCACCCTTTATGTTTTCTGCGCACTTATTTACTTGGCAGATACTACACTATTTAACACTGTCCCAGAGGTCCTCAAATATATATATATATATATATATATATATAAAATGGATAAACGCCAGAGGCCATGAGCATGCAATTAGGGGCAGATAGAATCAAAATCGAAGAACATTAAAGGGGACCAACTCAGGAATAATGTAGCAGTTAAATAAGCACCATGGATCAATCTATTGACTGTTGTCGGACCGGCTGAAAAACCATTTCACTGGCGAGAATTTAAATGGTAAATCCCTGGGGGAGGTTAAAATGAAGAGAGCGGCAGAATTAATTATTTCAACAGGAGAGCCTGGCATTTGTGCAATATTCTCGATTTCCCAGGAGTTTCAAGGACTTGGCTGGATGTCCCAGGACTTTCCAGTGTCAGGAAATGCATTTTCATTTTTCCAGGACTTTCAAGGGCTGTGTTAAAAAACCGTAGCCATAGGCCATGGTTCTTCCAGTCTATCTAACGGTGGGATACTGCCTTGTAGAACTACCTTGTACAAGCTTCCACCAAACCCTGAGTTTGTATACAAGAATTCACGTACGATACCGGCCTCAGCAATTCGAAGCACCATTGGCCAGGAATACAAAAATAAAATCTATCAAAGTTCACGTACCTTCGTTTTCAACATTACGACGCTTTTCACTCTCAGTGTCAGCCCTGCGCTGCTGCTCTGTGAGCTTGTGTTGTAAGAGGGCCCTATCTCTCTCCATTACACGACCTTGGCTCTCGAGGTCTTTCCGAGTGGCCATCTGAATGTAGTCATGAGAAAGTAAACATACAGCCCCCACCCCCATAAAATATGCTTATTAACAAAAAAAAAAAAAAAAAAACCAAAACAATTGTATAGATATTGCTTTGGATTAAAACAAAACTTGCCCTACCTCATTATCAACGTCCTTCATCAGCTTCTCCAACCTCAAATTTGAACTTCTGGAGAATAAGAAAAGCAGAGCTGGGAAGGTTTGAGGCTGGTAGAGAAACAGAGCTTGGAATATAGCGCAACAATGTACTTGCCATGAGAAAATAAAATAAAGAAAAAAAGGAAATGTTGCCACTTAAAAGGGCAAGTCACATAATTTCATTTCACAACAAGCAACTTTCCTTAAAGTAAACTTGACATTTTGTTGCATTACAAGGGTAGCTCTATGTCTCCCCCTCCATCCCCAAGCATGAAGGAATGCACCTGTGCCAGTAAAACTATCCAAAGATAAAGATCTTCGTCCTTTGTGCAGCCTGGTGTTGGCTTAACGGTTAAGGTGGTTGGCTTGAGATCTTGCGGTCTTGAGTTTGAGCTCCTGTTATGATGTTGGATTATGCCTGACATCCTTCCGAGGTTGGCAAAATGAGCATCAGTGGATTGGTAATAGAGCATCAGCGGCAAAGCCATGCCCCCAGAAAGTGATGCAACCAGAACCCACAGGCTGCACACAAACCACCACCAAAATAGTGCTATTTGCAGCGAGTGCAACATTTTTCTCTATGCCCTTGGAAGAGAAATCGCTGTTGACTGAAAGTTGTTAAACTCCCCCTCAAATCCCAAAATAATCCTATTAGTTCCTTATCTTTGTGCAAGCCAAAGTATTTTCCAGTGGTTTACGTACAGCTGCTGAACAGCGCAACTTTGGCTGTTATTGCCACGATTAAGAATACAAAAATAAAAACTAAACATAAAAGTGACAATTTTACCTTTTCATCAGAAAAATAAGTTTGAACGAGGTAGAAAATTTGCCGAGGTTTATTTACCCTACCCTCAATTTTACTTCTGTCAAAACTTCTCTTCATTCAAACCAACTTTCTCTGGATCATGTTCCACGTGCATTGCACTTCATCAATTTCTCCACTGGATGAACAAATATAACCAGTCAAACTGTGCACTGCAGCTCGGCTCTGTGTCTCACTTAGGTTGAAAGCACCCCTC
The DNA here is from genome assembly GCF_964187855.1 of Myxine glutinosa. Lineage (NCBI taxonomy): Eukaryota > Metazoa > Chordata > Myxini > Myxiniformes > Myxinidae > Myxine > Myxine glutinosa. Next base: position 74,449,390 of record NC_136273.1, read on the forward strand.
ACTGGGATATACAGTCATGTGTGTGTGTGTGTGTGTGTGTGTGTGTGTGTGTGTGTGTGTGTGTGTGTGTGTGTGTGTGTGTGTGTGTGTGTGTGTGTGTGTGTGTGTGTCAATTGCGTACAGGTTAAGGTTCTTGCTTTCGGTGGAGAAACTATGTTTGAGGTTTATAATTTAAATAAAGTTGAATATGGGATGTTGTGAAATTAACATCATTTACAACAATCCTTTAAATTATTTATATTTAAGTTTAGGAACAACCGATACTGTACAATTATATGTGTGTGTATGTGTATGTATGTGTGTATGTGTATATGTATGTATATGTGTGTGAGTGTGTGTGTGTGTATGTGTGTGTGTGTATGTGTGTATGTGTGTGTGTGTGCGTGTGTGTGTATGTGTGTATGTGTGTGTGCGTGTGCGTATGTGTGTGTGTGTGCGTGCGTATGCGTGCGTATGCGTGCGTGCGTGCGTGCGTGTGTGTGTGTGTGTCGTTATATGTCTGTGTGCTGACAGACTTAAAGTCATGTGACTGGAACGAGCTTTGCAATCCTCGTTACCAGTCAGGAGCAGAACCTTGCTACCAAATTTCAGCTGGTTCTGCCCAGAGCTTTGACCGAAGTCAAAACAGGCCACGAATGGACCATCTGTGCACGATGACAATACCCTATCTGGAATTCAATTCCAGATAAGCTAATAATAATTAGCAGATAAACCCAACATGGAAGGGTAATATAATGGTGTCGGGTTTGATAGGACGTGAGTCCCATAGAAGAAGAACAACAACCTCGTGAAGGTTGGACTTGAAGCACAAACCACCACAAAGTCACATCATCCGGAACGGCAAACACTTTTATGAAAACCGACTTTTGATTGGACCAAACAAAATCAAAGGAAAAGTTTGAAGTGATTATAGATGACCCCATAAGCCCAATTGCAAGACATTGTTAATTATGTCCACAAAGATCAGACGATGTGCTCAGTGGTGAAAGAGAAGATAGGAAACGGTACAGACAGACCGCCTCCTATTTAAGTAGATAGATGATAGAGTGCAAAACACTGACAAGGATTGACACAACAATTTACTTTAAAAAAAATCAAAAACAACAATCATTTTAATGACATATTGACGTTACATTCTAACACATCCGTAACACGTCCGTGAACTCTTGATGAAGGTGCAACAAATTAACATATAATTGTTCTCTTTTTGTACATGTTATCATCGAACAGCCAACAATATTGAGGTAAACATGGATCGATCTTCTATCTTCAGATGGGTCATATTCTTGTAAACTTGTTTATTACCTGTGACGTTTAATTGCCACAGGTATTGACTAATTTGGTGTGCGCAGTTATAATCAATCAATCAATTATTATCGAACACAAATTGGAGACCAATCCAGATCCTGAAAACGTGCACCTTCTTCAGGCTGGCAGGATAGCCCACACCTGAAGGTACGCACACTCACCTCTAATCCCAACCCAGCCATAAACTGTCATCCTGTGGTGTTTGGCAGGCATGGCGACGCATAAACGTGTTTGCCATCCATTAAACGGACCAGTCTGCCAGCACTGGTCATTGGGGGTAGTCAAATATCCCACGGTATATTTGATGAAGAGTGAGTAATCACCGGCATCCTAAGCAAATTGTAAATTCCTGCCAACATCAATCGAGTACCCTGCGTCAGTGCGTCAGAACGGAGAGATCAAGGATTGGTTTGTGCCGAGAAACGTTTCTCGACTTGTCATGATACTCCCCAGACTTGTAAAGATAATCGGCCTCTAATTATTATAACCCTCGCTTCTTTACCGATACATAGATAATTTTCAAAGTTTGGAGCACCCTGACAAATCAGATTGTTTCTTCCCCTGGTTACCAGATCTATTCCAGAATGGTATGATCAAAAGAGGTAATGCACATCGTTTCGGGTTACGTTTCTACCTTCATCTCCGAGATTTTGTGCACACTGCTTTACCAAAAGCATTACTGGTGAGGAATGCGATTCAGGACGAACCGATCTTTGTGAAAATATACCTTGCCAATTGCCCTGCACATTTGTAACAGACCTTCAGCTGGATTTAGAGCCAAGTAGTTTCAATGGAACACGAAAGACCAACAGCTTTTAGCACTGGTTTTTAAAAACTGAAACGGTTTTTTTCTTTCTTTCAAACAAGCACCTTCCAAAGCCGGCACCCTAACCGGCTTCCAAAGTTGGGCAAAACTGCACTGAAGAAGATTCCAGCTAAATGCTCATCTTCCTATAGTAACCACACAGTCACATGAAATAACAGAAAACATTTAATGCATCTCTCTCTGTTGGCCTGAAAAATCAATCGTCACACTATTTTCCCCTTCCCCTCCAACAAGCAAGCTCGAAAAGGATAACCACACAAACCTGCATTTCTGTTCAATGTCATCTTTGGAGTGCATCTCAATTTGCAGCTGTTCCTCAAGTTGTTTGATTTTCTTGTTCAAATTGGCCACCTTTAGCAAAAATAAATAAATAGGACAAGATTTATCATTATACAGCCACTCGTTACAAATTTACTGTAACAGACAACAAAATCCAGAATACATTGCTGGATTGTTAAATTAAAAAAATTAAAAACAGGTCAGGAATAAATTTTGCACGGATGAGTAGTCATAAAAACATCCAGAGCATATCGAAACAAAATCCTCAAGCCTGCAGAAAGCATGAACATATAGGTTTAATGTTTATATACAAATCATATAAAAGGCGATTCAAAAAAATTGTTAAGCTACAAACTAGGTTCCATGAGACAAATGAGGCTGCACTACAACCCTTTACAAATTGCGCTGCTGTAATCAGCATTTTGTACAAATTCCTAACATTGTGGGTTGAGCATATTCAAGCACCAAATGCAGTTACAAACTAGAACAACACTTAGAGCGCACACATCCGCCAGGCTGCAGAGTTTACGTTTTGTATCCCACTGATCGGCCGGATCTGCATCCAGACCTGAAACAAATCAAATCGGCTTGTTCTTGTCACCTTCGAAACTCATCCACCTATTTTCGTCTGAATCCCTCCACAACATCGAGATATCATGCTATATATCATTTTGGCCCCATCTGCCAATGGTGAAGAATCACTTAACTAGATAAAATCGACATCGCAACATCGACCGATATGCCTCCTACCACATTATTACATCATTATACATACTTGCACCAGGTTTGATTAAAATCCTTTCAGCTGTTCTCAAGTATCACATTTTTACCTGACATGACATCTGACCTTTGACCTCATGATGCAGAAATCTAGCCAGTTCATCTTTCCATCATATTATACACTTATACCAAGTTTGGTCAAAATCCCATCACTGGTTCACAAGTTAGCATGGTAAAGTAATTTTTACCTAACACAACCTCTGACCTTTGGACCTCTTGATCCCATAGTCGACTCAGTTCATAGTTACATAAATATATATACTTGTACCAAGTTTGACTTGAATCCCTTTAGCCGTTCTTAAGTTATCGCTGCAACAAAAACCTTTCATTGACGCACGGATAGACATTCGGACATCCCAAAAACAATGCCTCAGGTGACTGCGTCAGCGGAGTCATAAATATCCTCGTATCCGGATCTGGATCTTCACCAAAATCTAATGAATTTGTCCTGGTCACACACCCAACCTGTCCACCAAGTTCCGTCTGAATCAGTCAATAACTGAGATATCCTGTTCAATAACAGACAGACAAACAAACAAACAGGGATTGAAAACATTACCTCCGTCCACCTTTGGTGGCAGAGGTAAACATGAAGGCCATACAGCTTTCTTTGTTCAATTCGGACTCGCTTCATTCAAGTTCCGAATTAATGACGGCCTCTCACCTCGCTACTCTCAAGAGGTGCGTTAATGATACTTTGGCTTGCATCACCGTTACTTCTGTAACGCAATAGTCTGTGAGAGAAGAAGAGGAGCAGAACGAAAGCATATCAGATGTGTGCAAATAGAGAAATGTAAAAACCCAACATATCAAAATATGCATCATGTCTCCACAAGAAGGATTTGAAAAATGTCATCCACAAAATGGCGTTAAATATACCTGCAAACAGAATTTTTATTTCCTGGTAATTTCTCCAATTCTGCAAACACAATTCCGTTTCGATGCACCAAATTTTAGGTAGTAGGTTGTGGACAGCAGCCACTCAGGGTAGTACTACCGTTCTGACTTATGAGCGTTAAAGTGTGCCCGGAACCATCTTACACTCTACGTGTCAGGATTGCTGGTCTTACCCAAACTATAGATAGCTACTGGGCTAGCTTCAATCTCTCTTTCTCGCAAACAAACACCATACACTATTCATCATACACTATTTTCTCTTTTACTTGAGGCTGGCCTCGATGAGGGCTATACAGTCCGTGCCTGGAACCTCCAACATAAAAATTTAAAAAAACACCTGCAGGCTAATTAAATTACTGCAATTATCTTAAGATATAGCTTTTTGTGGTTTCACCCTTCCTGCTTCATTCTTAGCAACTCACCTTCCCTTTGACAAATTGAGAAGAACCTCGCTAAAAGTCTTCAAAGATATTTGATAAAACGACAATAAAAATAAAATAAAACAAATTGGTTTCCTTTTTTTTGTAATCATCAAAATTCCCATCGAAAGGACTATACATTTTGAAGGCTATGGAAGCACATTTGCCCTTTTTGGAAGTGGACAACACCTGGATCGAGTGGTTATGCTTTCCATCACAATAGTTGACGTCCAAGCAAATTTCCATTCAAAATTTGTCTCGGGTCCCATCTCGCCGATCCGCTCAAAAATCAGCTTTTCCACACTTGCAAAATTTCGGCATCCAAGACCAAAAAGGTAAATGGGCATGAGACAGCAGGGCAAAGATGATAGGGAATGCAACCTCACTCCGCAGTTTGAAACCACAGGCAAGTTGCCCGCGCCCACACGGGATTCTTAATGGGATAGGGATGGAGGTGGAAAAAATGCAAAAGCCGTCTTCTGTCATCGAGCCAGTGAGATGGGAGCAACAATTCACATTTATTGCCACATCTGATGCAATTTAAATGCTCGAATGGTGGTGAGGTGCTCCATTAGGAACTGTTTGTTTGATGCCTAGAGTCCGTAATAAAAATTTGCATTTCTGTCAAAGCCAGAGTGACCAATTGTAAATTCATAGTAGGCTAAAAAAATAAAAATAAAAGCAAAGACAAAAACACTTTTGCTAAAATGATAATACGCCAATTTCAGAAAGGCAGAGAACTTCAAACGTCACCAATGGTGCTCAGGTTTTACCGAATATTTTGTTTTTTTTTGTTTTTTTTACAAAACAGGGAAACTATAGTACATTGCATAACCCCAACTAGCAAAACTTTCAACCTCCTAAACATTGAGTTGAACGCACTGGCAGTCACTGTAGTAGGTAAAGCCCACAAAGGGAAGCTGGTTTCCCACGAAGGCCTTTGGGACAGGAAACGTTTCCTCCTCAGTCTTGTCTTCCTCGATTTCATCAAAATTGCTGGTGTCTGTGTCCCCACTGAGCTCTGGAACCACTGGAGCTACTGCTGCAAGAGGGATGACATTTGGGGGGGAAATCAAGCAATGCAGAATGTAGTTATTGCTATGATAAAACCTACATTAAATGGCCAAAAAGAGAAAAAGAAAAAAAGATTTCATAGATTCAGGTTATGAACACATTTCCTTGGCACAAAGTGTGACAATCTTCAGACTAATGTTATTATACCCACACAGTATAATAACAACACAACACAACACAGTATAAAGCCTGGTGTTGGCTTAGCGGTTAGGGTGGCGGCCGGGGATCCTAGGATCCTGGGTTTGAATCCCGGTCGATCACTGAATTAATGCCAAGGGGGTTGGACTCAGCCTATCATCCTTCCGAGGTTGGCAAATTGAGTACCAGCTTGCTAGGATGAATGATCACGGTGTGTACCCGGATTCAGAATAGGTACACCGTATCCCTGCGCATCGTAAGAGCGTGACCAAGGGTTGGCGTCAGGAAGGGCATCCGGCCATAAAAAACATTGCCTCAAACAGGGAACCATGATTGTCATGGGGCCCGCAAGGCTAACCCCCGCTCTAGCAGGGAAAATGGCCTTAAAACGATCATTCATTCATTCATACAGTGACAGAAAGGACAAGTAGGCCATTATTCAATATCCCCAATCAAAAGTGCATTCAAATATGATAACCTGACATACCTTTACATGGCATTCTCGTGCTGTCTCAGGTGATGGGCTGCCAATATAGCCTAGATATATGCACACTCCCCTCAGCCATCTAGCCTGTGACAATGACCTTCAGAGAGAACTTACCAGCTCTGCCTGGTCTGCTCTACATCTTAATATTAACTACACTATGGTTGACTCATAATAACTTCAGGACAACTTGCACCGATGTATCTAGGTGCCGTTTCTCGGTCTTTTGACCCACCAAGTTTTCATGCAACACCGGCAAATTTGACAAAAAAAAAAGAAGTTCGAATGCGGAAGTGCTTCAGTTATCCAATTTACTTGAAAGTCCCATCATGTCGTATTCCAAGACATATTACCTCCGCCACTGAAGGTGTACGGAGGTTATATTTTCACCTTTTTATTTGTTTGTATACAAGATCGAGTGTCAGGTAAGAGCTAAAAATGACCTGCTCGTTTCTTTGTTTGTCTGTCTGTCAGCAGAATATCTCAAAATGTTATGGACAGATTCGGATGGAACTTGGTAGATGAGTTGGGGTAGGTGACGAGAAAGAACAAGGCTTTTAGATTTTGGTTAAGGTCCGGATCCAGATCCGGCCTATCAGTGGGATACAAAACATAAACTGTTCAGCCTGGCAGATGTAAGTGCTGTACCGAGTCCCGTTCTAGTTAATGAAAGAATTGTTCAAACACATTTAGATTTTTTTTGTTAAATTAGATCATGATTAAAAGTAGCAAAATGTTGGCATGATTAAAAGTAATTTTTCCGGTTAGAAATGGCTGAGAATGAAGGAGAGACTCTCTAGGAACCTCTAGCATTTGTCTGTCCAGCTATGGCACGCGCGCGCACACACGCACGCACTCACGCACGCACACACGGCTTTTTTAAGCCAAAATAAAGAATTGTTATCATCTACTTACTCTCCCTGATGCTGTCCCAGTTCCACTGGTCATTTTTGAAGAAGGAATGTTTCTTGATCTCACCAACACCGTGTTTCCCCAAACGCACCTCCCTAATGACGAGAGGCAGACAGATACCCTAACCATTGCACAAATGACCCCAGCCATACCACCCACAAGGTTGGGCTCAAAACAAATCATTGCATACCGATCTGTAAGGAATGCACAGATGAGGTTCTTGGCGTCTTTAGACATCTCCACGTCATCTGGGAAACTTAGTGCCGTTTTATGGTCCATTATCTTGCTGTAGGTGCCAACCAAGGAGTCAGCATAGAATGGCGTATCACCTACAAACATCATTAATACGATTTCTCAAGTCGTTCGTTCTTGTTATGGCTTTATGACTGAATTAATAAATTGCAGCTACTCACCAACAAGCATTTCATAGAGAAACACGCCTACAGACCACCAGTCACACTCGCGGCCATAATAGCCATCGCCACCTTGGGATTTCAGCACCTCTGGAGAGATGTAATCAGGTGTGCCCACTGCAGTGTCACAGCGCACCATGCCTTCCTGTTCAAAGGATGCAATAAATTAAAGAAGCAAGCAGGGCAATTTATGAATGTTGTATCAAAAAAGCAGGGTAATTCACAAGCTTTCCTCAACAAAATATAACAAGAATGGGAATTACTTATTGTAACACGAACTATTAAAGAAACTACAGAAATAAAGGACATTACGGAATGGTATTTAATAGAGAACAGGGAAGTGAAGACAATGAGCAGAGTCAGACATGTTGAACAACCAAGTAGTAAAAGTGAAACAAGAGCGAATACAAAAAGTATCTCCACCTCCACCTCCTACTTCGACCCCACCATGACAAACCAACACAGGTTAATCAGCATTGTTTTTATAATCACGAGGGCTGATAGGGGACTTTGTATTGGCGAGATGGGATGAAAGGCTCCTATGCTTTGTTAACTGTGTAACTTGGAAAATGAAAACTTGATCAGTATTAAACCATATCATGAAAGAAATATGTTTGGAACAAATCAGAGTGCACATTGGAGGCCTACCACAAAGAAGCTTCAATGACAGCATTAGTGGATTATGCACATCCCAGCACTGAGGCCACGCCACTAGTGTTAAAAAGTGAAATGCAAATTGGAACTAAAGAAAAATATTGTACATGTAATATAAACAAAGTAAACGAGAAATAACTGGAATAGCACTCGGTGGAGTGCATACCTCCACCACGCTGATCAGGTTATTACTTGCGAAAATCGAAATTTTTAAAAAGTATATTGGTTGGTCTTGTGCGTTATTCTCTGTCTGTCTGTATTTATTTATGTCAGTCGCCTACAGGTCACAATTTTCAACCGATATTCACGAAACTTCACAAAATGGTGGAGTTGGTCATAAGCAAGAAGCCTATTGTTTTTGGGGTCAAAAGGTCAATAGGTCAACATAGGCCAATGGCCTTTGTCGAATTTCTAAAATCCTCAATTTTCATCCGATTGACTTGAAATTTTAAGAGGATTTGCATATCTGGAAACTGAATTCAACCACCAAGTATTTTTGATGTCAGCATCGGCCAAATTTATAAAATCCTCAATTTTCATCTGACCTGAAATTTTAAGATGATTTGCATACCAGGTCACTGAATTCAACCATCAATTATTTTTGAGGTCATCGGCCAACAACTTATTTCAGGGATTTTGCAAGTATCATGCTATGCACGACATATTTCTTGTGTTTTGTATCCACCGATAGGTCCGATCTGGATTTGGACCTGAACCAAAATCTAATCCGCATGTCTTTTTATCAACCAAATCATCTAGTTGTGTCATAATCTGTCCACAACTTTTGAAATATCGTGCTATATATCGTTTTTGGCCCATTCTCTCAGTGTTGAAGAATCACTTTAAAAATTATCCGATCCGGATCTTCACCAAAGTCTAATCAATTCACCCTTGTCACACACCAAACACCCACAACTAACACACCTAACACACAACAAACAAGTTTTGTCCAAATCTGTCCACAACTTTTTGAGATATCCTGCTCACAAACAAACAGACAGACAAACAGACATGGGTGAAAACATAACCTCCGGTCTCCTGAGGTTATCTTGAATGGATATCTCATTTAAATGACTATCTTGACAAAGGCTTGTTATAATAATTAAAGTTTATTGTACCGATGTGTTCGAAAACCAGCATGGTTTCCAGTATCGATACGACCAAAAACAACGCTGTGCTCATAAATTATAAATGTAGGCTGTTGCAATATTAAACCCTGAGGTCTGAATTTTATACCATTCCACAAAATTTTCCATACCTTAAGTCCCTGTTGTACAATGGCTGCTGTCAGTACTAATAAGAGAAAACACAAAAGTTTCACGGTTTTGTTGACGAACAATTTGTCATGAACATGTGATTTCTGGAGAAGAAGAGGGTGAGAGTGATGATGACATGGATTGCGACAGACATGGGATGCGTTTAGTTTCCAAGCAGCTATCTAGCGCTTGCCAAGCCAGGCGTTCCTCATCAACGGTTTTGAATTGAGTGCTTACTTAAGTGCTTAAGCCATTCTGCGAGCACTCTCCAAGAAACATAACAACTGAACACACCCCCACACATTCAGAATTTGAGCTGCTTCAGCTGTTTCACAGCAACACAGAAGACGAGGATTTTGTGGGCTTTACGGAAGATGACTTTCCATTACCTTAAATAGCTTTGTAATTAGATATGTATGTGTAGGTAAAATGTGCGAAAGAATTGTAATTAAAGCCATCACAATTAAAATTGCCAAAAAAAAAAAAAGTCTTTGTATCTCCTTGATCATTTAACTTGGCCCCTTATGGCTATGCCACGTGCCATATAATGCACGCGTTCGCACGCACACGTATACCCCGCAGTTGGAATTTTTTGGAACTAATTTAATGTATAGCCAGCAGGTTATTTGCATGAAAATAGGGCAGTATATAAATACAGTGCATTCAGAAAGTATTTAGACCCCTTCACTTTTTTCACATTTTGTTATGTTGCAGCCTTATGCTGAAATCGTTTAAATTCATTTTTTCCCTCATCAATCTACACTCAATAGTAGTGTAATAATAGTGTGTAATACACTCAATAGTTTATTACACTCAATAGTGTAATATCTACACTCATCAATCTACACCCCCATAATAACAAAGACAAAACAGGCTTTTAGAAAGTTTTGCAAATTTAAAAATAAAAAAAAACTGAAATATCACATTGACACAAGTATTCAGACCCTATGCTATGACACTATAAATTTAGCTCAGGTGCCTCCCATTTCTCTTGATCATCTTTGAGATGTTTCTACACCTTGATTGGAGTCCACCTGTGGTAAATTCAATTGATTGGACATGATTTGGAAAGGCACACACCTGTCTGTATAAGGTCTCACAGCTGGCAATGCATTTCAGAGCAAAAACAAAGCCATGAGGTCGAAGGAACTGCCTGCAGAGCTCAGAGACAGGATTGTGTCGAGGCACAGATCTGAGGAAGCCTACAAAAAAATTTCTGCTGCATTGAAGGTTCCCAAGAGCACAGTGGCCTCCATAATTCTTAAATGGAAGAAGTTTGGAACAACCAGGACTCTTCCTAGAGCTGAACGCCCGGCCAAACTGAGCAATCGGGGGAGAAGGGCCTTGGTAAGAGAGGTGACCAAGAACCCGATGGTCACTCTGGCTGAGCTCCAGAGATCCTGTGTGGAGATGGGAGAAACTTCCAGAAGGACAACCACAATGAAATTGGCGTTCAATATGCAAACAATCGCGAGGCTTTGCTGCCAAATAATATTGCATCGTTGCGTAACAATATGTCCTCTCATTCAGTTTCGACTTCAGTTTTTGCAAAGAATGAATTGGAAACTGCTTCACTACCTCGTCTGTAGTTCAGATTTGTCATGGTTGGGATTTCGATCTCTTTCGAGTTTAGACCATTGAGGGACCATCTGGGTGGTCTCAAGTTTCAAAGACAATAAAATCTGAAAGCAGTTTTCCTGAAGTGGCTGTGTGCTCGCCCTAAAGATTTCTATGTTTCTTACATTCCGGCCGGGGGAGTCATGGGGGGGGGGGGGAGGGGGCGCTGCCTCGTTCCCCGGGGTCCGTTGAAGGGCCAGAGCTGCTCCTGTAATTTTTTAAAAACAGTACAGTGAAACCCCTCATCGGATCATCCTCATTTCTTCATCGTTACATTTAAACCCAGAAGCTGATTTTTCTTTCTTGCCGGAAACGAAACAACATTTACCGTTGTTAATGGTACAGTTTCAAACCTTACAGAAAATGGTTATTTACCAGAAATATGCGTTGCAAAGAAATGGGTTAACATCCGGTTTGTCCAAACAAAATTATTAACCATCTTCTCACGTATATTTTTTGCCAATCTTATGGAGAAATAGTGTTCAACTGTTGAGGGTGCAAATTGACTCGATCGGTCCAAACGTCCCGCTATATACTTTATTTTTGCTCATACGGCTAAATAAAAGTGACCATTTCTATTTTTTAAGTTTTTTGTTTTTCATGAAAGAAAGTTCCTTAAAAAGTTATAAAAGGGTGAGGGTGGGGGCCCTGAGGTTATTTGCCTTGGGGTCCGTGTTGGCTTTCGACACGCCTGATTCCTATATATATATATATATATATATATATATATATATATATATATATATATATATATATATATATATATATATATAGTGGAAATGAGAATTGTGTTTTTTATTGTTGTAAAAATATCACCCTCCTTCCTCCAGTTGTGTATAAAGGTCAAAGGGCGTCCCTTAGTTAGGTCATATACAATCGCGTTAGCCAATCATAGATTTCCTGCTTGTTGGTAGTTATTTCCATATTCTGTGTATTAGGTTAAGGCTTTGTCTTCCATTAATTAATACTCCATTGCACCTAATTCAAATAGAGTAGATTCCCTTTCATTCCCATTCCTAAAGCCTCGATTGCCAACTGCATTCGCCGCCATTGCCATGTGCTCCGGCTCGGAGAAGAAAGGCGTGTCTCCACCTCGTCATAGAGGGGAGGAGTGAGTCGGCCCCGCTCAACCAACCCAGCCAAAGGGGTTTGGCTTGAGAGGGCGGAGGAAGAGCGATCAGGGAGGTTCGAAAAGGTTGAAGGGCGGGGCCTATATAACCCGCAGCGGGACGCTCCCCACGCCAGATGAGTTCTGAGTCCAAGAGAGATGCGCCTGAGATAAGTCCAGAGGAGGTGAGACGAGCTTCAGAGAGAGACGCACAAAAGAGTCCACCGCAGCTTGTGAACAAACCGCAGCTTGGAGCGTCGACGGCGGTGACGACAGTTGCGGCCAAGAAGCCACGTCGCCGTGCAGAGACGATTGGGGAGAGTCGGCGGCTGCTCAACTCGAGCCGGGATCACACCCACCACCCGCATCCTTCCAGCTCTGTGGACCACTTGGACCTTCCCCTCCTTCCAGCCAATCGTTCCTGCCTTCATTTCCCCATTTGTGTGAGTTTGATTGTCGTCCGTTTTGTGTGTCTTGTCCTGGGGTATTAATTAAGACTGTAGGTAAGCTAGCGTTGCACTGTGTCTCCTTGATTCCTTCTGTCTTTATTTTATTATCCTTCCTCCTCCTTGGTTTCTTTTGGTTGTAAATAATAGTAATAAATTATAGTCGTATTGCAAACCCTTTTTGTCTTCTTCTTCTTCACATCTGTCGTCTTTGTCTTTTCCCCATTGAATACCTGTGGCACGATTTGGCCAACGTTTGAGAATCGGGTCTAGTCATTGTTAACGGTTCGGGCCGCGGCTGCCATCCGCTCGGCAAATTAACATCTTATCCGCGGTCGCGAACGAAGCTGCTCACCGGCCTTTCTGGAGGTAGCGGTGCAGCTTCAGGGACCATGTCGGTCTGTCACAGACGAGGGGACTAATCCCCCCTCAAAGGGGAACCATAGGCCGACGTTGCGTTCCGTAACAATATATATACAGTGAAACCTTGACTTACGAGTTTAATTCGTTCTGTGACCGAGCTCGTAACTCAATTTGCTCGTTTCTCAAATTAAATTTCCCCATTGAAATGAATTGAAATGCTATTAATCCGTTCCAGCCCCCCAAAAACCACACCAATTTTTTTTGAAATATATATATATAAATATCTCGCGCTTAATATTTCACCTGTATGCAGCATACAAGTTGGCAGGATGGCCTGGACTGGAGGTACGCACACTTGACTCTAAACTGTCCAGCCTGGGTTTGAATCCCGACCCAGCTATAACCTGTCATGTCGGTGTTTCACAGGCAGGGTGATTCATCAATGTGTGTGCCGCTAAACTGGGCGCCCCGTTTGCGTCCCATTAGTTGTTGGATGTTAAGGATCTCACCATGTCTTCCACAAAGAGAAGGCGAGCTATCGCCGGCACTCTGAACAGGTTGTGGCCTGGCATGCTCTTCTCCTCTGCCGTTATATGTCCTCCTCGGCATCTTTTTCCAGAAGAGCCCTGCCTCGTCACAGTTGAAGATTTGCTGGGGGATGTATCCTTCGGTTTCTATCAGTTCGGCGAGAGTTATAATAAAATCTTCAGCTGCCTTCACATCCGAGCTTGCTGCCTCACCATGCCTGACGACGGAGTGAATGCCGGTCCTCTTCTTAAAATTATCAAACCATCCCCGACTGGCTTTGAATGACTCTTCCGATGCCTCGTCCGTTGATGTTCCCGCCGTCTGCTGCACCAAATCCCCGTAAATGTCTCGTGCCTTCTCACAGATGATGCTCTCGGTCACGGTATCTCCTGCGAGCTGCTTTTCCGTCAACCACACAAACAACTTCTCCATCTCTTGATGGACAGAGGTCCGGAGCTTTGAAATAATCTTAACGACCTTGGCTGGCGTTATAGCCTTTATCGACTCCTTCTGCTTCAAAATCGTACATATCGTAGAAGTACTACGATCGTACTGCCTCGCCAAGTCGACAACACGCACACCTCGCTCATGTTTTTCGACGATGACGTGTTTCATATCCAAGCTCGCTCGCTCGTAACTCAGATCTCGGCTCGCATCACAAAGCAAAAAATCGACCGAGCGACGGCTCGTATCTCGGAAAACTCGTAAGTTGGTGCACTCGTACGTCAAGGTTTCACTGTATATATATTATATATATATATATATATATATATATATATATATATATATATATATATATATATATTATATATATTATATATATAATATATATATATATATATATATATATATATATATATATATATATATATATATACAGTGCATTCAGAAAGTATTCAGACCCCTTCACTTTTTCACATTTTGTTATGTTGCAGCCTTATGCTGAAATCGTTTAAATTCATTTCTTCCCTCATCAATCTACACTCAATACCCCCATAATGACAAAGAGAAAACAGCATTTTAGAAAGTTTTGCAAATTTATTAAAAAGAAAAAACTGAAATATCACATTGACATAAGTATTCATATCCTATCACATTGACATAAGTATTCAGACCCTTTGCTATGACACTTGAAATTTAGCTCAGGTGCCTCCCATTTCTCTTGCTAATCTTTGAGATGTTTCTACACCTTGATTGGAGTCCACCTGTGGTAAATTCAATTGATTGGACATGATTTGGAAAGGCACACACCTGTCTATATAAGGTCTCGCAGCTGACGATGCATATCAGAGCAAAAACCATGCCATGAGGTCGAAGGAACTGTCTGCAGACCTCAGAGACAGGATTGTGTCGAGGCACAGATCTGGGGAAGCCTACAAAAATATTCTGCTGCATTGAAGGTTCCCAAGAGCACAGTGGCCTCCATAATTCTTAAATGGAAGAAGTTTGGAACAACCAGGACTCTTCCTAGAGCTGGCCGCCCGGCCATACTGAGCAATCGGGGGAGAAGGGCCTTGGTAAGAGAAGGGAAGGGTAAGAGAAGTGACCAAGAACCCGATGGTCACTCTGGCTGAGCTCCAGAGATCCTGTGTGGAGATGGGAGAAACTTCCAAAAGGACAACCATCACTGCAACACTCCACCGATCTAGGCTTTATGGCAGAGTGGCCAGACGGAAGCCTCTCCTCAGTGAAAGACACATGAAAGCCCACAGAATCTTGTTTCTCGCAGTCTGAGAGTCCTTTCGGTGCTTTTTTGCAAACTCCAAGCAGGCTTTTACATCGACCGATATGCCTCCACCCACATTATTACATCATTGTACATAATTGTACCATGTTTGATTCAAATCCCTACAGCTGTTCTCGAGCATCATATTTTTCCTTCAGACATGACCTCAGACCTTTGATGCAGAAATATAATCAGTTCATCTTTTCATCATAATATATATACTTATACCAAGCTTGGTCAAAATCCCATCACTGGTTCACAAGTTGGCTCGTTAACAGAATTTTTACCTAACGGGACCTCTGGCCTCTTGACCCCATAATCTAATGAGTTAATCTTTGCATCATTATACATACCTGTACCAAGTTTGAATTAGTTCCATTCAGCCGTTCTTAAGTTATTGCGGCAATGAAAAGCTATTACAGACATTAACTTTGACCTTTGCCCCCAAAACCTAATCAGTTAATCTTTACATCATTATACATACCTGCACAAAGTTTGAATTAGTTCCATTCAGCCGTTCTTAAGTTATTGCGGCAATGAAAAGCTATTACAGACATTAACTTTGACCTCTTGACCCCAAACTTAAATCAGTTTATCTTTGCATCATAATACATAAAGGTTCCCGGGATGTACCCCAGTTTAGAATAGGTACACCGTATCCCTACGTGTCGTAAGAGGCGACTAAAAGGGTTGGCGTCAGGAAGGGCATGTGGCCATAAAACATTGACTCAAAAAGGGAACCATGACAATTACAATTACATATGGGCAGGGTACAGCCCGAAGTACACCGTGGGGGACCTCAATCCCTCTCGTCAAAAATCAAGGTGGGGGACCCGATCGAAGCAAGGGTGGAAATCACTCCATGTATGACGACGAAACGTCTGATGCCCGACGTGGAGATCGGTTTCTGAGGTTTGGGACATGGAATGGAGGGACAATGACAGGGATATCAGGAGAAGTGGTGGAAGTATTGGTCAGAAGAAAAGTGGACATATGTTGTGTGCAGGAGACGAGATGGAAGGGAAGTGGTGTGAGAATGGTGAAGGGTAGGAAGGGACAAAAATACAAGTTTGTGTGGCAAGGGTGCACGGAAGGCGTGCATGGTGTTGGTGTCCTGTTTTCTGAGGAGTTTATAGACAGTGTGGTGAGTGTAACGAGTGAGTGAAAGGTTGATGATGGTGAAAATGATGGTTGGAAAGCTCTTGGTGAACGTCATCTCAGGATATGCGACACAGGTCGGTTGGAGCGATGAAGAGAAGGACAAGTTCTGGTGTGCAATAGCGAAGCTGATGGAAAACGTGAAAGATGAGGAAGTTGTTGTGGTAGGAGGAGACCTAAATGGACATGTGGGAAGGAGTATGGACGGTTTTGAGGGGGTTCATGGGGGTTACGGATATGGTGTGAGAAATGGAGAAGGTGAAAGGATTTTGGAGTTTGCTGATGGAGCTGATTTGTTGATTTGTAATACTCAGTTCCAGAAAGAGGATAATACGCTTGTTACATACACTTCAGGTGGGTCGACGACAACCGTTGACTACCTGATGGTGCGTAGGCGAGATAGGGGGCACCTCTGGGACACAAATGTGATCCAGGGAGAGGAGGCTGTTTCACAGCACCACTTGGTTGTCTGCGACATAAGAGTGAAAGGTGAGAGGAGAGCTCGGCGGGTCAAGTACCAACCGAGAATGAAGGTGTGGAGGTTGAAAGAGGTGACAGTGAGGGAGGCATTGAAAGAGAGGCTGAGTATGGTAGAGGATGATGTGGTTGAGCTTGAAAGTGGTTGGACGTCAATGAAAGATAGTCTGTTGGGAGCCGTTGGTGAGGTATGTGGATGGACAAAAGGACCACCGAGGCACTCGGAAACATGGTGGTGGGATGATGAAGTTGGAAAGAGGATTGACGAGAAGAGGAAGAAGTTCAAGGAGTGGCAGAAGGCGAAGGGTACGGGGCAGAAAAGGCAGGGCATGAAAGTTATAAGGCAGCAAAGAAGGCTGCAAAGAAAGAGGTAGCAAAGACGCAGGAGACATATCCGAAAATGTTCGTAGAACGCTTGGATTCGGAAGAGGGACAGAGAGCGGTATTCAGGATTGCAAAGCAGATAGCGAAAGAGAGGTGTGATGTGATGGGGGTGAATTGCTTGAAGGATGAAGTCGGACAAATCGTTGTGGACCCAGATGGAATTAAAGGAAGATGGAAGAGATATATGGAAATGCTGTTGAATGCAGAGAATGAATGGGACGGCAACATAGAGAGTAACCCAGTTTTAGGACCGGCAGAGAAGATAACCGAGAAGGAAGTTGAGGAAGCAATAAAAGCAATATAAAAAACACAAAAAAACCACCTTTAGAGGCCATTTTTCCCCGCAAGCGGGGATTGGCCTTTTTCGGGGACCGTGATTGTTGTTGTTTTTTGGTCCCCTTTTTGAAGCAATGTTTTACGGCCGGATGCCCTTCCTGCCGCCAACCCTTTTTGTCGCCTTTTTATGACAAACAGGGAATTACCAGTGAACTGGTACTCAATTTGCCGACCTCGGAAGGATGACAGGCTGAGTCAACCCCCCTGGTGTTAATTCAGCGATCGACCGGGATTCGAACCCAGGATCCTAGGATCCTAAGCTGGCACCCTAGCCGCTAGCCCAACACCAGGCTTAAGCGATAGGCATTGCGATAAAAGCAATGAAGAGTAGAAAAGCGGGAGGGTCGACGTGAGTTGTGGGAGATATGTTGAAGGCAGCAGGAAGTTGGGGTGTGAAGAGAATGACAGAGATCTGTAATCTGGTGGTGAAAGAAGGCCGCATTCCAGTGGATTGGGAACTGAGTACCCTCGTCCCTCTGTACAAGGGGAAAGGTGACCCTCTGGAGTGTGGCTCGTATCGAGCGATAAAGTTATTGGAGCATGGAATTAAGGTATTGGAAAGGGTGTTGGAGAGGAAGATAAGGAAGAAAGTGAAGATCGCCAAAATGCAGTTTGGATTTATGCCAGGAAGAGGAACGACAGATGCGCTTTGTATTGTAAGGCTGTTGAAGGAGAAGTACATGGAGAAGAGGAAGAAGTTGTTTCTTGGGTTTATCGATCTGGAGAAAGCATTCGACAGGGTTCCACGCAAAGTAGTGACATGGGCATAGAGGAAGTTCGGAGTGGAGGAATGGTAGATCAGAGTAGTGATGGCAATGTACGAACAGCGCGCACAGCTGCAAGGATGAAGGACGGGAACAGTCGTGAGTTTGAGGTGAAGGTGGGAGTGCATCAGGGGTCGGTACTAAGTCTACTACTATTTGTAGCTGTGATGGAGGTGCTGGCTCAGAACGTAAAGGAGGGTATACCGTGGGAGTTGTTGTATGCATATGATCTGGTGTTGATCGAGGAAAGTATGGATGGACTGAAGGAAAAGATGAACAAGTGGAAGGAATGTATGGAGACAAAAGGTCTGAAGGTGAATATAGGAAAGGCGAAGGTGATGGCAAGTGGTAAAACATGTGGTGAGGTGGAAGGAACTGGGAAGTGGCCGTGTGCTGTGTGCAGGAAGGGTGTCGGCGTGAACTCCATTCAATGTACAATGTGCGCCAAGTGGGTTCATCAAAATGTAGTGGTCTGAGAGGGTCATTAACCAGTGTGGCAGCTACATTAAAGTGTAAGGTGTGCACAGAGGGAGCTGCAGATGGAGGAAATGTTGAGTTGGATCTTGGAGACGGCGTGAAGCTGGAAGGTGTGAAAACATTTTGCTACCTAGGAGACATACTGAATGGAGAAGGTGGATCAGACTCGGCAACGGTTGCTTGAACGAGATGTGCATGGAAGAAGTTTCGGGAACTGAGTGGCGTGCTGACGAGGAGGGGAGTGTCGTTGAAGCTGAATGGAAAGGTGTATGCTGCATGTGTGAGAAGTGTTATGATTTATGGGAGCGAGACATGGGTAATGAACGTAGACCAGCAACGAAGGCTGGAAAGGGTGGAAATGCAAATGGTTCGGTGGTTGTGTGGAGTATCGTTGAGAGAGAGTAAGACAAATGATGAATTGCGAAAGATGATGGGAATAGAGCCTGTGATGGATGCTGTGAAGAGAATCTGGTTGAGATGGTTTGGCCAGGTGTTGAGGAAGGATGAAAGTGACTGGTTTAGAAGAGTGCTGGAAATGAATGTAGAAGGAAGTAGAGGATGGGGAAGACAGAGAAAGACTTGGCTAAAGATGGTGGAAGAAGAAATGTGGGCAAGAGGGTTAACAAGGGGAGATGCAGAAAATAGGGCAAAATGGAGAAGCGCAAGGCTAACCCCCGCTCTAGCAGGGAAAATGACCTTAAAATGCCTGTTGTTGTATAATACATAAAGGTACCAACTTTGGTCAAATCACATCACTGATTATTATCGCATCAACAAGATTTTTACCTAACATGACCTCTGACATTTGACCTCGTGACCCCAAAATTAAATCAGTTCATCTTTACATCATTATACATACCTGTACCAAGTTTGACTTGTATCTCTTCTGCTGGTCTAAAGTTAGAAACCTATTACAGATTCTGACCTTTGACCTCTTAACCCCAAAAATTAAATCAGTTCATCTTTACCTCATTATAAATACCTCCACCAAATTTGACTGAACCCTTGCGCCATTCTCAAATTATCGCGGGAAGGAAAAACTATCACGGACAGAGGGACAGACAGATGGACGGACAACCCAAAAAACATGTCTCCGGCGACTAAGTCGGCAGGGGCATAGGAATTACAGTAAAAAGTAGAACCAAACATGTATGCATGCACACACGTCAAGGGAAGTGAATGTTCCAATAAAATTATCCAGATTTCTCTCAAACTAGATGCACAACAGGAGGTGCAGGTAATCTGTACAGATTCGAGTTTGGCGTGGTAATGGACAGGGAGGGAGGGGTAGACTTTTTACCGAGTCCATCTTCATGCAGGTACCAAAGTCTGCCAGCTTCACATGTCCATGCTTGTCGAGCAACATATTGTCAGGCTTGACATCCCTGCAAGAAAACAATGAACGTCAGCGTCAAATAAAAGGGAATCAGAAGAGCAAATATGGCGAGGAGAGACACCTGTGCAGTTCCCAGGGTGTACCTGTGGATGAAGCCCATGGAATGGATAGAATCGAGCGCCAACACAACCTCAGCCGTGTAGAAGCGCGCCCACTTCTCAGGCACATCATAGTTGCTCATGAGGTTCACCAGGTCACCGCCTGGCATGTATTCCATGACCATGTACAAGCATCGATCATCCTGAAAGGCGTAGTATAGCTGGAGAGAGAGAGACAGACAGAGAGACAGACAGAGACAGACAGAGAGACAGACAGAGAGACAGACAGAGAGACAGACAGAGAGACAGAGAGAGACAGAGAGACAGAGAGACAGAGAGACAGACAGACAAACAGACAGACAGAGACAGACAGACAGAGAGAGAGAGAGAGAGAGAGAGAGAGAGAGAGAGACAGAGAGAGAGAGAGAGAGAGAGAGAGAGATATTAAAGAAAACTTAAAATGCAAGACGAGTCATAGACAAACCAGTGAGACTTCTCCTGTGTACTCAAACATGGAACATTGGGAAGTAAATGGAAAACTGAATCAGCTATTTCTGGATGGTGTGCTAAATATAAGCACCCTGCAACTAAGAGTTCGAGCTATTTCATTGAAAACCAAATGAGTCATCATTGTGAGACTTCCTATGGGAGAGGTTTCACAATAATCAAACAAACAAACGGAAACAACCGCAGAAGATACGTACTGAAAGTGCAATGAGTGTGTGGTACCTACACACCTGTACAACCCAGGGGCTATTGGCGAACGCCATGATGTCCCTCTCCTCCCAAAAGAACGCTGAGTCAGAGCGCTTGATCATCTCAAACTTGCTGAGAAGCTTCATGGCGTACACCTTCTTGCTGGTTGTATGCCGTACCTTGCACACATGGCAATGCAGTTTCAAGCATTCAAACGAAAGTGGATATAGCATCCGTCACAATGAAACAGTGACTGGCTCTAGCTTTGGAAAGTCACAAGACAAACGGAATACAAAATGGATTTTACCTTTCACGAGAACCGCAGTTATATTAATTAATTGGAAGTTGCTATGTACAGATTCTCCAGTGATGGCCCTAAAACAACAACAACACTCCTGCATCCATTGCTCCCCAACCCCCTCCAACCCTCGTCCCTCTCCCCAACCTTAAGGAACCAATGGAGGACTTGGATCACACAAACACACACACACACACACACACACACACACACACACACACACACACACACACACACACACACACACACACACACACACACACACACACACACACACACACACACACACACACACACCTTTGCCCAACCCTTTAAACTCCATGAAGAGTACAATACATTTTGAAAGCTTGCTACTGCCAAAAGCGACAACCACACTACTTCAGTCGGTCAGCTAGAAAGTTAAACTTTCTGGTTTCAGTCCCCCATCCCGAGCCCCATGACAGCATAAAAGCATTAGAAAGAGCCAAAACATCCGCCTACCTACTCGAAAGGCCAACTAAGAGTTGGAACATCCTGACAGCACCATTAATTTAAATAGATGACCTCAAGTAGTAAACAACCCTGTATGGTGGAACCACTCCAGAAGGCAGGAATTTAACGACACAGCAGGCACAATTAACCAAGGAAGAAAAACAAAATGCAGCAATGTTCAAAATAAGTTCTGTGAAAGCAGACTCACAGGATGCAATTCAATGTTGGAATCTCCACATACGTGGGACTACAATGACGTCCACACTTTAAAACGTTCCACAAGGAAAATGTAGTGAATCACATGGATAAATAGGAAAACCCACGAGGATCAGAACAGCAGCTCAGAATTGTAGCCTCACAGAATGGGAGAGCTGTCCAAATGTCACACCGACTCACCAATTGCACTTCCCCAAACGCGCCTCTGCCGATGACCTTTACTACGTTGTAATCCTCGGCACGCATGCGCAGGTTTTTCGCCTTGCTTACTACCTTTTGATCTGCAAGGTTCAACACCAACATAGCACAGCAAACAACCAAAAGGCTGTGATATTTTGCTTTCCTGTACTGAAAATACAAAGTATAATCAGAGTTTTCCTTTGAAAATAGATATAAGCATGTAGGCATGAAAAGTATAAAATAAATTGCAGAACGATCTTACATCAGATGTTAAAAAAACATAATTATGCCAACATTTGGCTCAATTCAGGAACGAGACCGCTTCCATATTTCTCCAACAGAGATCTAGCACTGCTTACATCGGTTCAAGAAGTTGTCGATGTTCTTGTTCTTGCGCAGGGCAGGAAAGTCCAAGTCATGAACAAGAGCATTAATCCCATCCTGTCAAAGAAACCAATATTAACTTGGTAGCCTTTAGAAAAGGAAATTTTGTAAATTTTCTACCCAAAAGGTCCAACTCAGAACTCCTAAAAATCGAGTCACGGTATCGATTAACAAGGCTTACTGCAAGCAATGCGCACATGAGGAACACACAAAAGCACTATGTAGGGGACGCGGTATCTTCCTGGGGGTTCTGGTAATTCAAGACAGAATATGGCTGAGCCTTCAGACATAAAATAAAGTTTAAAAAATAATAATGAAGAGCTTTTAACCGACATTACATTGCAAGATGACTGTGTGCAATTCCACTCGAAATGTGGCTCTTACATCAGAGGGAAAACTCGCAACCATCAATACAGCGTTTAATCTCCACTCGAGGCATTTTTCAACGACCCGTTAATGTCACATACTTGAGGGGAGGGGGGAAGTGGGGGGAGGTTCAAGCCCTCTTGCAATGTACACCAAAAATGCAATAACTTCATCTGTTCAATGCAGAAGTTGTTCATATGATGCAGCTACCCAAGGTGTTGCTTCTTAGCATATCTTTTTTACAAGACCAAATTCGGATGCTGTGGATGCGAGCTGGACGGACCTTTTTTATTATAAATAAAGGGTCAGTTAAGGACCTCAAACAGAAGAAAAAGTAAAATAATAGAGCAGATGCTACAGGTGGAAAGGAGAAGCGTAGAATGAACCAGACACCCCTGGAGTAAACATTTACACTGCTGCCTGTTCCGAGGACGGAGCAGCAGTACCAGTCTATCATGACATGACGGATGTTCATAAAGTTCCAATGAACAAGATACTCAGTTTAATCAAAGTTTTTAAGATTGAAAGAAATATAACTATCTAAATAGTATGGAAGAGCACTTTTTGTACATTATATACGCCTCATTATCCCCATGCTTTTTGGTTTTGAAAAAAAGAAAAAGAAAAAAAAACAGGGAGATATTGTAATTGGCTTTGTCTGTGTCTATCTGTCTTTCACGCTATCTCCTCCGAAACGGTTTGGCAGAAATCCACCAAAATTGGTGGTTATGATCACCACATGGCATGAAGGCACAAGAGCTGCACCATATTTGGTCTGCCCCTTGGGGCAGGGTCAAAACGTCAAATACCAAAAATATATATATAAATCCCAGGCACATTTTTATGAATCTGCAGTCATGATTGGGGGTGAATGAAATATGTAACCATATTTTTTGAATGTGACCTCTGGTTCATGCCGCAGGGGGTGTGGACTTGGGTCACAGGAGTCAAAACGGCAAAAAAATTTAAACTCTTAAATTTGATATTGGGTCATTCCTGGTGGAACTTTTTGCCATATTTTAACTTTACTTTAGGGGGGAAGCGTGGGGATTTGCGATGGCGCGCCATTGACTTCGCTCTAGGTTTACTTCATTTTTGGCACATCGTGAGAAAATTGTAGTGATCTTGTTCGTAGAAACTTTAAAACATCACTCATAACTTTAAGAAGTGAAATTATGTTTGAAGGATTTATAATCCATGTTTATAATTAGCTATCAAAATGTTTTATCAGATCTTAGGATCCTGAGTTCGAATCCCGGTCGATCGCTGAATTAACGCCAGGGGGGTTGACTCAGCCTGTCATCCTTCCGAGGTCGGCAAATTGAGTACCAGCTTGCTGGGATGAATGATCCCGGTGTGTACCCCGGTTTAGAATAGGTACACCGAATCCCTGCGCATCGTAAGAGCGTGACCAAGGGTTGGCGTCAGGAAGGGCATCCGGCCATAAAAACATTGCCTCAAACAGGGAACCATGATTGTCATGGGGCCCGCAAGGCTAACCCCCGCTCCAGCGGGGAAAAATGGCCTTAAAACGATCATTCATATCAAAATGTTTTATCAGTCTCTAGGCCAAAATATGGTTTGACAGGCACAAGAAAGGGAGATTCCTCATGTCTTAATATACACCTTATGCTCAATGGACATATCTCTTAATGCCATCACGTTTACCACAAGGAATTCTGGTGGGGTTCAGGAGAGTAAACACACCATCTTGGTTTATAGATATCGTTTTCAATACCAGCCGACGAGGCAGCACCGATATTTATTCAAAAACTCGCTACAAGTAAACTCCCGCGCAGCAAACTGCATTGCAACAACCAAGAAAACTCCATCATTACATCTTCATCTGTTACCATTGAACCAATCCTTCACCAGACTCGGTGGCATAAACGTTCGCTCTGAATCCGAGAGGTCCGCATTTTGAACCTGCTCCCGGCCGAGTCATGGCAACGACTAAAATGGTGAGTGCTGCTTCCTCGTTAGATGCTCAGCATTTAAAAAGGATAGAGCACAGACAAACCACCAAAAGTTGACAACCATTGCACGGGTTTCATATGTCCGACAGCCTCCTCCTGAATCCTTGCAAGTGCATGCAGATTAATCCAAAGAGTTGGAGGTCACAAGTAAGCTCGACATTGAGCAACACCTGGTCAGCCAGTATCGCAAAGAGCATCTGGAGACCAAGATGGCGAATAACTCCCCATAATTCCTTGCGGTAAACACACCCTGACATCAGTAGGTCTGCGGTGCATTACTTTCAGCGTTTATTGAACAATTTCAAATAGCGGAGAATGTACAAACAGGAAAGCCAGCATAATGTGCTCTCTGGTAAGCCAGCAAGCTGAAGGATGATGCAGCTCCACATTCCTGCCACATCATTAGAATACTGGACGAGTTATATAGGGTTCGACTTCACTGGTTACAAAGGACCACAACTAGGCAGAGCTTTAAGTAGACCACCACCGAGTTATCAAAGCAAATGTATAAAATGGGGAGGTGATCACATCCGAGCATCATATAATCCGAACCGAATGTGCACCTACCAGCAAGCACTCTGCGTTCAGCTCCGATTTGGGGTCACACATCAGACCTCCAAGCTTGCCAATCCGTAAATCCATCCGCTCTAGGGTGGACATGATGCCGGGTAGCGTTGCACCCCCTACGCCACCCGGCTAGCAAGAAACACCTATGTTCAGAGGAGAAACGGCCGGTGTCAAATAGAACCACAACTACCTACACCCAGGTGGTCTTTGGGAGGTGGTCATCTGGTGGACCCATACCAATCAAGTTTCAGAGTTTCAGCACGGTCAGTAGATGATGCTCCCAAAGTCATCGACCGCAAATTCAAAATAATTCTGGACAGACTAACGTTTGAACCATGTGGCCCACCATGCCGGTTACATTCCTCTATTTGAGGGTGACCATTAGGGAGATTGAGGCACAGGAGCCTTAGCCATGGGGGAAACACTAGTTTAGAAAAGGAGACATAACATTAGCCTTAAAGGAGAGGATGGGATTAGTAATTTTTTTTAACATATCACAGACACACAGAGACACAGACAGAGCCGCAGACACACACATAGACACACAGAGACGCAGACAGAGACAGACACAGACACAGACAGAGACAGAGACATAGACATAGACACACAGAGACGCAGACACAGACACACACGCAGGCAGACACACACGCAGGCAGACACACACGCAGGCAGACACACACGCAGGCAGACACACACGCAGGCAGACACACACGCAGGCAGACACACACGCAGGCAGACACACACGCAGGCAGACACACAGACCTGGGGAGGGGGGGGGGGCGGGGGGGCTCAGTTCCACCTTCTGAAACCCGCATATGGCGATGACAACCAATGAGATCAACATGAAAACTACCAGCAAAAAACGACTTTAGTAAAATGTGAAAAGCAGCAACAACAACAACAACAACATCATCAAAGTGAGAAATGAATTAATCACTCTTCAACAATAGGAAATATGACATTTGTACTTACCAGGCTGCCACGAGTTAATCCAGCATGACATCAAACGGTGCGAGGCCAGATGCACTGAGGAATAAGGGTAACACAGTAGAAAAGGAAGAAAGATATCGGGAGGAAGTCCGAAAGACACAAAAGATAACCATAAAGTGGTACAAAAGGCGATGATCAACTATAGGTGGAAATAGAAAGAAGGAATTAAGACGGTGCGAGGAAGGTTAGGCCTTGAAGATACTCCGACATGAAGGAAAGAGAATGTCAACAGCAACGAAATTGCAGGAAAATATCGAAAACGCCGGACAGATATTCTGCAACGCTTGAGTTTTAACATGAAGTCAATATGTCTGCCAACTCCCGTCAGGCCAAGCGGCATTTAGTGGCTTCTTCTTCTTAATCTTCTTCTTCGTACACAAATGTTTTCGATGCAGATTCTCAGATCTACTCGACTAGATACTACATATTATGTAATTTCCACTCCTACGCAAACGTTTGACTTTCAATTTGTGCAATACTTTATATAATTTATATAATCCATCTTTGAGGTGCAATATCAAGATTTTAACGGCGTTCTCCCTCATAATGGCATTTGCAAATCGCCAGGATCTATATATACCATGACGGTCTTGTATCGGTTCAGTAAAGAAAGGTAGAATTGTATTTAATTATAAATCCTCAGTTCTTTGCCTCACGGCATGACAATTCTTCCTAATTTCTTTCGTTCGATTCAATATCCTTTCTTCCCAAACTTAATGTGTATTAGCATTAAATTTCTAAGTGGCAAATATAATGAATGAACCAAGTACTAATACTGAAAAACATGGAACCGATTTGATTTAGCGAACGAAGTACTGAAAATAAAAACGCAACATTTGTGATTGTGATATTGTAACTAACTATACTGCCATGGTTTGAGGACATGAACAATTTGTGAAACGCGTTATATGAGACAGCAGGACCGTACGTTAAATCTTGCTGGCATATATCCAGTGAGGGTTGCTGGAACTCCAGTAAGCGGTGGTTCTGACGTCACGGTTCACTTCATTCACGTAGAAGTTTGCTTCGTCACTGAAAAGTATTCGTGAGCCAAATGTATGGTCTTCTACAATCTTCTGAGTCGCCCATTCATAGAAATTGACTTTTCGAAGGACTTTTGGCAAATGCAGCCAACACATCGATTGGGGTCATGAGTTCAAGCCCCTGTTGTGCCGTTGAAACAAAGCCAGGTGGGTTGACATCCTGTTAAGCTGTCATCCCTCCGAGATCGGCAAAACGAGTACCATTACCAGCTTACTGGTGATTGTTGGGGGGTGGGGACACTGCATCAGCAGCATCGTCGCGTTTTCAGAAGTGATGCAACCAACAGTCACAGCGAGTGACTTCAAGGAGACAGGATCAGCTTTTACAGCCCACATGGGGTAGCCCACGCGGACTAACCCAGTTGGGCCCCAGGTGGTGCCTATGGATAAGTCCAGCTGGGGCCTACGTGGGGGACACACGGCGCCCCACAAATTAGCCCACATAGGACTCGTATGGGCCCCAGCTGGACATGCTGGATGGTTTTCAACTGATAGACCTGAAATTTAAAGAATTTACATATCGGGTCACTGAATTGGTTCAACAATCAAAAGCTAGAAAGGGAGTACGTATTTCTAAAGCTCAAAGGTCAAGGCTGCAAAAAATTATCAATTTTCATTTTGTATTTTTACCTTCCCCAGAGGAGGGTATTTATTGTATTTGAGTCCGTTTGTTTGTCTGTTTGTTTGTCTCTTTGGCCCGCACAGAATAAATATGATTTTCTCTGCAACGTTGGTCCGATTGACAGAAAATGTTCACCATCGGTGCAACTCCACCTGCAGTATTTTGAATGCTAATTATGACGTCATAGGTCACGTGGTACGGGCGCCATTTTGGAAAAAAAGGAAAACCGCACCTCGATATCAACGAAAGTGCAGAATAGAAAAAAAAATTGAGACATGGCTCATTGTAAAGAACTCTCTGTGGGGAATAACATATTGTTATGAATTTTGAGGTAGTGATATATATATCAGGTAGTTCTGTGTAGGTATCATGCTACGGTTGTCGTGATAGGGAACCCCACATGTAATAAGTTGTTTAGGCGGTTTGTTCGCGTAAGTTTATCTTTGTGATCATACGAGGATGGCTTTGTGATAAATAGAGTAGGGGTTATGTTAATTCCCCTGTGCGTGAGACCTGTGATCTATCCATTGTCCTGTATGGCACTACACCATAGACATTAGTTAGGCCCATTAGCGCACAAAATAATTAAATCCCCCCAACAATAAAACTAACCGGAACCCAGATGACACACTTGGGCTGACAACCCCGACATGGCAGACACACATTGCTCAGGCAGGCTGAGGCCACGCCCACCTCGCGAAGGGATTGTTGAAGGGTTCGATGGGGAGATCACACCATTGGACAAGACTCCACCAATAGGGACACGAGGCAGGACGAAGGCCGCCGATTGGCAGAGTAAGGAAGGATTGGTGGTTGGTCAAGGCAGGGGCAAGAAGCTGTCCACTGATTGGTAGGAAGAAGCAACGAACTTTTTGGCCACCGACCGATGGCATGAGAGAGAAGTGACGCGGCCATTAGTGGAGAATTGAGCCTGTGATGTTGGCTGGCAGGGATTGGCAGAGAGAGAGAGATGACGTCACGAGGGGTTGATAAAAAGTGAACAGAGACCGACATTTTCCCTCTTGCGCTTGGACCTTCTTCTTGCCCTGGACTTCCGTTGCGCTCTTGCGCTGGACCTTCTGCTTGACCTGGACTCTCTCTGCTCTCTTGCCTTCTCTCTCGCTTGGCCCTCACGTATTCCTCTGCCATCGACTCTCTGCTCTTGGTATCAGACATTGGCGAGCGACGGTGTGCGGGACGTGACCTGTGGTTGCGAAATGAGGAGAGATTGCGTGTGGGGTGTTCGTAAAAAAGGCAGAGCACCAAGAACGAAGAGCCGTGGTTTCCGTGCCGCATTCGTGAGGAGGGGCACGGCTGGGGAGCCTGGGGCCTGACGATCCCTGACACACCTTAGCCGAGTAGAGCTAAGCCCAGCACAAACACAAACCAACGTTTCTTTTCATTTATTTTCCCTTCGTCTGTGTGTTAAACGTCTGTGTGAAGGAGCACTCATTAGGGGATTTTAGTCTGGTGCGTTTCATTGTTATTGGCATCCGTGGCCATAAAGCCTTATTTATTTTCACTGTACATTTTAAGCCGGATTCCCGTTTGCGTTCATTTCCTGCAGGCTTTGAAAACTGCCCGGCGCGATTGCTACAGGTAAAATCTTTCCGCTTCTTCTTCTTCTCTTTTCCTCAAGTGCTTGTCGAGTGAAATCCGCTATTAAATAACGCCTCAAATAACGCTCGATTTGCTGTCCGTGATTTCCCGGTCTTCACCGAGGGGAACCACGCGACAATATGTTAATGATGATGTCATAGGTGCCTCTATTATGACGTCATAATTCGACAAGTACAAAACTTCATCTGATTAAGATGAAATTTCTTGAGCATCATGTAGGGATAAATTGGTGGAGAAAAAAAAAACCAATGATGACGTAATCGGTCAGGTGGTTCGACCGCCATATTTGTTTTAACAGAAAAGCCTTAAAAACCACTAAAATCACGTCCTGGCGAGGGTCTGCAATCTCTAATTGCTCTTTCTTGTTCGTTAAACTGTTTTTGTCATTGTGAGATGCGGAAGAGGAAGAAGGCTCCGACTAGAAACGGATGCGTATGGGGTTTGCATTTTCAGATGCTTTCTAGTTGTAGTTTATTATTACCTCCACCACCAAAGGTGGTGCCACCATTACCTCCACTTTGGTGCCACCACCAAAGGTGGATGGAGGTTATGTATTCACTCCTGTCTCTGTCCGATTGTCTGTCTGTCTGTCCATTTGTGAAGAAAATATCTCAAAACGTTGTGGACGGATTCAGACGAAATTTGGCAGAGATGTAGCGTATGTGACACCGACGAAATGATTAGATTTTGGTGAAGATCAGGATTCGGATCCGGCTACTAGAATTTTTTAAAGTGATTCTTCACCATTGGGAGATAGGGACAAAAACTATACATTGTGGGATATCTCAAAAAGTTATGGACGGATTTGGACGAAACTTGGTGGACCGGTTGGGGGTGTGACGAGTACGATTCGATTCGATTTTGGTGAAGATCTGAATATGGATTCGGACATGAGAATTATTTAAATTTTCAAGTGATTCTTCACCATTGGTAGATAGGGACAAAAACGATACAAAGCAGGATATCTCAACAACTTGTGGACGGATGATTTTGATTAAATGTGATTCTGTATTGTGATTTTCTGGTCTATTCTAGGATGCAAAACGTAAACTGTTCACATGGCGTAGATATGCTCTCTACTGAGTTCCGTTCTAGTTATGACATGTAAACAGTTGATAGGTTTAACATTCTGTCGGAGTGGATGCAAAAAATATTATTCATCTCCACCGTCTTAACGTTATAAGGAATTCAAATCCTAGCCATCGTCAGCATCTCTCTTCACGGTCCAACAAATAATCTCTGGCAGAGAAAACCGATCAGGTTACTGAAGGCTCACCAATCATTGTGCAAATCTGAGATGATGTAGCAAAGCCTTCTTGTGAAGCTCAGAACCTGCTGTGCTTAAGCCATGGATCAGGCTGCAGTAGAGGCATGCGGAGTGCGAAACTCGCCATCTTGGAGGCTGATGGTGTCAATCCCTGAATTGATTTATTGATGTCAATCCCTGAAAGAATAATTTCCCTGAATATGGGACAATAAAGATTATATATATATATATATATATATATATATATATATTTCTGATTGCACACTTTCATCTGATCTGAAAGATATCCTTGCAAGATGAATCCTGAAAGCAGTGGCATGACAAGTTATATGAACGGCACAGGTTACCCGAGGTTCGGTTGCAGGTGGCCTCAATTACTCAAGCTGACAAGGTGGAAATTCAACACCCACAGTTGAAAAGTTCAGACCAAACGGTTGCATTGTATGAAAAAACATGTCTGCAATGTCAATCCACAAGGATGTTGATGTATCAGAAGAGGAACCAACAACAAAAGCTCTTGAAGATTTACTTGAACTTTCTCGCCATCATCCGACAACAAAGCATGGTGGTGGCTTAACATACGAGGGTCTTGAGTTTTAGCCCCTATCGCGCCGTTGAATTAACACCAGGAGGGTCGACTCAGCCTGTCATCCTTCCGAGGTCGGCAAATTGAGTACCAGTTCACTGGTAATTCCCTGTGTGTCGCAAAAGGTGACTAACAGGGTTGGTGGCAGGAAGGGCATATATACTGTATATAGGAAAAGAAGAGGAAAAGGAGGCGGGGAAAAAGTCGGACAAAAAGCTGGTCGCTTTAATCTCCGGAGCGAGAGTGGTCGAACGAAAGTCGCGAGTGAACTTGGAGTTTCCTTAAAAGGAATTCCTGCGATAGGTGTTATCGCTGGGATTGATAAACCTGCGTGGTCAAGTTTGGCGTTGGGATTCTGACGAATCATCGCCGGGTCGTTGCGACTCAAATACGAGCCGTCGGCCATTTTGACACTCGCGCTTTGCTCATCGCAAAAGGTCTTTGCTTCCCGTCAGCCTTTTTCACCATTCCGACGTCTATCAGGGATGTGTGTGTGTGCAACGCGGCTTTTTGAAGATTAATTTGCGGTTCGCCGACTGAACCGTGAACATTCATACCTGGAGGGCGCCTTTGGATTTCCCATTCCTCTGTGAGTTTGCCTTACGCGGTTTTGGACCACGTGACTCTTTGCGCCGCTTCGGCCGCCTACGCCTTTTGTGCTGTTTTGGTGGTGTGACTGAGCCCATCATCTGAACGGGGTTCGGGTTTCGATTCGATATCGCTCTGACGCTTGCTGGAGGGGATCACCTTTGAGCTTTCGAGACATTGGGGAATGTTATTTTTCACTCACTTGGAGCACAGTGAGTTATCTTACCCTACCTGATGGTACCATCATAAGATGTGTTGATTGTATTGTTGATTGCTATTATTGTTGTGTCGTTATTCTGGTGTGATTTTTATACAATATTTATTTGTTGATAACCATTGGTGTGGTTTCACTCGTGATTTTTGACATGGAGTAACACATTATTCTGCCGTGGCTCCTCTCGGGGCTCGGAGGTACACCGTGACCGGGGGGGTCGGGGAGGACCACGTAACAGATATTGGGGGCTTGTCCAATTGACTCGGGGGCTCGAAATTGGGTCTTCGTCTGGGATCAAATTCCCTAATAACACTCATCCAGGATCAAATTCCCTGATAACATTCGTCTGGGAGAGAATTCCCTGGCATTCCAAAAATTCCCAAATTTGGATTTTTTTCCAACATTCCCAAATTTTTCAAAAAAAAAAAAATTGAAAAATTTTTGTGTGAAGGTTAACAGGTGCTAACAGATAGTCACCATGGTGTTTGACGCAGAAAAGTTTGCGGCGTCCCCTAGTGAGGCACAGTTCCAAGCGTTAAAAAAATCGGAACTCTTGATATTGGCCAGACATTTTAACTTGGAGGTCCGAGTTAATATGAAGAAAGCAGAGATTCAGACATTGGTGATAGAAGCTCTGGTGGGACAGGGCACATGAACAGAGGTAGCCTTGGATTGGTTACCCGAGGAACAAGAAAATGTGGAGCTCCGGAAACTGGAGATGCAACTGCAGAGCCATGAAAGGTTAAAAGCAGAGGAAAGGAAGGCAGAAAAGGAAAGAGTAAAACAGGAACGAGAACTTGAGGAAAAAAGAATAGAACAGGAACGAGAACTCGAGGAAAGAAGAACAGAGGAAAGGAGAGCTGAAGAGGAAAGAAGAGCAGGGGAAAGAGCGGAGGAAAGAAGAGCCAAAAGGGAGGTAAAGGAACGTGACATGGAGCTTCAGAAGGAAAGTAAATTCAAGGAGCTGGAGTTAATGAGAGAATGGGGATAGGTACCATCCATGCCAGCTAGTTCGACAACTAGTCAGAACACCTGGGATGTTGGTAGACATGTGAGGCTGGTTCCACCCTTCAATGAAAAGGAGGTAGCCAAGTTTTTTTTACACTTTGAGAAAGTGGCTCGAATGCTAAAATGGCCTGAGGAGTCCTGGACCATGTTAGTGCAAAGTGTTCTGGTGGGTAAAGCTCAAGATATCTATTCGGCTTTACCGATTGACCAATGTACAGATTATGAGATAGTGAAGAAAATCATTCTCAAAGCATATGAATTGGTCCCTGAAGCTTACCGGCAAAAATTCCGGAATACCAGGAAGAGGGAGAGTGAGACCCATGTGGAGTTTGCCAGAATGAAGGAAACCATGTTTGATCGGTGGTGTGATTCGAAAGTGGTTGGGAAAGACTTCAAACTGTTGCGACAATTGATTTTGGTGGAGGAATTCAAACAGTGTGTCCACGAGGAGGAAAGTACATCTGGAGGAAAAGAAAGTACCAGAGTTGTATGAGGCAGCAACCGTGGCAGATGACGATGCCTTGACACACAGGATGGGGTTCCACAAACCTAACTTCTCGCCTAGAGATAGCCAGGGGAGTTATGGTAAATCAGGTGCGGAGAACAAAAATTCATGGAGGCGACCTAGAGATGACTATGAGTACAAATCTGATACCACGAATTTTAGGGATCAGAAGACTACCGTTCCAAGACAGACGTATCTTCCGGGAGGCTCGAGGCAGACCACGAGTTTTTCCTCCGGGCCTACTTGCGCTTTTTGCAAGAAACCTGGACACTTGATGTCCCAATGTTATGCTCTGGAAAGGAAAAATCAAGAGCGGAGTCAGACTAGCACAACTCCGAATGCATTGGCAAATGTGAGAAATCGTCCTTGGAGGACAGTGCCTTGTGAAGGTTCCCATGCCAAAGTTACGGCATCACAGAACAACCTTGCTCAAGAGGGTTACAAACCTTTTATTTCAGAGGGGTTTGTGTCACTGGATAGAGAATTAACAAACCAGAGGCCTGTTAGGGTATTGAGGGACACAGGAGCACATCAATCTTTGATGCTTGAAGGCATTTTGCCATTGTCAGAGAAGACGGCAACTGGTGTTAGTGTTCGTTTACAGGGGGTTGGTGGCTATGTTAAAGCTCCACTTCATGTCATCCATTTGCAGTCTGATTTGGTGTCAGGACCGGTCAGCGTAGGTTTACAAGCCACTCTTCCTGTAGAGGGAGTATCTTTTGTTATCGGGAATGATATGGCCGGTGGTCAAGTTTCTGGTAACCCGATGTTTGTTGAAAAGCCTAGTATGGAAAATAACACCGCACAGGTAGAGCAGGAAATTCCGGGTATCTTTCCATCCTGTACCGCGACTCGTGCTATGGGTAGGAAGCGCCCTGAAGAGAAGAGGAAGTACCCTGAAACTAAGTGTCAGCACACACAAGTCAGGGATGGAAGCAATGTTGGCAAGCTCTTTGTAGGTGGACTGAACTTCAACACAAGGGAAGATGTTCTGGATTCTGTCTTCGGCAAATATGGACCGCTCTTGGAAGTGCTGCTGATAAAAGACAGGGAGACGCAAAAGTCAAGAGGATTTGGCTTTGTCACATTTGAAAACACAAAGGACGCCAAAGATGCAGAAAAGGATTTGAATGGCAAGGATTTGGATGGTTGGACCATAACAGTAAATAAGGCAGGCCATAGGCGTCGAGGGGGCTACAGAGGAGGAAAATGTGGAGGGAGTTTCAGGGGTGGCTATGGCTCCCTGGGTGGGAGTAGTAGTTTTGGTGGTGGCCGCAGTCGATATTACTATGGAGGCTCCCAGAGTTACGGCAGCTCCCGAAGGGATGATTATCAGGGTAGTGGCTGAGAAGGAGACCGCTATTCACGTGACTACAGCGACAAGCGGTCCAACCGTGATTATTATGAAAGTTAGGAAGAGTTGAAGCACTGAATGCTGCGGAGCAGCCGAGCCAAGATTCCTACATGGATTAACCGTGAACGCCACGTTCCTAAAGGTGTCCATGTAGTGAACTTTCCTACACGGATTAACCGTGAACTCCACCTTCCTAAAGGCGTCCATGTAGTGAACTTTCCTACACGGATTAACCGTGGACTCCACGTTCCTAAAGGCGTCCATGTAGTGAATACTTCCAGGCCTCACCACCCAACCACCATGGAACCTGGCTCTCAGCTCGGCCTCCCAGAAAAAGTGCTATAGATTTGCTTGACTTTGGATTTTTGATCACAACCACTTTCCCTTCATTCAAAAGAAACTAAAAATAAAAATCAGAGGTTGATGAGATGGAGTTTGGCTTTGCAGGAGTTCAACTGGGAAATTGAGCATGTAAAGGGCAGGGACAATGTCTTGCTGATGCTTCGTCCAGAGTGAATTAACTTTGGAGCTCTGTGGTTTGTTTGAAGTTTTGTTGCTTTATTTTTGGGAAATATTGATTATTGTTGCTCACGGGAATTGATGATTTGGTTGCGAGTTTACTTTTGTTTGTTTAAAGAGTTTTCCTGCAAAGAAAGTTTTCGCTGTGTTCAAACTTTCTTTCTTGAGGGGGGGAAGTGTTACGGATTCGTCACTTCCGTTGTCGTGGTTTTCATCCACTTGAAATATTTCTGATTCTATGTACTATTATTGTCTTCAAAAGGTTTATTGTTCATGAACTGTTTGCAAAGGATAAAAGCGTTAATGTTAAAAAGAAACAGGAAACCGGATCGGGAACAGGAAGACGAGGAGGAAAAGGAGGCGGGGCAAAAAGTCGGACAAGAAGCTGGTCGCTTTAAGCTCCGGAGCGAGCATGGTCGAACGAAAGTCACGAGTGAACTTGGAGTTTCCTTGAAAGGAATTCCTGCAATAGGTGTTATCGCTGCGATTGATAAACCTGCGTGGTCAGGTTTGGCATTGGGATTCTGAAGAATCATCGCCGGGTCATTGCGAGTCAAATACGAGCCGTCGGCTATTTTGACACTCGCGCTTTGCTCATCGCAAAAGGTCTTTGCTTCCCGTCAGCCTTTTTCACCATTCCGACGTCTATCTGGGATGTGTGTGTGTGCAACGCGGAGTTTGAAGATTAATTTGCGGTTCGCCGACTGAACCGTGAACGTTCATACCTGGAGGGCACCTTTGGATTTCCCATTCCTCCGTGAGTTTGCCTTACGCGGTTTTGGATCACGTGACTCTTTGCGCCGCTTCGGCCGCCTACGCCTTTTGTGCTGTTTTGGCGGTGTGACTGAGCCCGTCATCTGAACGGGGTTCGGGTTTCGATTCGATATCGCTCTGACGCTCGCTGGAAGGGATCACCTTTGAGCTATAGAGACATTGGGGAGTGTGCTTTTTCACTCACTTGGAGCACAGTGAGTTGTCCTACCCGAGCTGATGGTACCATCATAAGATGTGTTGATTGTATTGTTGATTGCTATTATTGTTGTATCGTTATTCTGGTGTGATTTTTAATACAATATTTGTTTATTGATAACCATTGGTGTGGTTTCACTCGTGATTTTTGACACGGAGTAACACATTATTCTGCCGTAGCTCCTCTCGGGGCTCGGAGGTACATCGTGACCAGGGGGTCGGGGAGGACCACGTAACAATATATATATAAATACAGTATATATACAGTCACGTGAAAAAGTAAGTACACCCCATGTAAAGTTTTGACTTTTTCAACATATTTCAACATACAGCTGTTTGATCTTCATTTCAACAATATTGATAGATAAAGGTGATATGAATGATAAAGGTGATATAATATAACAAATATGATGAAACATTTACATTTTTTAGTCCATTGTATAATTTAAATAAACATAAATGCAAATTTCGCTGGTGGAAAAAGTAAGTACACCCTTGGTTCTAATAGGTGGTATTGCCCCCTTTGATAGAAACAACCTCAAGTAGGCGTTTCTTATAACTGTCTACCAGTCTCTGACATCGACTGGGAGAAATTTTTGCCCCCTCCTCCATGCAGAATTATTTCAGTTGTGCGATGTTTGAGGGGTTTCTTGCATGCACAGCTCGTTTCAAATCCCCCCCACAACATCTCGATGGGATTTAGATCCGGGCTTTGACTTGGCCATTCCAGAACCTTCCACTTCTTTCTCTTCAGCCATTCCTTGGTGGATTTACTGGTATGTTTAAGGTCATTGTCATGTTGCAAGGTCCACCTTCGGTTGAGCTTCAACTTTCCGACAGGTGGCCTCACATTATCCTCAAGCACCCTCTGATACAATGAAGAATTCATAGTGGATTCTATGATAGTGAGCTGCCTAGGTCCTGATGCAGCAAAGCTGCCCCAAACCATAATATTTCCACCACCATGCTTTACAGTTGGTATCGGGTTCTTGTGGTCAAATGCTGTCTTTGGTTTTCGCCAAACATGTCTTCAGGTACTGTGGCCAAATAGCTCTACCTTTGACTCATCTGTCCAGAGCACATTGCTCCAGAAGTGCTGGTCTTTGCCTGGGTGTTCATTGGCAAACTTTAGTAGTGCCCTGATGTTCTTTCTGGACAGCAAAGGTTTCCTCCTGGCACACCTCCCAGGTAGATCAAATTTGTGCAGCCTCTTTCTAATGGTAGCCTCATACACTTTGACATCAACAGTGGCAACAGCTACCTGTAGGTCCCGTGATGACATTCTGGGGTTCTTAGAGACTTCTTTGAGCATCTTGAGTCTGCTCTCGGGCTGAACTTGCTGGGGCGGCCTGGCCTGAACAAGTTGGCAGTTGTTTGGAATCTTCTCCACTTGTAGATGATCTTCCGGACAGTCGAATGATTGATTTCAAATTGTTTGGAGATCTTTTTAAATCCCTTCCCAGACACGTACGCATCTATAACCTTCTTTCTGAAGGCCTCAGAGAGCTCTTTTGATCTAGGCATGGTGACGCTGCACTCTTCAACAACAAAGAGCAAACCAAACTAAATATCTGTGGTTTAAATAAAACAGGTTCCTCCAAGATCCTCTCCAACGATGTTCGAATCATTTGCACCTGAGCTGGTGCACCTGATTCTAATTTTAGGTATTTGAAGTTGTGATAAATTTAGGGGTGTACTTACTTTTTCCACATGCGAAATTTGCATTTATGTTTATTTAAATTATACAATGGACTACAAAATGTAAATGTTTCATTATATTTGTGATATTATATCACCTTTATCTCTCAATATTGTTGAAATGAAGATCAAATAGCTGTATGTTGAAATATGTTGAAAAAGTCAAAACTTTACATGGGGTGATTGGGGCATACTTACTTTTTCACGTGACTGTGTGTGTGTGTATATATATATATATATATATATATATATATATATATATATATATATATATATATATATATATATATATATATATATATATATATATTGTTACAGTTCGAGGATTAAGATGTTAGTTCCCGAGCGGTTTGGTATTGCCGCGACCGTTACAGGATCCCTGACTCACCCGATTCACCCAGAACTTTGGCCGTATCGCACCACAGCTGCTCAATGAGGGAAAAGACAAAAACGACGCAATGCAAGAGGAAAAGGAATAAAACGAGAAGACGTACAGACGAGTAATGGGGTTTATTATTTACACACACAAGCAAAAAGGAGCAATCAAGTTTTATTTACAACACATAAGACGCAGGTGACACAGTGCAAATTTTAGCTTACCTACAGACTTAATTAAATACCCAGGGACAGAACAAACAAAACAAACTCATGTATACAAGAAGGATGGAATGGAATGAATGTTGGAAGGAGGAATGGGAAGGTTCAGCTGGGGCAGATGGTTCGGGCTTGATCCCGCACGGGACGTCGGCTGGACCTCGACGGCCACCGATGCCACCGCTATTTGGTCCCCGCGGGGTAACGGGTTGAAGCTGCCTGGTGGAGTCAACGCTGCCTCTCTGGCTCAGCTCAGGGCGCGTCTGCCGTCTCTGGCGCAACTGCTGGTAATGGCCCTTGGCACCTTCTCTCTCTTGGCCCTGGTGTCTCCTCACCATTGACAACTCAACG
Organism: Myxine glutinosa; assembly: GCF_964187855.1. NCBI lineage: Eukaryota > Metazoa > Chordata > Myxini > Myxiniformes > Myxinidae > Myxine > Myxine glutinosa. The sequence continues at coordinate 74,488,730 of NC_136273.1, forward strand.
CAACCAACGCAACCACTGACCCCTCGACGCCACCACTTCTCACCACCGACTTCTTACCACCGCAACCAACGCAACCACTGACCCTCCTCTGGCAACCGACTCAGACCAACTCAAAGTGCATCTCTCTTGGGAACACCCCCGCCGTGGGTTATATAGGCCCCGCCCCTCAACCTTTGCGAACCTCCCCCAGACGTTCTCTCCCCGCCCTCTCAAGCCAAACCCCTCGTTCATGGTTGGTCGAGTGGGGCCGGCTCACTCCTCCCCTCTCTGACGAGGTGGGGACCCGCCTTCTTTCCCCCAAACCTGCCTCGTGGTCAATGGCGGATGAAGGGAAAACCGCCCAACATGCAGTTGGCAATGCGAATTGCAATTGACGGAAAGGGGGGAATGGAAGTGTTGGGAGTGGGAATGAAGGGAATCTATCTCTTTCACTGGTGCAATGGAGTATTTCAATTAATGGAAGACACAGCCTTACACTAATACACATAATAAGGATATAACTGTCAAAAAAAGATATATCGTGTCCTGCATGTATGTTTTATGGACTAACTACGGGAACGCCCTTTGACCTTTATACAACCACAAACGGAGGGAGGAGGGGTGATATTTTACAACAACCTTTTACAACAACATTTTACCACAACAATAAAATTAAAAAAACATTCTCATATCCACAACACTGCACCCTCCTCCCCTTAGGCACTGCCCGGGCCTATAACTTTTACCTTAGTGTGGCACGTAGGTGTAGTTCCCTCTACTTTTAACCTGACCCTGAGTGCGACAGTTTTAAAACATAAATAAATGTGTCCCGCTGCTCCATTGCACCCTGCCTAACAGACTTACGCCCACAGTTAACCGAATTGCGGAATGGTCTTCAAACTATACACTGACGGTGGGAAGCATTATTTACAATGACGCTATTTTTATTTACAAGACTAACCCAGGACCTGTAATTGTTCTTTCTGGGGGGGAGACAGTCTGCTCTGCATCGACGCACCATGAAAGCACCCAAAAACGCACCCAAGCACCAATCGGTGCAGTCACCATAGTTCATCAGTGTTCCATAAAAATAAAATCAACAACCCCTAACCCTGCAGGTGATCTCTTGCTCTTCGGCTCCCTCTGCTGGTTATTATTATTTTCCTGGTGTTGTCATCTTCCTTTTGCTTTGCTTACTGGCGGCCTATTTGTATTAAAACTTGCACCCAATGTGTCCTTTTTATTTATTTTATTTATGGCCCACAGGGCCGACTAGTGTGGTTCACCTGTGGGGCATCGGTGCCCTGTGGCCAAGGTCCGCCAGCAAGATTTCGGGCCCTCATGGCCGGTTCCAGCAGAGGGGCCATGCCCCAACCCATGGGGTCTATAAGTGGTGCTCGGCCACAGACATGTGGTCCATAATGTGGTGCATCGATGCAGACAGCTGGTTCTGGGAATTTCGGGCGCACAATGGCCGACCCACGCACGCTCCCCTCGGCACCCAATGGCGCACAGGTCATGTGGGAGACAAAAGGGGAAAGACAATTGAGCGAGGGGTAAGGTCACAAGGGTACACATCAATAAGGCAATGCAAGGCGAAATGCGTACGGAGGGCGAAGTGAGAAAGCTCGTCCCTACCGTACGTCACCCCCCTGTCACCTACCCTACCCTTGCCCTTACCCCATATGTACAAAAATCTACACATTTACAAATTCGTCACTACTGTCACGTCTTCCCCATATTTCCCCTATACCAAATTCGTCTCCACAATCCCTCTACTTCAAAATTTGCCATCACCAAATTCATCATCAATCCTCATAAGGAGGCAGAGATGGAACATCAAAGCACAATGTCACACCCACGTCATGATGCGTCTCACAATCCACACATCTGCACAATAAAAAATAATCAAAACATGGCATGGTGTGGAGTTCCTGTCACCTCAGGTGAGTGGATGCAGATGGTGCGAGGAGACTTCATCCTAACTACTTTCTAAATGACATTAACACACTTTACACTACCCAGGGTCTTTCCCTGCCAATCCATTGGCCACTTACACTATGGGTTCTAAAAACCAATTCCCATTGACCAAACTGTGGTGCTTCCTAATTTGGGGTCTCACTCCCCCGATTCATCTCCCGGTGCCTCGCACAATTTCTGGGCTGCGACGTGTAGCTCTCCCAGCAGGTCTACCCACCTGCACACCTCCACCACTGCAGTTGCCACCCGAGCTTACCTAGCTCCTCACCCTAACCTAACTAACTGGGGACAGCCCCTCCTGGCTCTGTCACCCCATGGTGCCCTCTGGCACTGGGCTACCCGGGTCCGTCCTCCGGATCCTCGGGCCCCATCCACAACAACTACTACCGGCTCCCAGAGCCCACCTGCGGCCTCACCTGGCCGACATCCTCACAGTGGTGGAGTGCCCAAACCAACTACACACACTAACAGGCTACACGCCCAGCCATTTCCACAACACTAATGCACCCATCCAAAGACCATTCTTTCACCCGCACCACAGATGCCAATATCCAACCACAATTTACCTGTACCCTCTACCTAACACTTACACTACCCGCCCCGGGTATCCGTGATGGGGGTCCACTCTTCCCCCATTCACACCTTAGCACCATCCACTCCACTCCACAATTTCCACCATACTCACTCCACGACCATCCATTCCAATACTCCATTTATTCCACACCGCCACATACACCTGTTCTTCATTCACCTGTCGTTGCACACCTGTGCAATCCTACCTGGTGCCACCTGCACCCTCCTCCTCTTCCTGGACCAGTTGGTCAACACAACACACAATCACCACTACTCCCTCATACACTGCTCCACACCCCTGTTCAGTTGCACACCTGTGCAATCACACCTGTTCAATCACACCTGTTCAATCCTCACACACACGGCATCATCTCATCTAACTACTCCCCTCTGAAACTTGCGCTTCCCAGTCGTCCCTTAAACTATTGCGCTCCCACGTCATTATCATCCACACTAAACTACCTGCGTCCCCACTACAGGTATCAGTCACTAACTAACCTTGACGTCACCTAATGTCATCTTCGCTAGATCCCTATCAATATAACCTAACCCACCCGGGCTAGTTTTCACTGCCATCAACCCCATAAGCTATAGCGCATTTGCCCCCACTTGTGAGGGATGGTGGATTTGCCATCCCACCACATCGGGGGTCTCTCTATCAATTTTGCTCGTCCAAATTCCAACCAATTCAGAAATTTTCCATTTACTGCCAATTCTACCCACTATTATAAATTTCGTATCAAATCACTACCATCATCATCCGTCTACTTATTACATCCTCTCGGTGCGCCAATTTCCTTCGAAAGCTCGGCTTCGTACAGCCGAGCCATGAACGCGGGTTCTTTTGTGCCAGCGGCTGGATACGTCCCGCATTCGTGGCAGGGACGGGGGCTTACCCGGGCCGAGATCCCATGCACCACTTCGGCGTGGAGCCATCCAATGTCCCGATCTCGACCTGCCGGCACGTCTCAATAGAAAGTGGTCGCCATGACGACCCTTCCTATCGGCCTGCCCGCTCCGCCTAGTGGAGCCCGGACGCGGCCGTTCCAAGCGAGGCACAGCGTGGATCACATACGGCGGTTCTTTCGAAATCGCCGTGGTTCGGATCCCCACTGGTCCTCGCGGCACGCGAAGCTGCCCGACGCGCACCGAGGGCCCGATTCGGCTATAAGTCGTTCTAACCTCTAACCTGGTTACCGTCGATGCCTCACTTGGATGCTTACAAGCATACGCTACCCCTTTCTTGCTCATACCTCCAGCTGTTCCCATGCTCCTTGTACCTTTCCTTACACACCTCGGTACACTCATTCCGCTCCCAGACTTGGTCACACACCTGACCACCGAACACCTTGGCACACATTCGTCGCTCGCACACCTCACCAACACACCTCTTCGCGCCCCTTCCTCGGTCACCTCCTCTGTGACAATCACAGGTGTGCTCTCACTCGCACACCCAACCACGTGCCTCACTACCAATTCCAGCGTGCATTCCCACTCACGCTCTACCATTCCAGGTGTGCATCCTTCCATTCCAGGTGTACATCCTCGCTCACCTGTCACAACCAACTCACGCTCCTTGTCACTCTCACTACTCTCACCTCCACTCTCGGTCGCGCACTCACCCTTACTCTCGACAGCGCACTCTTTCCTCATGCACCTGTCCGTTACACACCTTTCTCGCGCAAACTCTTCCGCACATTGTCCCGTTACTTCCTCCATAACACTCACCACACCGCGCTTCCCTGTGCTCCCTCGCACACGCGCTACGACCGACTCACTCTTGACGGCACACTCACTCCTCGGCGTGCACTTTTTCCTCACACACCCCATGGTCGGACATTCTCGCACACCTCTTTTTTTCGCACACCAGACCTGTCGCACACTTCACCAACGGCCTCTCACGAACACCTGGATCCAAACCAATCCCCAAGCCGACTGAAGCTTTCCTCACATCATATACATTGCCACTCACCTCCGTACCTCGTCTCCGCACCTCCTTTGCCACCTGCAAACTCTTTATTTGGTTAGTGAGCATCACATCATGAGTTGAGCACCGACCTTGCACACATTCCATCACCTCCTCCTGGATTTCTCTTTTAGTTTCTGTTCGTCCCTTCTTAATTTCACTCACCTCTTCTTCCACTTCCTCTAATTTTTGTTTAACCTCTTTTATTTCTCGGTGCGTCTCCTCAAGTTCGTCCTCTAAGGCTACCGTGACCGTCTCTATGTGCATCCTCACCTGCCGGTCCTTCGTCTCCATTATCTCTGTCACCTCGTCCACCCTCATTGCCAGTTCCTCACGTACCATCTGACATTGCCTCTGTGTCGCTATCAAGTCATTTTTAATTTCTTTTTGTGTCGCCTTTAACCCTCCGAGTACTGCAGTGTTCCTTTGAACCTGCTCCACTAACTTCGTTTGTCCCTCTGTCAGCTGTTCCACCTCCTCCGTCAGATCTTCTATTCCCCCTTGTAACTTTGCCGTATTACTCCTCACTTCTTTCTCCATACGCTTCTCACCTCGCTTTACCTCCTCGCGTAGCCCTGAAACCTCCTCACTCACACCTCGTCGTATCTCCTCCTTCATCTCCTCCCTTTCTTTTGTAGATGCCGCCCTCATCTGTCCCAATTCATCCCTCTGAGCATCCAGTTTGGTTTCTACCCCGATTTTTACCTCCTCTATCTGCTCTCCCATTTGTTTAATTTCTCGGGCGGATTGCTCCCCTATTTCCCGCAATTTGTCTTCCATCCTATTTTCTAACCCCTCTAATCTCTTTTTCATCCCTTCCATTTGATTCTCTTGAGCGGCCATTCTGTTTTCTACCCCCGTTAACCCATTCTTTACCTCTTTTATCCCGTTGTCTAACCCCTCAAAATTATTGTCTAACTTCTCACCGGTACCCCTCGCTTCGTCCCTCATTACCCCCATTTGGTTTCCCATTACCCCCATTTGTTCACCCTGAGCCTTAATTTGCTCACTCTGAGCCCTCATTTTTGCCATCATTTCAATCATAAAAAGGCCCCAATCCATCGGCGGTGCTGCCACGGTCACGGTCATGGCAAAATTTGGTGCCGCTACACCCACGTGCGCGAGGACGCCATTTTGCGCGCCTGATACTCCCTCAACCGCCTCCTCATTGCTCCCCTCCATCTGATCCTGGGTTACTCCTAACCCCTCCTCTAGCTCTCCCACCGGCATCCCGTCGCCTTGACCAGTCATGGCGCGATTTCAAAATTCGGGTTTTTTTTTTTTTTTTTTTTTAAACAAATTTCGGCAGCTCGTAATTTTGACCAATTTTTTTTTTTTTTCTCTATTCGTTTTTTAAAAAAATTTGGTTCGGGCCTCGAATCCCACTCCTGACACCAATTGTTACAGATCGCGGATTAAGATGTTAGTTACCGAGCGGTTTGGTATTGCCGCGACCGTTACAGGATCCCTGACTCACCCGATTCACCCAGAACTTTGGCCGTATCGCACCACAGCTGCTCAATGAGGGAAAAGACAAAAACGACGCAATGCAAGAGGAAAAGGAATAAAACGAGAAGACGTACAGACGAGTAATGGGGTTTATTATTTACACACACAAGCAAAAAGGAGCAATCAAGTTTTATTTACAACACATAAGACGCAGGTGACACAGTGCAAATTTTAGCTTACCTACAGACTTAATTAAATACCCAGGGACAGAACAAACAAAACAAACTCATGTATACAAGAAGGATGGAATGGAATGAATGTTGGAAGGAGGAATGGGAAGGTTCAGCTGGGGCAGATGGTTCGGGCTTGATCCCGCACGGGACGTCGGCTGGACCTCGACGGCCACCGATGCCACCGCTATTTGGTCCCCGCGGGGTAACGGGTTGAAGCTGCCTGGTGGAGTCAACGCTGCCTCTCTGGCTCAGCTCAGGGCACGTCTGCCGTCTCTGGCGCAACTGCTGGTAATGGCCCTTGGCACCTTCTCTCTCTTGGCCCTGGTGTCTCCTCACCATTGACAACTCAACGCAACCAACGCAACCACTGACCCCTCGACGCCACCACTTCTCACCACCGACTTCTTACCACCGCAACCAACGCAACCACTGACCCTCCTCTGGCAACCGACTCAGACCAACTCAAAGTGCATCTCTCTTGGGAACACCCCCGCCGTGGGTTATATAGGCCCCGCCCCTCAACCTTTGCGAACCTCCCCCAGACGTTCTCTCCCCGCCCTCTCAAGCCAAACCCCTCGTTCATGGTTGGTCGAGTGGGGCCGGCTCACTCCTCCCCTCTCTGACGAGGTGGGGACCCGCCTTCTTTCCCCCAAACCTGCCTCGTGGTCAATGGCGGATGAAGGGAAAACCGCCCAACATGCAGTTGGCAATGCGAATTGCAATTGACGGAAAGGGGGGAATGGAAGTGTTGGGAGTGGGAATGAAGGGAATCTATCTCTTTCACTGGTGCAATGGAGTATTTCAATTAATGGAAGACACAGCCTTACACTAATACACATAATAAGGATATAACTGTCAAAAAAAGATATATCGTGTCCTGCATGTATGTTTTATGGACTAACTACAGGAACGCCCTTTGACCTTTATACAACCACAAACGGAGGGAGGAGGGGTGATATTTTACAACAACCTTTTACAACAACATTTTACCACAACAATAAAATTAAAAAAACATTCTCATATCCACAACACTGCACCCTCCTCCCCTTAGGCACGGCCCGGGCCTATAACTTTTACCTTAGTGTGGCACGTAGGTGTAGTTCCCTCTACTTTTAACCTGACCCTGAGTGCGACAGTTTTAAAACATAAATAAATGTGTCCCGCTGCTCCATTGCACCCTGCCTAACAGACTTACGCCCACAGTTAACCGAATTGCGGAATGGTCTTCAAACTATACACTGACGGTGGGAAGCATTATTTACAATGACGCTATTTTTATTTACAAGACTAACCCAGGACCTGTAATTGTTCTTTCTGGGGGGGGAGACAGTCTGCTCTGCATCGACGCACCATGAAAGCACCCAAAAACGCACCCAAGCACCAATCGGTGCAGTCACCATAGTTCATCAGTGTTCCATAAAAATAAAATCAACAACCCCTAACCCTGCAGGTGATCTCTTGCTCTTCGGCTCCCTCTGCTGGTTATTATTATTTTCCTGGTGTTGTCATCTTCCTTTTGCTTAGCTTACTGGCGGCCTATTTGTATTAAAACTTGCACCCAATGTGTCCTTTTTATTTATTTTATTTATGGCCCACAGGGCCGACTAGTGTGGTTCACCTGTGGGGCATCGGTGCCCTGTGGCCAAGGTCCGCCAGCAAGATTTCGGGCCCTCATGGCCGGTTCCAGCAGAGGGGCCATGCCCCAACCCATGGGGTCTATAAGTGGTGCTCGGCCACAGACATGTGGTCCATAATGTGGTGCATCGATGCAGACAGCTGGTTCTGGGAATTTCGGGCGCACAATGGCCGACCCACGCACGCTCCCCTCGGCACCCAATGGCGCACAGGTCATGTGGGAGACAAAAGGGGAAAGACAATTGAGCGAGGGGTAAGGTCACAAGGGTACACATCAATAAGGCAATGCAAGGCGAAATGCGTACGGAGGGCGAAGTGAGAAAGCTCGTCCCTACCGTACGTCACCCCCCTGTCACCTACCCTACCCTTGCCCTTACCCCATATGTACAAAAATCTACACATTTACAAATTCGTCACTACTGTCACGTCTTCCCCATATTTCCCCTATACCAAATTCGTCTCCACAATCCCTCTACTTCAAAATTTGCCATCACCAAATTCATCATCAATCCTCATAAGGAGGCAGAGATGGAACGTCAAAGCACAATGTGACACCCACGTCATGATGCGTCTCACAATCCACACATCTGCACAATAAAAAATAATCAAAACATGGCATGGTGTGGAGTTCCTGTCACCTCAGGTGAGTGGATGCAGATGGTGCGAGGAGACTTCATCCTAACTACTTTCTAAATGACATTAACACACTTTACACTACCCGGGGTCTTTCCCTGCCAATCCATTGGCCACTTACACTATGGGTTCTAAAAACCAATTCCCATTGACCAAACTGTGGTGCTTCCTAATTTGGGGTCTCACTCCCCCGATTCATCTCCCGGTGCCTCGCACAATTTCTGGGCTGCGACGTGTAGCTCTCCCAGCAGGTCTACCCACCTGCACACCTCCACCACTGCAGTTGCCACCCGAGCTTACCTAGCTCCTCACCCTAACCTAACTAACTGGGGACAGCCCCTCCTGGCTCTGTCACCCCATGGTGCCCTCTGGCACTGGGCTACCCGGGTCCGTCCTCCGGATCCTCGGGCCCCATCCACAACAACTACTACCGGCTCCCAGAGCCCACCTGCGGCCTCACCTGGCCGACATCCTCACAGTGGTGGAGTGCCCAAACCAACTACACACACTAACAGGCTACACGCCCAGCCATTTCCACAACACTAATGCACCCATCCAAAGACCATTCTTTCACCCGCACCACAGATGCCAATATCCAACCACAATTTACCTGTACCCTCTACCTAACACTTACACTACCCGCCCCGGGTATCCGTGATGGGGGTCCACTCTTCCCCCATTCACACCTTAGCACCATCCACTCCACTCCACAATTTCCACCATACTCACTCCACGACCATCCATTCCAATACTCCATTTATTCCACACTGCCACATACACCTGTTCTTCATTCACCTGTCGTTGCACACCTGTGCAATCCTACCTGGTGCCACCTGCACCCTCCTCCTCTTCCTGGACCAGTTGGTCAACACAACACACAATCACCACTACTCCCTCATACACTGCTCCACACCCCTGTTCAGTTGCACACCTGTGCAATCACACCTGTTCAATCACACCTGTTCAATCCTCACACACACGGCATCATCTCATCTAACTACTCCCCTCTGAAACTTGCGCTTCCCAGTCGTCCCTTAAACTATTGCGCTCCCACGTCATTATCATCCACACTAAACTACCTGCGTCCCCACTACAGGTATCAGTCACTAACTAACCTTAACGTCACCTAATGTCATCTTCGCTAGATCCCTATCAATATAACCTAACCCACCCGGGCTAGTTTTCACTGCCATCAACCCCATAAGCTATAGCGCATTTGCCCCCACTTGTGAGGGATGGTGGATTTGCCATCCCACCACATCGGGGGTCTCTCTATCAATTTTGCTCGTCCAAATTCCAACCAATTCAGAAATTTTCCATTTACTGCCAATTCTACCCACTATTATAAATTTCGTATCAAATCACTACCATCATCATCCGTCTACTTATTACATCCTCTCGGTGCGCCAATTTCCTTCGAAAGCTCGGCTTCGTACAGCCGAGCCATGAACGCGGGTTCTTTTGTGCCAGCGGCTGGATACGTCCCGCATTCGTGGCAGGGACGGGGGCTTACCCGGGCCGAGATCCCACGCACCACCTCGGCGTGGAGCCATCCAATGTCCCGATCTCGACCTGCCGGCACGTCTCAATAGAAAGTGGTCGCCATGACGACCCTTCCTATCGGCCTGCCCGCTCCGCCTAGTGGAGCCCGGACGCGGCCGTTCCAAGCGAGGCACAGCGTGGATCACGTACGGCGGTTCTTTTGAAATCGCCGTGGTTCGGATCCCCACTGGTCCTCGCGGCACGCGAAGCTGCCCGACGCGCACCGAGGGCCCGATTCGGCTATAAGTCGTTCTAACCTCTAACCTGGTTACCGTCGATGCCTCACCTGGATGCTTACAAGCATACGCTACCCCTTTCTTGCTCATACCTCCAGCTGTTCCCATGCTCCTTGTACCTTTCCTTACACACCTCGGTACACTCATTCCGCTCCCAGACTTGGTCACACACCTGACCACCGAACACCTTGGCACACATTCGTCGCTCGCACACCTCACCAACACACCTCTTCGCGCCCCTTCCTCGGTCACCTCCTCTGTGACAATCACAGGTGTGCTCTCACTCGCACACCCAACCACGTGCCTCACGACCAACTCAAGTGTGCATTCCCACACATGCTCTACCATTCCAGGTGTGCATCCTTCCATTCCAGGTGTACATCCTCGCTCACCTGTCACAACCAACTCACGCTCCTTGTCACTCTCACTACTCTCACCTCCACTCTCGGTCGCGCACTCACCCTTACTCTCGACAGCGCACTCTTTCCTCATGCACCTGTCCGTTACACACCTTTCTCGCGCAAACTCTTCCGCACATTGTCCCGTTACACCCTCTGTAACACTCACCACAGGCATGCATTCTCCCTTACTCTTGACAGCATCCGCTTTCCCCATGCACCCGTCCGTTACACACCTTTCTCGCGCATCCTCTTGCGCGCCCTTTTTCGTTACTTCCTCCATAACACTCACCACACCGCGCTTCCCTGTGCTCCCTCGCACACGCGCTACGACCGACTCACTCTTGACGGCACACTCACTCCTCGGCGTGCACTTTTTCCTCACACACCCCATGGTCGGACATTCTCGCACACCTCTTTTTTTCGCACACCAGACCTGTCGCACACTTCACCAACGGCCTCTCACGAACACCCGGATCCAAACCAATCCCCAAGCCGACTGAAGCTTTCCTCACATCATATACATTGCCACTCACCTCCGTACCTCGTCTCCGCACCTCCTTTGCCACCTGCAAACTCTTTATTTGGTTAGTGAGCATCACATCATGAGTTGAGCACCGACCTTGCACACATTCCATCACCTCCTCCTGGATTTCTCTTTTAGTTTCTGTTCGTCCCTTCTTAATTTCACTCACTTCTTCTTCCACTTCCTCTAATTTTTGTTTAACCTCTTTTATTTCTCGGTGCGTCTCCTCAAGTTCGTCCTCTAAGGCTACCGTGACCGTCTCTATGTGCATCCTCACCTGCCGGTCCTTCGTCTCCATTATCTCTGTCACCTCGTCCACCCTCATTGCCAGTTCCTCACGTACCATCTGACATTGCCTCTGTGTCGCTATCAAGTCATTTTTAATTTCTTTTTGTGTCGCCTTTAACCCTCCGAGTACTGCAGTGTTCCTTTGAACCTGCTCCACTAACTTCGTTTGTCCCTCTGTCAGCTGTTCCACCTCCTCCGTCAGATCTTCTATTCCCCCTTGTAACTTTGCCGTATTACTCCTCACTTCTTTCTCCATACGCTTCTCACCTCGCTTTACCTCCTCGCGTAGCCCTGAAACCTCCTCACTCACACCTCGTCGTATCTCCTCCTTCATCTCCTCCCTTTCTTTTGTAGATGCCGCCCTCATCTGTCCCAATTCATCCCTCTGAGCATACAGTTTGGTTTCTACCCCGATTTTTACCTCCTCTATCTGCTCTCCCATTTGTTTAATTTCTCGGGCGGATTGCTCCCCTATTTCCCGCAATTTGTCTTCCATCCTATTTTCTAACCCCTCTAACCCCTTTTTCATCCCTTCCATTTGATTCTCTTGAGCGGCCATTCTGTTTTCTACCCCCGTTAACCCATTCTTTACCTCTTTTATCCCATTGTCTAACTTCTCACCGGTACCCCTCGCTTCGTCCCTCATTACTCCCATTTGGTTTCCCATTACCCCCATTTGCTCACCCTGAGCCTTAATTTGCTCACTCTGAGCCCTCATTTTTGCCATCATTTCAATCATAAAAAGGCCCCAATCCATCGGCGGTGCTGCCACGGTCACGGGCGTGGCAAAATTTGGTGCCGCTACACCCACGTGCGCGAGGACGCCATTTTGCGCGCCTGATACTCCCTCAACCGCCTCCTCATTGCTCCCCTCCATCTGATCCTGGGTTACTCCTAACCCCTCCTCTAGCTCTCCCACCGGCATCCCGTCGCCTTGACCAGCCATGGCGCGATTTCAAAATATCGGGTTTTTTTTTTTTTTTTTTTTTTAAACAAATTTCGGCAGCTCGTAATTTTGACCAATTTTTTTTTTTTTTCTCTATTCGTTTTTTAAAAAAATTTGGTTCGGGCCTCGAATCCCACTCCTGACACCAATTGTTACAGATCGCGGATTAAGATGTTAGTTACCGAGCGGTTTGGTATTGCCGCGACCGTTACAGGATCCCTGACTCACCCGATTCACCCAGAACTTTGGCCGTATCGCACCACAGCTGCTCAATGAGGGAAAAGACAAAAACGACGCAATGCAAGAGGAAAAGGAATAAAACGAGAAGACGTACAGACGAGTAATGGGGTTTATTATTTACACACACAAGCAAAAAGGAGCAATCAAGTTTTATTTACAACACATAAGACGCAGGTGACACAGTGCAAATTTTAGCTTACCTACAGACTTAATTAAATACCCAGGGACAGAACAAACAAAACAAACTCATGTATACAAGAAGGATGGAATGGAATGAATGTTGGAAGGAGGAATGGGAAGGTTCAGCTGGGGCAGATGGTTCGGGCTTGATCCCGCACGGGACGTCGGCTTGGCCTCGACGGCCACCGATGCCACCGCTATTTGGTCCCCACGGGGTAACGGGTTGAAGCTGCCTGGTGGAGTCAACGCTGCCTCTCTGGCTCAGCTCAGGGCGCGTCTGCCGTCTCTGGCGCAACTGCTGGTAATGGCCCTTGGCACCTTCTCTCTCTTGGCCCTGGTGTCTCCTCACCATTGACAACTCAACGCAACCAACGCAACCACTGACCCCTCGACGCCACCACTTCTCACCACCGACTTCTTACCACCGCAACCAACGCAACCACTGACCCTCCTCTGGCAACCGACTCAGACCAACTCAAAGTGCATCTCTCTTGGGAACACCCCCGCCGTGGGTTATATAGGCCCCGCCCCTCAACCTTTGCGAACCTCCCCCAGACGTTCTCTCCCCGCCCTCTCAAGCCAAACCCCTCGTTCATGGTTGGTCGAGTGGGGCCGGCTCACTCCTCCCCTCTCTGACGAGGTGGGGACCCGCCTTCTTTCCCCCAAACCTGCCTCGTGGTCAATGGCGGATGAAGGGAAAACCGCCCAACATGCAGTTGGCAATGCGAATTGCAATTGACGGAAAGGGGGGAATGGAAGTGTTGGGAGTGGGAATGAAGGGAATCTATCTCTTTCACTGGTGCAATGGAGTATTTCAATTAATGGAAGACACAGCCTTACACTAATACACATAATAAGGATATAACTGTCAAAAAAAGATATATCGTGTCCTGCATGTATGTTTTATGGACTAACTACGGGAACGCCCTTTGACCTTTATACAACCACAAACGGAGGGAGGAGGGGTGATATTTTACAACAACCTTTTACAACAACATTTTACCACAACAATAAAATTAAAAAAAACATTCTCATATCCACAACAATATATATATATATATATATATATATATATGTATTGTTACGGACGCGGTTTAGATGTTACTTTGGGCCGAGCGGATGGTCCACCGCGACCGTTACAGGATCCCCGATTGGCCCGACTCCCCCAACGTTGACCAGATCGCACCACAGATATTCAATTTGGAAACCTCTAAAGCGACCGAAAGAGAAGGAAGAGAGAAGAAGACAGAGTACGGAGGAATAACAGGATTTATTATACACACAAGCAAAAAGAAGGAGCGATCAAAGTTATTTACAAGCAATGGATGGAAGAAGCAGTCACACAGTGAATCGTTAGCTTATCTATCTATAATTCCAGTAATCTCTGTGTGTATGTGTGTGTGTTTGTGTGTGTGTGTGTGTGTTTGTCTGTGACCACTGTTTCTCGACAATCACGGGTCCGATATACTTCAAACTTGCCAGGTATATTGCTGGGGACCCGAGGATGTGCCTTTTCAAGGTTTGAAATTAATCGGACAAGTGGTTCCCAAGGTATGGTCACCGTACTCGCAAGCCGTTCGCTTTGGCTTTGCGAATGGACCAAACCATTTCATGTAAATAGAGGGGGGGGGGGGTTCTACCGTACTCGCAAGCCGTTCGCTTTGGCTTTGCGAATGGACCAAACCATTTCATGTAAATAGAGGGGGGGGGGGGTTCTGGTCACCGTAGAGGTATGGTCACCGTACTCGCAAGCCGTTCGCTTTGGCTTTGCGAATGGACCAAACCATTTCATGTAAATAGAGGGGGGGGTTCTACCGTACTCGCAAGCCGTTCGCTTTGGCTTTGCGAATAGACCAAACCATTTCATGTAAATAGAGGGGGGGGTTCTGTGGTCGTTACTGCCACGTGGTTTCAAAGTTTTTTTTTGTTGTTGTTGTTTGCACGCATGTTTTTTTTGCACCCACGTACGGGCACGCCCGAGTACTAGTCAATTTACTTAACCCCAGAACAACGATTAGGACAGATGACGTTCACACTTACACGGGGGATATTGCCGGCAGGTATGGCTTGAGGATGGATGGTTGTTTTTGGGAGGCAATGGAGGGTCCAGCGTGGATTGCTGCCTGGCGCGTCCTTTTCGTGGCCTGCGGCCCCTTAGCTGCCCCCATAGCTGCAGCGCAGCTGGTCGCACGATGGCTCGCACACACCTGCTCGTTCAGGCGTCTTCCTTCTCCCCAGCAACAACGAGGGACAGCAAGCAAGATGACGGGGTCAGAGCAAGAGCACGGGGTCAGAGCAAGAGCAAGAGGAGCAAGAGCAAGAGCAAGAGGAGCAAGAGGAGCAAGAGGGTGGAGTGCGTCCCGCGGCGACTTATATTGGTTTTCTCACCGAACCTTCGCGCACTTTCTCGGGGGTTCCCGCTCCGCCCTCTCTTAGCCAAACCCCTTGTTCTGGGTTGGATGAGCGGGGCCGCCTTACTCCTCCCCCCTATGACGAGGGGGGCGACCTGTCTTCTCTAGCCACTCCCCTTGTTCGTAATGGCCGCAAATGGCGAAAACCGGTCAGCAGCTGCAGGTAAGGCGCCGTCACGTTGCACAGCAGTTCAGTACTGCAATAAACGGTTGATGTCAAAGCTCAAGTGGGGGAATCCCTGGCACTTGGGCTGCCATGGATCATCGGAGGGGCCTACGCTTTATTTCGTTTGATGCAATGCAGTCAATCTAGTGGGAAACACATATTTAGCCTACATAAAAAAACCACCTTTAGAGGCCATTCTTTCCCCGCAAGCGGGGGTTGGCCTTTTTCGGGAACTGTGGTTGTTGTTTGTTTTTCGGTCCCCTTTTTGAAGCAATGTTTTACGGCCGGATGCCCTTCCTGACGCCAACCCTTTTTGCCGCCTTTAACGACAAGCAGGGAATTACCAGTGAACTGGTACTCAATTAGCCGACCTCGGAAGGATGACAGGCTGAGTCAACCCCCCTGGCGTTAATTCAGCGATTGACCGGGATTCGAACCCAGGATCCTAGGATCCTAAGCCGGCACCCTAGCCGCTAGCCCAACACCAGGGACTAGCCGCTAGCCCAACACCTAGCCGCTAGCCTACATAGAATAAGGAAATAAACTATTTAAAAAGATATATCGTGGCCTGTGTGTAAGTTTCATGGAATTAACTAGGAGGACGGCTGCGACCATTATTTACATTACGAGGGTGTTACACACAACAAAACCATACTTTTCACATTCGTTACACTTTCTACAAAATTGTTACACTTCTCAAAACCGTTACACTTCTCAAATTCGTTACACTGCACCCTCCTTTCTTCAGGCCCGTACTCGGGCCTACAAAACTTTAACTTAGTGTGACACGTAGGTGTAATTCCCTCTACAATTAACCTGACCCTGAGTGTGACAATCTTAAAACACAAATAAGTATGTCCCCCTATTGCATTGCACCCTGTCTAACAGACTCAAGCCCACAGCTAACCGAATTACGGAATTGTTCTCAAACTATACATTTACGGTGGGGAGCATTATTTACAGTGACGTTATTTCTTATTTACAACGCAACCCAGGACCTGTGTTTTTTCTTTTTCTTTTTAGGGAACAAGAAAAAGAAATTCCTGTTGGGAGGGAGGAGACAGCACGCATTGCATCAATGCACCAGTACCAATACCACCAAAGCACCCAAAAGCACCAAAAGCACCAAAAAGCACCAAAAGCACCACTCGGTGCACAGTCACCACGGTTCATAATAAACACAACAAAACAACTGGTGGTGGTCTTCTCTTTCTCTGCTGGGCCGATGTTCTTCCCGACGTCTTCTGGCTTCATGCGGCCTACTTGGAAATAATAAAAAGCACAACTTGTGTTCATCCTTATTTCGGGCCTCAGGGGCCAACTAAGGGTGGTCCACCTGTTTGGCATAGGTGCCACCTTACCGAGGTCCACAAGCAAGATTCCCTGGCCACTATGGCCGGTCTCCAACAGAGGTGCCCTGCCCCAGAACCTGGGGTCCATCAAGTGGTACTTGGCCGCAGAACAGCGGTCCATAAAGTGGTACATCAACGCAATGCATGCTGGTTCTGAGAATCTCGTGCGCACAATGGCCATCTCACGCACGCTCCCCTCGGCGCCCCATGGCGCACAGGTCCTCAAGTGGGAGACAAAAGGGGGGAAGACAAATGAGCGAGGGGTAGGGTCACAAGGGTACACGTCAATAAAGGCAATGCAGGGTGAAGTGCGTACGGAGAGCGAAGTGAGAAAAACTCATCCCTACCGTACGTCACCCCCCCTGTCACCTACTCTACCCTTGCCCTTACCCCATATTTACAAGAATTTACAACTTTACAAATTCGTCACTACGTCTTGTCTTCCCCATCTTTCCCTTTTACACCAAATTCGTCTCCAATCCCTCTACTTCAAAATTTGCCATCACCAATTCATCATCAATCCTCATAAGGAGGGAGAGATGGAATTACGCACAATGTCACACCCACGTCATGATGCGTCTCACAATCCAAAACATTTGCATTAATGAAAAATAATAAAACATGGCATGGTGTGGAGTTACCTCATCTCAGGTGAGTGGATGCAGATGGTGCGAGGAGACTCCAATCCTAACTATCCTCTAAATGACCTTAACACTCTTTACACTACCCGGGGTCTTTCCCTGCCAATCCATTGGCCACTTACACTATGGGTTCTAACAACCAATTCCCATTGACCAAACTGTGGTGCTTCTCAATTTGGGGTCTCACTCCCCCGATTCATCTCCCGGTGCCCTTGCACAATTTCTGGGCTGTGACGTGTAGCTCTCCCAGCAGGTCTACCCACCTGCACACCTCCACCACTGCAGTTGCCACCCGAGCTTACCTAGCTCCTCACCCTAACCTAACTAACTGGGGAAGGCCCCTCCTGGCTCTGTCACCCCACTCGGTGCCCTCTGGCACTGGGCTACCCGGGTCCGTCCTCCGGATCCTCGGGCCCCATCCACAACAACTACTACCGGCTCCCAGAGCCCACCTGCGGCCTCACCTGGCCGACATCCTCGCAGTGGTGGAGTGCCCAAACCAACTACACACACTAACAGGCTACACGCCCAGCCATTTCCACAACACTAATGCACCCATCCAATCACCATTCTTCCACCCGCACCACAGATGCCAATATCCAACCACAATTTACCTATACCCTCTACCTAACACTTACACTACCCGCCCCGGGTATTCGTGATGGGGGTCCACTCTTCCCCCATTCACACCTTCGCACCATCCACTCCACTCCATTGTTTCCACCATGCTCACTCCACGACCATCCATTCCAATACTCCATTTATTCCACACTACCATTCTCCATACCTGTTGTTGCACACCTGTGCACTCACACCTGGTGCCACCTGCACCCTCCTCCTCTTCCTGGACCATTGGGTCAGCACAATACACAATCACCTTCACTCACTCATACACTGCTCCACACACCTGTTCAGTTGCACACCTGTGCAATCACACCTGTTCAATCCTCAAACACACGGCATCATCTCATCTAACTACTCCCCTCTGAAACTTGCGCTTCCCAGTCGTCCCTTTAAACTATTGCGCTCCCACGTCATTATCATCCACACTAAACTACCTGCGTCCCCACTACAGGTATCAGTCACTAAATAATCTTAACGTTACCTAATGTCATCTTCTAGGGCCCTACACACAATATCCTAACCCACCCGGGCTAGTTTTCACTGCCATCAACCCCATAATCTAGTGCTCCTTTGCCCCCCCCCCCCCCCCCGCTGTGAGGGATGACAGAGTTGCCATCCCACCACATCGGGGAGGCCCTACTATCAATTTGGCACACCACATTTCAGCCAATCAAAAATTTTGCCAATCATCTGCCAATCACCGTACCAATCATCAAATTTTGCCTTTTTTAAATTTTGGGTCCAAAACACTAACCTCATCACTCGTCTACTTATTAGATCCTCTCGGTGCGCCAATTCCCTTCTAAAGCTCGGCTTCGTACAGCCGAGCAATGAATGCGGGTTGTTTTGTGCCAGCGGCTGGATACGTCCCGCATTCGGGGCAGGGACGGGGGCTTACCCGGGCCGAGATCCCACGCACCACCTCGGCGTGGAGCCATCCAATGTCCCGATCTCGACCTGCCGGCACGTCTCAACAAAAAGTGGTCGCCATGACGACCCTTCCTATCGAGCTGCCCGCTCCGCCTAGTTGAGCACGGACGCGGCCGTTCCAAGCGAGGCCCAGCGTGGATCGCGTACGGCGGTCCTTTCGAACCCGCCGTGGCTCGGATCCCCGCTGGTTCTCGCGGCACGCGAAGCCCGGCACGCACCGAGGGCCCGATTCGGCTAAAAGTCGCTCTAACCGCTAACCCGGTTACCGTCGATGCCTCACCTGCATGCTTACACGCATACGCTACCCCTTTCTTGCTCATACCTCCAGCTGTTCCCATGCTCCTCGTACCTTTCCTTACACACCTCGGTACACTCATTCCACTCACAGACTTGGTCACACACCTGACCACCGAACACTTTGGTACACATTCGTTGATCGCACACCTCACCAACACACCTCTTCGCGCCCCTTCCTCGGTCACCTCCTCTGTGACAATCACAGGTGTGCTTTCACTCGCCCACCCAACCACGTGCCTCACGACCAACTCAAGTGTGCATTCCCACACATGCTCTACCGTTCCAGGTGTGCATCCTTCCATTCCAGGTGTACATCCTCGCTCACCTGTCACAACCAACTCACGCTCCGTGTCACTCTCACTACTCTCACCTCCACTCTTGACAACGCACTCACCCTTACTCTCGACAGCACACTCTTTCCTCATGCACCCGTCCGTTACACACCTTTCTCGCGCACACTCTCCCGTTACATCCTCTGTAACACTCCCCACAGGCGTACACTTTCTCGTTACATCCTCTGTAACACTCACCACAGGCGTACACTTTCTCGTTACATCCTCTGTAACACTCACCACAGGCGTGCATTCTCCTTCACTCTTGACAGCGCACTCTTTCCCCATGCACCTGTCCGTTACACACCTTTCTCGCGCATCCTCTTGCGCACACTCTTTCGTTACTTCCTCCGTAACACTCGCCACACCGCGCTTCCATGTGCTCCCTCGCACACGCGCTACGACCGACTCACTCTCGACAGCACACTCATTGGTCGGCGCGCACTTTTTCCTCACACACCCCATGGTCGGACATTCTCGCACACCTCTTTTTTCGCACACCTGACCTGTCACACACTTCACCAACGGCCTCTCACGAACACCCGGGTCCACAACAACCCCCAAGCCGACTGAAGCTCCCCTCGCATCATGTACATTTCCGATTATATCGCCACTCACCTTGGCACCTCGTCTCCGCACCTCCTCTGCCACCTGCAAACTCTTTATTTGGTTAGTGAGCATCACATTATGAGTTGAGCACCGACCTTGCACATATTCCATCACCTCCTCCTGGATTTCTCTTTTAGATTCTGTCCGTCTCTTCTTAATTTCACTCACCTCTTCTTCCACTTCCTCTAATTTTTGCTTCACCTCTTTTATTTCCCGGTGCGTCTCCTCAAGTTCGTCCTCTAAGGCTACCGTGACCGTCTCTATGTGCATCCTCACCTCTCGGTCCTTTGTCTCCATTACCTCTGTCACCTCGTCCACCCTCATTGTCAGTCCCTCACGTACCATCTGACATTGCCTCTGTGTCGCTATTAATTCGTTCTTAATGTCTTTTTGTGTCGCTTTTAACCCTCCTAGTACCGCAGTGTTCTTTTGAACCTGCTCCACTAACTCCATCTGTCCCTCTGTCAGCTGTTCCACCTCCTCCGTCAGATCTTCTATTCCCCCTTGTAACTTTGCCGTCCCATTTCTCACCTCTTTCTCCATACGCTTCTCACCTCGCTTTACCTCCTCGCGTAGCCCCGAAACCTCCTCACTTACACCTCGTCGTATCCCCTCTTTCATCTCCTCCATCTCTTTTGTAGATGCCACCCTCATCTGTCCCAATTCATCCCTCTGAGCATCCAGTTTACTTTCTAACCCGATTTGCACCTCCTCTATCTGGTTCCCCATTCGTTTGATTTCCCTGGCAGATTGTTCCCCTATTTCCCGCAATTTGTCCTCCATCCTATTTTCTAACCCCATTAACCCATTTTTCACCTCTTTTATCCCGTTGTCTAACCCCTCAAAATTATTGTCTAACTTCCCAAATTTCTTGTCTAACCCCTCACCGGTACCCCTCGCTTCATCCCTCATTACCCACAATTGCTCACCCTGAGCATCCATCCGGTTCCCCATTACCCCCATTTGGCCTTCCAATCGCTCACCCTGAGCATCCATCCGGTTCCCCATTACCCGCATTTGGCCCTCCAATCGCTCACCCTGAGCATCCATCCCTTTGAAATTATCGTCTGTTTTTACCATAAAGGCCATCATCTGTTTCATAAACAGGTTCCAATTCATTGGCATCTCGGGTTCGGCTACCGCGACCATGGGCGCGGCTAAATTTGGTGCCGCAACAACCATGTGCGCGAGGACGCCATCTTGTGCGCCCGAAACCTCGTGCGCGAGAGCGCCATTTTGTGCGTCTGATACCCCCTCAACCACATCCTCCATATACATTTCCCCGAGGTCCTGGGTTACCCCTAACCCGTCTATCTCCCCCACCGACATCCGATCGCCTTGATTGTCCATGGCGCGATCTCAAAATTCGGGTTTTATAAAACAAAATTTCGGCAGCTCGTAATTTTGACCAAAATTTTTTTTTCCTACACGTTTTAAAAATTTGGTTCGGGCCTCGAATCCCACTCCTCGACACCAATTGTTACGGACGCGGTTTAGATGTTACTTTGGGCCGAGCGGATGGTCCACCGCGACCGTTACAGGATCCCCGATTGGCCCGACTCCCCCAACGTTGACCAGATCGCACCACAGATATTCAATTTGGAAACCTCTAAAGCGACCGAAAGAGAAGGAAGAGAGAAGAAGACAGAGTACGGAGGAATAACAGGATTTATTATACACACAAGCAAAAAGAAGGAGCGATCAAAGTTATTTACAAGCAATGGATGGAAGAAGCCGTCACACAGTGAATCGTTAGCTTATACTAGTCAATTTACTTAACCCCAGAACAACGATTAGGACAGACGACGTTCACACTTACACGGGGGATATTGCAGGCAGGTATGGCTTGAGGATGGATGGTTGTTTTTGGGAGGCAATGGAGGGTCCAGTGTGGATTGCTGCCTGGCGCGTCCTTTTCGTGGCCTGCGGCCCCTTAGCTGCCCCCTTAGCTGCAGCGCAGCTGGTCGCACGATGGCTCGCACACACCTGCTCGTTCAGGCGTCTTCCTTCTCCCCAGCAACAACGAGCGACAGCAAGCAAGAGGACGGGGTCAGAGCAAGAGCACGGGGTCAGAGCAAGAGCAAGAGGAGCAAGAGCAAGAGCAAGAGGAGCAAGAGGAGCAAGAGGAGCAAGAGGAGCAAGAGGAACAAGAGGGTGGAGTGCGTCCCACGGCGACTTATATTGGTTTTCTCACCGAACCTTCGCGCACTTTCTCGGGGGTTCCCGCTCCGCCCTCTCTTAGCCAAACCCCTTGTTCTGGGTTGGATGAGCGGGGCCGCCTTACTCCTCCCCCCTATGACGAGGGGGGCGACCCGTCTTCTCTAGCCACTCCCCTTGTTCGTAATGGCCGCAAATGGCAAAAACCGGTCAGCAGCTGCAGGTAAGGCGCCGTCACGTTGCACAGCAGTTCAGTACTGCAATAAACGGTTGATGTCAAAGCTCAAGTGGGGGAATCCCTGGCACTTGAGCTGCCATGGATCATCGGAGGGGCCTACGCTTTATTTTGTTTGATGCAATGCAGTCAATCTAGTGGGAAACACATATTTAGCCTACATAGAATAAGGAAATAAACTATTTAAAAAGATATATCGTGGCCTGTGTGTAAGTTTCATGGAATTAACTAGGAGGATGGCTGCGACCATTATTTACATTACGAGGGTGTTACACACAACAAAACCATACTTTTCACATTCGTTACACTTTCTCCAAAATTGTTACACTTCTCAAAACCGTTACACTTCTCAAATTCGTTACAGTATATATATATTGTAACGAATTTGAGAAGTGTAACGGTTTTGAGAAATGTAACAATTTTGGAGAAAGTGTAACGAATGTGAAAAGTATGGTTTTGTTGTGTGTAACACCCTCGTAATGTAAATAATGGTCGCAGCCGTCCTCCTAGTTAATTCCATGAAACTTACATACAGGCCACGATATATCTTTTTAAATAGTTTATTTCCTTATTCTATGTAGGCTAAATATGTGTTTCCCACTAGATTGACTCTGCATTGCATCAAACGAAATAAAGCGTAGGCCCCTCCGATGATCCATGGCAGCTCAAGTGCCAGGGATTCCCCCACTTGAGCTTTGACAACAACCGTTTATTGCAGTACTGAACTGCTGTGCAACGTGACGGCGCCTTACCTGCAGCTGCTGACCGGTTTTCGCCATTTGCGGCCATTACGAACAAGGGGAGTGGCTA
Organism: Myxine glutinosa; assembly: GCF_964187855.1. Classification (NCBI taxonomy): domain Eukaryota; kingdom Metazoa; phylum Chordata; class Myxini; order Myxiniformes; family Myxinidae; genus Myxine; species Myxine glutinosa. The sequence continues at coordinate 74,512,098 of NC_136273.1, forward strand.
GAGAAGACGGGTCGCCCCCCTCGTCATAGGGGGGAGGAGTAAGTCGGCTCCGCTCATCCAACCCAGAACAAGGGGTTTGGCTAAGAGAGGGCGGAGCGGGAACCCCCGAGAAAGTGCGCGAAGGTTCGGTGAGGAAACCAATATAAGCCGCCGCGGGACGCACTCCGTCCTCTTGCTCTGACCCCGTCCTCTTGCTCTGACCCCGTCCTCTTGCTTGCTGTCGCTCGTTGTTGCTGGGGAGAAGGAAGACGCCTGAACGAGCAGGTGTGTGCGAGCCATCGTGCGACCAGCTGCGCTGCAGCTAAGGGGGCAGCTAAGGGGCCGCAGGCCACGAAAAGGACGCGCCAGGCAGCAATCCACGCTGGACCCTCCATTGCCTCCCAAAACAACCATCCATCCTCAAGCCATACCTGCCTGCAATATCCCCCGTGTAAGTGTGAACGTCGTCTGTCCTAATCGTTGTGCTGGGGTTAAGTAAATTGACTAGTATAAGCTAACGATTCACTGTGTGACTGCTTCTTCCATCCATTGCTTGTAAATAACTTTGATCGCTCCTTCTTTTTTTGCTTGTGTGTATAATAAATCCTGTTATTCCTCCGTACTCTGTCTTCTTCTCTCTTCCTTCTCTTTCGGTCGCTTTAGAGGTTTCCAAATTGAATATCTGTGGTGCGATCTGGTCAACGTTGGGGGAGTCGGGCCAATCGGGGATCCTGTAACGGTCGCGGTTGACCATCCGCTCGGCCCATAATAACATCTTAACCGCGTCCGTAACAATTGGTGTCAGGAGTGGGATACGAGGCCCGAACCAAATTTTTAAAACGTGTGGAAAAAAATTTTTGGTCAAAATTACGTGCTGCCGAAATTTTGTTTTATAAAACCCGAATTTTGAGATCGCGCCATGGACAATCAAGGCGATCGGATGTCGGTGGGGGAGATAGACGGGTTAGGGGTAACCCAGGACTTAGGGGAAGAAAGGGAGGAGGAGAGCAATGAGGTGGTTGAGGGTGTATCAGGTGCACAAAATGGCGGCCTCGCGGACATGGTTATTGTGGTGCCAAATTTAGCCGCGCCCGTGACCGTAGCAGCGCCACTGGTGGATTGGAATCTCTTTATGATCCAAATGAAGGCCCTTATGGACAAGAATAGTGAGCGATTGGAGGGCCAAATGGGGGTAATGAGGGACGAAGCGAGGAGTACCGGTGAGGGGTTAGACAAGAAATTTGGGAAGTTAGACAATAATTTTGAGGGGTTAGACAAGAAATTTGGGAAGTTAGACAATAATTTTGAGGGGTTAGACAAGAAATTTGGGAAGTTAGACAATAATTTTGAGGGGTTAGACAACGGGATAAAAGAGGTGAAAAATGGGTTAATGGGGTTAGAAAATAGGATGGAGGACAAATTGCGGGAAATAGGGGAACAATCTGCCAGGGAAATCAAACGAATGGGGAACCAGATAGAGGAGGTGCAAATCGGGTTAGAAAGTAAACTGGATGCTCAGAGGGATGAATTGGGACAGATGAGGGTGGCATCTACAAAAGAGATGGAGGAGATGAAAGAGGGGATACGACGAGGTGTAAGTGAGGAGGTTTCGGGGCTACGCGAGGAGGTAAAGCGAGGTGAGAAGCGTATGGAGAAAGAGGTGAGGAATAATACGGCTAGGTTACAGGGGGGCATAGAGGGTCTGACGAAGGGAGTAGAGCAGCTGACAATAGGACAAAGGGAACTAGCGGACCAAGTGGAAAAGAACACTGCAATCATCGGGGGTTTAAAAGCGACACAAAAGGACATTAAAAATGAATTAATAGCGACACAGAAGGAATGTCAAATGGTACATGAGGGATTGACGAAGAGGTTGGAAGAGGTGACAGAAGTAATGGAGACGAAGGACCGGGAGGTAAGGACGCACATAGAAACGGTTAAAGTAGCGATGGAGGAAGAAATAGAGGGGGCGCACCGGGAGCTGAAGGAGGTAAAGGAAAAATTAGAGGAGGTGGAAGAGGGGGTGAGTGAAATTAAGAAGAGACGGAGGGAAACTAAGAGGGAGATAAAGGAGGAAGTCATGGAATATGTACAAGGTCTGTGTTCAAATCATGATGAGGTGCTCACTAACCAAATAAAAAGTTTGCAGGTGGCAGAGGAGGTGCGACGACGAGGTACGGAGGTGAGTGGCAATGTATATGATGTGAGGGGAGATTCAGTCGGCTTGGGGGGTGGTGTAGACCCGGGTGTTCGTGAGGGACCAATGGTAAGATGTATGACTGGTCCGGAGTGGATGGACAGGGGAGGTGTGCAAGGAGGTTTGGCTATGGGGAGTGAGGGGGGTGCTGGTGAGCAAGGATGTGGGGGTATGGCGTGGGTAGCGGGTTGTGGAGGGGCGACCCAGGCATCGACACCAGGAGGGGTAGTGTTTGGAGGGACGGGGGACGCGCGGGAGCCCCCCGGGAATAGCGTACTGTGGGAGCCCGAACGGTTTGGTCCCGCGTTGATCCCGCAAGGAGTGACGCGCGGGGTCCGACCTTCGGGTGCCCACAAGGTCCCACTCGCGCCGTATGACGGCAAGAGTGATTTGAGGGCGTACCTGGTGCAGTTTGAGTACGTGTGTAAAGGCAACGGTTGGAATCCGGACGAAGGTGGAGTACACCTGGTGGGGGCACTGCGCGGTGCGGCGGCGGAGGTGCTGACGGCTTTACCACCGGGTGCTCTCACCCTGTCAGCTCTCCGTGCGGCATTAATTAATCGGTTCGGCATTGAACAGCAAAGCGAGCTTGTTAAAGCTCAACTGCGCAGCGAAAACGCAAGCCCCAGGAGACCATCGGGGAACTTGCTCACGACATTCGCCGCGCGGTCGGGATTGCACACGCGGACATGGCAGCGAGTTCCCAGGAAAGCCTGGCGCTGGATCACTTTATTCAGGCCCTTCCGGATCTGGAGCTCCGGCAACAGCTCGCCATGTGGCGCCCACAAACCATGAGTCAGGCGGCCGACGCTGCAGCCCGTTGGGAAGCAGCGAGGCCCCTGGCCCGGGGAGGCGAGCGCCACGCAGTGGCGGTGCGTCAGATGGGGCCCGTGATGGGGGGCGGCCCCCCAAGGGGGCCCGCCCCCGACGGGGGCCCTGACCTGGAGAGCATGGTCCGGAGGTTAGTGGATCGGCGCCTGGCGGGACCTGGACCATGGCAGGCGGCCCCAGCGGTGGCACCCGATAGTCCCCGACAGAGTACCCCAATTCGGACATACAGGGGGGGGAATTTGGAATACCGGAGGCAAGCACCTTACCAGGTGAGGTGCTATAATTGTGCTCGGATGGGTCACCGTGCATGGGAGTGTCGAGCTCCGCGCCGGGACGTTTCCCGCCAACCGATGCCCTCAACTCCGCCCCGTATAGATCGGCCTAGCCGACCTCAGACACCCCCCCGCCAGGGCCCGGGAAACTAGAACGTGCCGGGCATGCAGGGCGGTGTTCGGCAGTAGGGGATGGAGAGAAGCCCTCGTTGACGCGACAGGTCATTCATTGTGGCCAAATTGGGACGGGTAGTTTGACAATTCGATGCAAAATTGCCGGCGTGGGGGTAGACGCCGTGGTGGACACGGGAGCCAGCGCCACGATCATCAGCCCCGTGGTCCTTAATTCGAGTGCAGACGGCTGGGGTAAAATCCAGCGTCTGGAAAATCATAGTTTGCAGTTGGCTACCGGGGCAACGGCTCCGATCATAGGGCGTGGTTTTGTGACCCTCAAGTTGGGATCGGTAAAGCAAGAGATAGAGGTTTGGGTGGCGGAGGTGTGCGACCCGTGCTTAATAGGGTTGGATTTGTTGACTGCCAGCGGGTGTAAAATCGACTTGAGTCGGGGGATCCTGCGATGGGGAGTGGAAGAGCTACCATTGGAGGGGGTGAGCACGGCCGAGAGGGTGGAGCTGGAGGCTCCTGAGGCCGTGACCATCCCTCCGGGGGCCGAGGCCATAGTGCCGGCCCGATGGTCAGCTCGCCCGACATGGCAGGAATCCTGCGGCCTGGTCGAACCGGTGGCAGCGCTATCCATACCTGGTTTAATCGTGGGCCGTACCCTTGTAAAAACGGACGGGCCGGTGGTGGCCGTCCGAGTAATTAACATTAGCACAGAACCACGCACTATAGTGAGGGGCACGAAGGTAGCTGGCTGCACCCCAGTTAGAGAAGTCGCGTCAGTGAGGGTCGAGAACGTCCAGCCGAGCCGGCCCCAGGGGGAGCCTTCAATAAGTTCTAGGAATTGGCCCGATCCCATTTGCGAGATGGTAAATCGTAGTAGTGTAGAGTTGGGAGGTACCCAGAAGGAGGCCTTACACAAACTGGTTGGGTCCCATTTGGACCTCTTCTCCCTGTCCACCGAGGATATTGGACGTACGGGCCTGGTGAAACATCAGATCCACACCGGTGAGGCCCGGCCTATTCGTCAGGCCGCCCGACGGCTCCCTTGGAGCAAGAGGGCGGAAGCTGACGAGCAGGTTGAAAAAATGCTCGACGCGGGCGTGATCGAGCCCTCGGGAAGTCCTTGCATGTCACCTGTTGTGCTGGTCAAAAAGAAGGATGGGACCACGCGGTTCTGCGTGGACTATCGCCAGCTAAACAACGTGACACTCAAGGACTCATATCCCCTGCCAAGGATTGATGACACCCTCGATGCCGTTGCGGGTTCAAATTGGTTCACAACTTTGGACCTCAAGAGTGGGTATTGGCAGGTGGAGATGGATCGGACAGGGAAGGAGAAAACGGCATTTTCCACAGGTAAGGGGCTGTATCAGTTCACTGTGATGCCGTTTGGTTTGTGTAACGCCCCCGCCACCTTTGAGCGATTAATGGAACATGTAGGGTAGGGTGGGGCAAGAGGCCCAGTAGGGGTCAAACGCCTACCCACAATATATACTAAACCACGTGATGCAACGAGCCCCATGATGCCTTGCGAGCTTCCTTCCGCAAACATCCTTTCCCACCACGACGGCGACACAGGTAGAGAAAGCGGTACGTTTCTCAGATGTTTTTCTTTGTTTTAGTCCTGTTTGTTGTAAATTTCATACTTCATTTGTTCAGTACCATCATCTAAATAGCAGAAGAAACAGAACGTCTCTACTTTTTCTTGTTATAGGGATCTGTTAACTATCTGTTGATGCCAGACTAAACTAGTTGCCTCCCTTGCTTTAAGTCAGATTTCCAAAGATAAGATTTGTAACAGATTGGGGGTCAAACGCCCACTGGGATGTTGGGGCAAGACGCCTAATGTGCCCCTCATTCCACTGAATGTAATACCGACTTGACTTGAAATGCTAGAGTACTGCATGTCTCGCTTTCTCTCTCTCTCTCTCTCTCTCTACACCTTGGAGAACTATCCACATACGCTGACGTCAAGAAATCTGCCGCATCCTACCGTGAGGCACGTCAACTTCTCGCTACCTATTTGCGGATGCGTGGTCTTGGCTACTGGGTTGGCCGTCTGTCCAAATTTGATCACCTGATTGTGCAGGGAAGATTTAGTAAATGTTAGTGTTGTGTGTTTCACTAACTTTCACTTTGACTGTTCTTTGACTTTTAAGATGGGTTGGCCGTCTGTCCAACTGGGTTGGCCGTCTGTCCAAATTTGATCACCTGATTGTGCAGGGAAGATTTAGTAAATGTTAGTGTTGTGTGTTTCACTAACTTTCACTTTGACTGTTCTTGACTTTTAAGATGGTTCCTATTATCAATATTGATTAGCATGCCATCGGTTGGCTAGTTGCATGGAATGCCAGTTCAACATGTTTCGGCGAGTGAGACAACCTACAGCTCGTTTGTGATGAGCTCATTTACTGGAATTTATTTGATTTTGTTTGTTCTAATAAAAGTGAAAAAGTTAAATCTCTCTCTCTCTCTCTCTCTCTCTCGCTCTCTCTCTCTCTCTCTCTCTCTCTCTCTCTCTCTCTCTCTCTCTCTCTCTCTCTCTCTCTCTCTCTCTCTCTCTGCTATGCCAGTAAAAGTGACTATCATTTGAATATATTCCGCTAAGTTATGAATAAAAGAAATTATGATTTAGAGACTGATCATTTTTAAACACTTGTCAACAGATACATGATGGTGAGAACATACAAAAGGAAGACAGAGAGGGGCAATTATGGCCAAAGCAACTTGTCTGCAGCCTTGACAGCAGTGAGCGAGGGACTTCCACTCATTCGTGCCAGCAAGGACTTTGGTGTTCCAGCACGTACCCTACGAAGGCACAGAGACCAGCAAGTAGCAGCACCTGGTGTGCTGAATTTTGGGAGATATAAGAACGCCCTTCCTCCTGAGATCGACGCGCAGCTGAAAGCACATGTAACAGAGATGCAGAGGCGACTGTACGGTCTGAGGATGTGGGACATGCAGCGTCTAGCGTTTGATGTTGCTGAGAAGGCTCAAATTAGCCACCCTTTCAACAGAGAGTCCCGGATGGCAGGAAAGGACTGGGTCCAGAACTTTCTCTCCCGTCACGACCTCACCCTCAGGCAGCCTCAAGCAACCAGCATAGCGCGTGTTGTGGGCTTCAATAAACCCAGGGTCCAGGGTTTCTTTGACCTCTTCAAGGAGTGTTTGACAGCTGAAGACTACACCCCTTCAAGAGTGTGGAACATGGATGAGACAGGGCTGACAACTGTTCAAAAGCCCGGGAAAGTCATGGCCACAAAAGGTGCTCGACAGGTCGGCAAGGTCACAAGTGGTGAGCGAGGAGTTCTGGTGACACTTGTGTGTGCCTGCAGTGCAGCTGGTGTCTTCCTACCTCCAATGTATATTTTCCCCCGTAAGCGAATGGTGGACACCCTCATGAAAGATGCTCCGCCACAATCTGTTGGGTACGCAAGTTCAAATGGCTGGACAGATTCAGACTTGTTCATACTTTGGCTCCGCCACTTTGCTAATTTCACAAACGCCTCCCTGGACAACCCGCAAATCATTCTCCTTGATGGACATCACAGTCACAAGACTCTTGGAGCTATCAAGTTTTGTCGGGCGAATGGGATTGAGCTACTCACCTTACCCCCTCACAGTACTCACAAGCTGCAGCCACTTGATCGCACTTATTTCAAGCCACTCAAAAGTGCTTTCAATGCTGAAGCTGACAGTTGGATGGTGGCCAACCCAGGACGACGTATCACAGTCTATGACATGGCTGGTCTGTCACAGAAAGCGTTTCTACGCACAGCGTTGCCCGAAAAGGCAGTGAATGGCTTTTTTTTTTTTTTTTTTTTTTTTTTTGTATACAAGGTCGACGCTCGTGAAAGAGCGAACATTAATCACACAGAAAGACAAACCGACACATAAAACATATAACATAGGGAGCGGTAGACAAGATGGGGAGAGAGGGGGAAGGACACAAACACAACATTTGAGAGCAGGGACCGAGAGACATGGAGACATCGAGAGATCTGAGAGAGGGCGAGGGCTTTGGGGGGGGGGGGGCGTGGGAAGGGGGCGGTGGGAGAGGTATAAAACATATGGACACTGCCAGGACTTCCAGGAAAGAAGTTGGAATTCCAAACAAGGTGGATCTGGGGTGAATTAGCGGGGGTAGAAAAGATCAAGGTTTTGGATGGGGGAAGATAAGAGATGGTGGTGAACAGCTGTTTTAAAGACCTGGAGGGAGGACTGGGATTGAAGGGAGTGAGGGAGTTTGTTCCAGAGGCGGGAGAAAAGAGGAATGAAAGAGTGAAGGTGAGCAGAGAGCCGAGATTTCGGCAGTTTAACCATCAGAGGGTTGCTGGCAGATCTTGTGCGACCTGTAGGAATATTTGGGGGACAGAGCACAGAGAGAGCTGGGGGTGCAAGGCCGGAGAGGAGTCGGTAGAAGACAGAAAGACCACCTACCTGCCTGCGGTGAGTGAGTGAAAGGCCCTCAGAGATAGCTTCATCGCGGGAGATTCCAATAATTCTGAAAGCTTTGGTTTCAACAGCGTGAAGCCGAGCTAGGTGTGAGGCAGGAGCACCGGCCCATAGGGGAGAACAGTATTCCATTGAGCTGCGGATGAAAGCCTTGTATGTGGTGAGGAGCTCAGGTGTGCCGAGGAAGGACTTCGCACGACGGAGGATGCCCAGTCGGCGACTGGCTTTGGAGGCCAGCTTGGAAATGTGGTTTTCCCAAGAAAGATCATGGCAGATAGTGAGACCCAAAATCTTGAGCGACAGAACTTCTTGGAGAGGATTGTTGAGAAAGTAGATGGGAGGGTTGTCCAGTCGATCTTTTCGGAGAGACATAGTAAGAGTGTGAGATTTGTCAGGATTGAAAGACATGTTCCACTTGTTTGACCAGTCTGTGATTTTGTCCAGGTCTTCAGAGAGTGAGGAGGCAGCAGACTGCCGATCTGAGGGAAGAGGAATGGAGCGGCAGAGAGTGGAGTCATCAGCAAAGAGATAGAGAGGATTTTCGAGAGAGTCAGAGAGATCATTGATGAAGACCAGAAAAAGCACGGGGCCCAGAACACTGCCTTGGGGAACTCCAGCCTGAACAGGAAGAGGAGATGAGAGAAACCCATTCAGGGCCACACGTTGACGACGACTAGAGAGGAAGTCCGCCAGCCATGCGTGGAGATTTCCATGGATACCAAAGGAGGAGAGTTTGGTGAGCAGAGCGGGGTGCCAGACCGTGTCGAAGGCACGTGATATGTCGAGGGAGACAGCTCTAATTTCCTGTTTGGCATTGAGGACCTCCATCCATTGTTGAGACAGCAGAAGCAGCATGTCCAGAGTAGAGTGACCTGGTCTGAAACCAAATTGATGATCAGAGATCAAGCCATTGGAGAAGAGGAAAGATTTCATATCCGAAGCAATGATGGATTCCATGACTTTGCTGATAATTGGGAGAAGGCTGATTGGTCTGTAGTTGCTAGGATCTGTTTTTGCACCTTTTTTGTGCAAAGCGGTGATGTTGGCTGATTTCCAAGCAGATGGCAGTTGACCTTGAGCAAAAGAGAGGGTGAAGAGAACAGAGAGAGGGTGAGATAGAGCAGCAGAGCAGGATTTAGGACCCGTGGGCTGATGCCGTCGGGTCCAGTTGCAGAATCAGAGTCGAGGGTTGACAGAAGCTTTTCCACCTTGTCAGGAGGAAAGGACACGGAGTCCAGGAGCAGCAGGGTACGACTGGGTATGGTGGGTACAGAGAGGGATGGGTTTGGGACACAAGATTTAGAGGCAAACACAGAGTTGAGGCATTCAGCTTTTTCACGTGCGGAGTCAGCTGTGTAGCCGTTTGAGGTAAGGGAGGGGATGGAGGGGGAACAAACACCAGAAATGGATTTGACCAGACGCCACCAGGATTTGGAAGAGGGAGACAGATAAGAGAGTTCGGTCTTGAGAACGGAGAGATATTGTTTCCTGGCTCTCCTGAGGGTGGACACACACTTGTTTCGGGCTTTGTGAAAGGAAATGAGATTTCCTTCCGTTGGATTTGCTTTCCAGGAGACGAAGGCAAGTTGTTTCTGGGCAACAGCCTCACCACAAGATTCCGTGTACCATGGACGGGAGGAAGGGTATGACAACTGAAGACGAGATGGGATAAATCTGTGCATGAGAGAGAGCAATTTACTTTGGAAGAATTCCCAGGATGAGTTGATGTCAGAGGTGGTAGAGATGGGAGACCAGTCCAGATGATTGATGGCTGCTTGAAGACCGTGCCAGTTGGCCTGAGTGAAATGCCAGACTCGTCGACGCTGAGCAGGCTCCCTGAGGATGGTCAGAGAGATGTCCACTTTAACAAGGACATGATCAGATGATCCGATCGGAGCAGAAGAAGAGCAGCAGACATTTTCAGGGAAGTTAGTCATAACCAAGTCCAGAAGAGAAGATGTTCCGTTGACTGAGATCCGGGTCGGGAAATTGACAGATTGTGTCAGTCCCAGTGAGTCGCAGAAGTCCTTTGCTGAGGAGCCATGGCTGGTGAGAGAGGTACCCACACCCAGCCAACTGGCATGATGACAGTTGAAATCACCACATATGAGGAAGAGAGAGTTGGGATGAGTAGATAGAAGTTGGTCCATATCATCAGACAGCGAGATGTAGATGGAGTCATCACTGTTTGGTGGACGGTACAACACACATATGAACAAGAGGTGGGAGCGAAGGGGAAGCCGTAGCCAGAGGTATTCCTGGGGGTGAGGTGGAGAGAGTGCAGTGCAGGGCGAGTGAGGAAGAGAGTTTTTGATAAAGATAGCAACCCCGCCTCCAGGACGAGGCTCAGGTCTATCATACCGGAGGAGGGAGTAGCCCGGGAGAGATACTATGGAATCAGAGACATCATAAAGGAGGAAAGTTTCTGTTAAGCAGATCACGTCTGGTTTGACAGAAGCAACCTGTATGGAGAGATCAGTTAAGTTTGAACGAAGGCCCCGGATGTTTGAGGTCCATACCGTTAATGAAGAGGAAGGGGGAGCATCAGATACAGAACAGGGGGGAGGAGGGGTAGGGTAAGATGTGGAGGAGGTGGAAGAGGTAGGGAGAGCTGTTGAAGGTGTGTCAGAGATTTCAGAATAGCTCGGAGAAAGGGAAGGATGGGGCGGACAAAAGGTTTGATGGTGATTGGGTGAGCCACAATGAGGTGTTATTTGAGGAGGGGGAAGAGCGAGGCAGAAGGTTGGGGGAGATGGAGGTGAGAGTTTGAAGGGGGAAGAAGCGGGGAGGACGCTTTGAGGAGGGGGAGTGAGAGGGGGGAAATTGAGAAGCAATGAGGGTGGGGAGATTTGAAGGGGAGGGGTGAGGGGGGAGTTTGGGAGGGAAGGGGCAAGGGGAGGGATTTGAAAGGGATGGGATATGGGGGAGATTTGGAGGGGAGGGGTGAGGCAGGAGTCTAGGAGGGGAGGGGCGAGGGGGCGTCTTGGCGGGGAGGGGTGAGGGGGTAGTTTAGGAGGGAGGGGGCAAGGGGGGAGATTTGAAAGGGATGGGTGATGGGGAAGATTTGGAGGGGAGGGGTGATGGGGAAGATTTGGAGGGGATGGGTGATGGGGAAGATTTGGAGGGGAGGGGTGATGGGGAAGATTTGGAGGGGAGGGGTTATGGGGAAGATTTGGAGGGGAGGGGTGAGATTGGATTTTTGAAAGTGTACGATTTATGGGAAACGAACATTTATTGCAAAATGAGTTTCTTGTGACCTTCGAGTTAAAAATACGTTTAAGGACGCTGGATGGAGGATGGAGTGCAGGAGAGTTTAGGGAATGTAGAAAAAAGGCACTATAGGAGATGGATATTTTTTTTGGGATGAATTGATTTGGTGAGCAAGTCGAAAGCAGCCTTTTAAAGAAGAAGAAGAAAAAGGTGTTATAAAATATGACGGAATACATAACTTGAGGGGAAAGTGTAAACATTGAAGGTTAATGAGTGAAAACTATCTGGGGAAATGGGGGAGAAACACGTGGTCGAAGAACGAACGAACGAATAAGAATGAATAAACGAATGAGAACAGAGAAGGGAATTTTTTTTTTTTTTTTTTTTTTTTTTTTTTGAGTTGAGATTTACACAAGGAAGTAGGCTATGGGTGAAAAGACTGGGAATACAGAGAACGAAAGTTATTGGATCGCAAAAGACGGACCGCTGAGAGAAAAACAAAGCCTCAAGGTTGTACAGTGCACACTGTACAAGGCCTCAAGACACGACACGGCAAACAGACGATCAATTTATGAAAGATAAACACCGAGAAACAACCAAAGTTGCACACAATAACTTCACACACCGAAAGATAAATACAGTTTCGACAAAATACAATTGTGAACAGACTTAACTTCGAAAAACGTGGAGACCGTGTGGAGCTTCGAAAATCCCTGCCGCCGTCTCCAAGATCTCGCGAGCTTCAAGACTTGTGGCCTTTGGCCATTTGATCCAAATGTGTTCACCGACGCCGACTTTGAAGGGGCATTGGTGACTGATGAGCAGATGTGTGGGCAAGAAGCAAGTACCCCTGACCAGCCATCCTCAGGAGATGTAAGTTCACCAGTTGTCATGCAGCCAACCACGTCAGACCCAGGTGAACTTCTTCCTGAAGAATGTGAATCCACCCCAGCAAATCCCTCAATCTGTGTTGAAGACAGGCAAGACCAAGGACCATCTCCCTCACCTTCTTCATCTGACAACGGAATGCAGGTGATACCGACGTCTGGTGATGGCCGATGTTTTTTCCGCAGTTTAATCATTGGGATGGACTCAAAGTTACAAACAGCGGAGAGATCAGAGCATGGATCATTGAGAAATCAGGTACTAGAGATGTTTGAGAAGAGTCAGGCAGATGGACTTCGCGCAAAAGTTATTGCACACATGTGTGAAAATTATGATGACTTCAAAGACCTGGGCGTCGAAACCATCAACGCCGACCTGCCCAGATGGCTCCGATACTCATCCATGGAGCATCGAATCGATGCCATGTCGGATCCATTGTCCCTGCCGGGCAAGCTGGAGATCACCGCCACCAGCAAAGTCCTTCAGAAACAAATCATAGTTTACAACTGGGATAACGTTGTGGTTCAACGTTATGGAGACGTTGACAGACACCACCAGCCCCTGATGGTGCAGTTCACCAGTGTTGGTCAGGATGTCGGGCACTACAACTGCATCGTTCTGCCCAGCCTGCGACCAGAGCGACTAACACCAGAAGTTAGAAGTGAGGCGCCCACGTCACAGCCGCCAATCCCCCAGCCATCCACATCTTCTACCAGCACAATCAGGGAAATAATCCATGGGCTTTCTCCGCTGCCCAAAATATCAATCAAGAGGCCAAGAGCCAGAAAAACAGAGTCAGCAGCCATGCTGACCTCTTCGCCATACAAGGCAGCACTAGAAGAGAAGCAGGCAAAGAAGAACCCCAAGAAAAACTCAGACAAAGCACTAGAAGAGACGCAGGCAAAGAAGAACCCCAAGAAAAACTCAGACAAAGAACAAAAGCAGAAGAAGAAGAGAGTGCAGCAAACAAACCCCACAAACGGCAAAACGAGGAAGCAAGGAGAAGAGGAAGAAACAAGTGAGGAGGAAGACTGGCCTTGTCTTATATGCTGTGAGGAGTACAGCCGTGCCAGACCCAGGGAGGTGTGGGTGCAGTGCCAGTTGTGCCTTCATTGGGCACATGAACAATGTACGCCAGGACTGGCCCAGTTCCTGTGCCCAAACTGCGAGTCGGATGTCTCGGACTGACATGTGCCCATGACTGTTTGAATTTGACCAAGTCACAATTCATGACATTTTGTATTTACAGTGAAATTTCCTCTATGTAGGAGACTATGTTTTTCTAGTCAGACGTTAGTATTATCTTCTTTTTATGTAATTCGGAAGTAAGGGGCAAAACGCTCACTTCTCAGGGGCAACACGCCCACAGTAAGCGTTTTGCCCCAACCTGGTGGGCGTTTTACCTCCGGCATGGGGCAAAGAGGCCAAAAAAAAAATCTATATTTTCACTTCTTGTTCTTTTTCGTTTTTTTCTATCTTGGTGTGCTTGTGCTATTATGTAGCGCTAATGTGTCCTTATTGTTTGCATTTACTTTTAGTTCTCTATAGCTGCAACAGGAGCAGATATCAGCAATCTTGCTTAATGGGGGCGTCTTGCCCCACGCTACCCTACTAGGCGGCATGCCATGGCAATCATGCCTGGTATACCTGGATGACGTCCTAGTACATGCCAAGACCTTCCCCCAGGCGGTAGCTAATTTGGACCAGGTGTTCGGGTGCCTCAGACAGGCAGGGTTGAAGCTGAACCCGAGTAAGTGCACTTTGTTTGCAAGAGCGGTGGCCTATCTAGGTCACGTGATCGGCCGCGAGGGGGTAAAAACGGACCCAGACAAAATTAACGCGGTAGAGGAGTGGCCCGCACCACGTACCATCAAGGAGGTGCGGGGATTTTTGGGACTCTGCTCCTACTACCGGCGCTTTGTGGAGAAATTTGCGGAGTTGGCCCGTCCCCTCCACCGGCTTACGGAGAAGGGGACGCGATTTAATTGGACACGGGAGTGCCACGAGGCCTTCCAAAAATTGAAGGGGTGTCTAACATCCGCACCCCTTCTAGCTTACCCCACTAGCAACGGGGCATTTACCCTGGACACGGATGCGAGCCAGGAAGGATTGGGCGCAGTTTTGTCTCAGACACAGGAGGGCGTGGAGAGAGTGATTGGTTACTATAGTCGGGCCTTAAGTAGGCCCGAGCGAAATTATTGTGTCACTCGCAAAGAGTTATTGGCTATGCTGGCTGCCATGAACATTTCCACCCGTACGTGTACGGGCGGAAATTTTTGGTTAGAACTGACCATTCCTCCTTGCAATGGCTCCTTCGGTTCAAGGAACCGGAGGGCCAAATTGCAAGGTGGTTGGAAAAGTTGCAGCAGTACGATTTTGATGTGGCCCATAGGGCCGGGAAGGCCCATGGTAATGCGGACGCACTCTCTTGGCGTCCTTGTCTGGGGGAAAACTGTAAATTTTGTGCGAGACACGAGGAGAGGGAGCAATTGGGCGATTCCGCCCCGATTCTCGTCGTCCGGGCAACCCGGGTGAGAGGTCCAATTTTGCCACTAACCGCGGACGAGGAATTTGGAGAGTTGGCTTGGAGCACGACCCAGCAGGAGGATCCTGTTCTGGGGCCGGTGTTCCAATGGGTCAAATTGGGGCAAAGACCAAAGGGGGAAGAGGTCACCCCCCTCGGGGCGCAAACAAAGGCGTATTGGGCTCAGTGGCAGACCCTGGAATTGAAAGGCAACATCTTGTATCGCAAGTGGGTGGAGGTTCCCTCTGATAGAACTTCCTGGCTGGTGATAGACCCTGACAAATTTAAGAACGTCATATTGCAACAGGTGCATGGTACCCGCTCCGGCGGCCATTTGGGCAGGACAAAGACAATATCTCAGGTCCGCCGGAGGTTCTATTGGGTGAATATGGGGCGTGACATACAGGACTGGTGTCGGAGATGCGACGCCTGTTCTGCCAAAAAGGGACCAGCACGGAGGATGAGGGCCCCCCTTCAATTACATCAGGTGGGGGCCCCCCTTGAGCGGGTGGCTATGGATATTCTAGGACCGCTGCCCCGCACCCGCCAAGGTAATAAGTATATCCTCGTTGTAATGGACTATTTCACCAAGTGGCCGGAGGCCTATGCCCTCCCCAACCAAGAAGCAGGGGTGGTGGCACAGGCCTTCGTAGAAGGATTTGTATGTCGGCACGGGATTCCACAGGAGCTGCACACCGATCAGGGACGAAATTTTGAGAGCCAATTACTAAAAGATGTGTGCAGACTCCTGTCAATTCGGAAAACAAGAACCACGCCCTTGCGGCCACAATCTGACGGGATGGTGGAACGGTTCAACAGAACATTGATACAACAACTAGCATTGTTCACCACCACCCGTCAGGATGACTGGGACGAACATCTCCCGTACTTGTTGATGGCCTACCGAACTAGCCAGCACAGGGCCACCGCATGCAGTCCAGCGTTGCTTATGTATGGGCGGGAGTTACGGGCTCCCGCCGACTTGCTATGCGGTCCCGTGCCAGATACCATGGATACACCGCCGAGGGAGGGTTACGCACGTCACCTGGAGGAAGGCATGGAGAGGGTCCATGCATTCGCCCGCCGCCAGCTCCATCTGGCGGGGGCCAAGATGAAGCGCAGGTACGACGACCGGAGCCAGGGGAGTCAATACGCTCCGGGGATGAAGTATTGGTTCTTTAATCCCCGGAGACAGAAGGGCAGGTGCCCAAAACTCACCTCCCCCTGGCAAGGCCCGGGAGTCGTCCTGTCGCAAATCTGTGACGTGGTCATTAAGATCAAAATCGGGCCACGGGCCCTCCCTCGGATCGTCCATGCCGACCGGATAAGACCTTATGCCGGCGAGCAGGCGCCCTCATGGATCGCCTCGGCTCTAGAGGCCGAGGCAGGACCCAGTACCTCTTGCGACGGGGGCTCGTAGCGTCAGAGGACTGGGGGAATAGTAGTAAGGGATGCCCCACGTGTTGGGATAGCAACTCTGCCATCCCTCACGGGGGGGGGCAAAGGAGCACTAGTTTATGGGGTTTATGGCAGTGAAAACTAGCCCGGGTGGGTTAGGATATTGTGTGTAGGGCCCTAGAAGATGACATTAGGTAACGTTAAGGTTTAGTTAGTGAATGACACCTGTAGTGGGGACGCAGGTAGATTAGTTTGGATGATAATGACGTGGTATGTGCTTAGTTTAAAGGGAAGACGGGGAGCACTAAGTTAGAGGGGAGTAGTTAGTTCAGATGATGCCGTGTGAGTGTTGAAGGTGTATAGAAGTGTATTGAGCAGTGTGTAAGGAACAGGTGTGATTGCACAGGTGTGCAACTGAACAGGTGGGTGGAGCAGTGTATGAGTGAGTGATGGTGATGTGTATTGTGATGACCAAATGGTCCAGGAAGAAAGGAGGGTGCAGGTGGCACCAGGTATGATTGCACAGGTGTGCAACGACAGGTGAATGGAGAACAGGTGTATGGAATAAATGGTATGGAGTATTGGAATGGATGGTCGTGGAGTGAGTATGGTGGAAATTGTGGAGTGGAGTGGATGGTGCGAAGGTGTGAATGGGGGAAGAGTGGACCCCCATCACGGATAC
This sequence comes from Myxine glutinosa, assembly GCF_964187855.1. Classification (NCBI taxonomy): domain Eukaryota; kingdom Metazoa; phylum Chordata; class Myxini; order Myxiniformes; family Myxinidae; genus Myxine; species Myxine glutinosa. Next base: position 74,528,654 of record NC_136273.1, read on the forward strand.
CCGGGGCGGGTAGAGTAAGTGTTAGGTAGAGGGTATAGGTAAATTGTGGTTGGATATTGGCATCTGTGGTGCGGGTGGAAGAATGGTGATTGGATGGGTGCCTTAGTGTTGTGGAAATGGCTGGGCGTGTAGCCTGTTACTGTGTGTAGTTGGTTTGGGCACTCCACCACTGTGAGGATGTCGGCCAGGTGAGGCCACAGGTGGGCTCTGGGAGCCGGTAGTTGTGGATGGGGCCCGAGGATCCGGAGGACGGACCCGGGTAGCCCAGTGCCAGAGGGCACCAAGGGGTGACAGAGCCAGGAGGGGCCTTCCCCAGTTAGTTAGGTTAGGGTGAGGAGCTAGGTAAGCTCGGGTGGCAACTGCAGTGGTGGAGGTGTGCAGGTGGGTAGACCTGCTGGGAGAGCTACATGTCACAGCCCAGAAATTGTGCAAGGGCACCGGGAGATGAATCGGGGGAGTGAGACCCCAAATTGAGAAGCACCACAGTTTGGTCAATGGGAATTGGTTGTTAGAACCCATAGTGTAAGTGGCCAATGGATTGGCAGGGAAAGACCCTGGGTAGTGGAAAGAGTGTTAAGGTCATTTAGAGTATAGTTAGGATTGGAGTCTCCTCGCACCATCTACATGCACTCACCTGAAGTAAAGATGACGTACCTCCACACCATGCCATGTTTTATTATTTTTCATTAATGCAAATGTTTTGGATTGTGAGACGCATCATGACGTGGGTGTGACATTGGGCGTAATTCCATCTCTCCCTCCTTATGAGGATTGATGATGAATTGGTGATGGCAAATTTTGAAGTAGAGGGATTGGAGACGAATTTGGTGTAGAAAGGAAAGATGGGGAAGACAAGACGTAGTGACGAATTTGTAAAGGTGTAAATTCTTGTAAATATGGGGTAAGGGCAAGGGTAGTGTAGGTGACAGGGGGGGTGACGTACGGTAGGGACGAGTTTTTCTCACTTCGCTCTCCGTACGCACTTCACCCTGCATTGCTTTTATTGACGTGTTCCCTTGTGACCTTACCCCTCGCTCATTTGTCTTCCCCCCTTTTGTCTCCCACTTGAGGACCTGTGCGCCATTGGGCGCCGAGGGGAGCGTGCGTGAGATGGCCATTGTGCGCACGAGATTCTCAGAACCAGCATGCATTGCGTTGATGTACCACTTTATGGACTGCTGTTCTGCGGCCAAGTACCACTTGATGGACCCCAGGTTCTGGGGCAGGGCACCTCTGTTGGAGACCGGCCATAGTGGCCAGGGAATCTTGCTTGCGGACCTCGGTAAGGCGGCACCTATGCCAAACAGGTGGACCACCCTTAGTTGGCCCCTGCGGCCCTAAATAAAAATGAACACAAGTTGTGCTTTTTATTATTTCCAAGTAGGCCGCATGAAGCCAGAAGACGTCGGGAAGAACATCGGCCCAGCAGAGAAAGAGAAGACCACCACCAGTTGTTTTGTTGTGTTTATTATGAACCGTGGTGAGTGTGCACCGAGTGGTGCTTTTGGTGCTTTTGTGGTGCTTGGTGGTGCTTTTGGGTGCTTTGGTGGTATTGGTACTGGTGCATCGATGCAATGCGTGTTGTCTCCTCCCTCCCAACAGGAATTTCTTTTTCTTGTTCCCTAAAAAGAAAAAAGAAAAACACAGGTCCTGGGTTGCGTTGTAAATAAGAAATAACGTCACTGTAAATAATGCTCCCCACCGTAAATGTATAGTTTGAGAACAATTCCGTAATTCGGTTAGCTGTGGGCTTGAGTCTGTTAGACAGGGTGCAATGCAATAGGGGGACATACTTATTTGTGTTTTAAGATTGTTACACTCAGGGTCAGGTTAATTGTAGAGGGAATTACACCTACGTGTCACACTAAGTTAAAGTTTTGTAGGCCCGAGTACGGGCCTGAAGAAAGGAGGGTGCAGTGTAACGAATTTGAGAAGTGTAACGGTTTTGAGAAGTGTAACAATTTTGGAGATACACGAATGTGAAAAGTATGGTTTTGTTGTGTGTAACACCCTCGTAATGTAAATAATGGTCGCAGCCATCCTCCTAGTTAATTCCATGAAACTTACACACAGGCCACGATATATCTTTTTAAATAGTTTATTTCCTTATTCTTTGTAGGCTAAATATGTGTTTCCCACTAGAATGACTCTGCATTGCATCAAACGAAATAAAGCGTAGGCCCCTCCGATGATCCATGGCAGCTCAAGTGCCAGGGATTCCCCCACTTGAGCTTTGACAACAACCGTTTATTGCAGTACTGAACTGCTGTGCAACGTGACGGCGCCTTACCTGCAGCTGCTGACCGGTTTTCGCCATTTGCGGCCATTACGAACAAGGGGAGTGGCTAGAGAAGACGGGTCGCCCCCCTCGTCATAGGGGGGAGGAGTAAGTCGGCCCCGCTCATCCAACCCAGAACAAGGGGTTTGGCTAAGAGAGGGCGGAGCGGGAACCCCCGAGAAAGTGTGCGAAGGTTCGGTGAGGAAACCAATATAAGCCGCCGCGGGACGCACTCCGTCCTCTTGCTCTGACCCCGTCCTCTTGCTCTGACCCCGTCCTCTTGCTTGCTGTCGCTCGTTGTTGCTGGGGAGAAGGAAGACGCCTGAACGAGCAGGTGTGTGCGAGCCATCGTGCGACCAGCTGCGCTGCAGCTAAAGGGGCAGCTAAGGGGCCGCAGGCCACGAAAAGGACGCGCCAGGCAGCAATCCACGCTGGACCCTCCATTGCCTCCCAAAACAACCATCCATCCTCAAGCCATACCTGCCTGCAATATCCCCCGTGTAAGTGTGAACGTCGTCTGTCCTAATCGTTGTGCTGGGGTTAAGTAAATTGACTAGTATAAGCTAACGATTCACTGTGTGACTGCTTCTTCCATCCATTGCTTGTAAATAACTTTGATCGCTCCTTCTTTTTTTGCTTGTGTGTATAATAAATCCTGTTATTCCTCCGTACTCTGTCTTCTTCTCTCTTCCTTCTCTTTCGGTCGCTTTAGAGGTTTCCAAATTGAATATCTGTGGTGCGATCTGGTCAACGTTGGGGGAGTCGGGCCAATCGGGGATCCTGTAACGGTCGCGGTTGACCATCCGCTCGGCCCATAATAACATCTTAACCGCATCCGTAACAATATATATATATATATATATATATATATATACATATATGTAAATATATATATATATATATATATATATACATATATATATATATATATATATATATATATATATATATATATATATATATATATATATATACACACATATATATATAGGTGCGTTTGTCTGTCCGTCCCAAAACTACTCCCTCAGTTTTGGGGCTAGCCCCACCAAACCTTATGTGGAACGTTTTGGGGTCCCAGCGGATGTCATGAGGTCGGTAGGAGGTTTCAGAAATTCCTCAATACAATGATGATTTTGAAATGCGATCGACACGGATCTTGCTCCCAAACCCAGATGTCAACAGATGACGATGGTTCGCTGGTTTGATAATATCTCAATACAATCGTGATTTAACATTTTATTTTGATGTACAGGGTGTCCCATAAGTCTGGAACCACATCCCATGAGTGTGGAGCCATAGGGCAAAAATGATGAAAACTGCTTGTATTCACAGAATGTGTTCAATGTGTCCACCATTGTGATTGATACAAAAATGCAGACGATGTAACCAGCCAGCAGTTACATGGAGAATGGTGTCAGGAGTGATGGTGTTACATGCGTCGCTGATGCTCTCCCGCAAATGTGCAGCACTCTGTATTTTTTCCGCATAGACCAACGTCTTCAAGTGACCCCAGATATAAAACTCCAACTGGCTGAGATCGGGGCTCCACGCCGGCCACTCCACAGGCCCTCAACGTCTTATCCAATGACCAGGGAATGGCAGATTTCACTCTCTTGCGAGGATGCTGTAATGGGCAAGAGCGCCATCCTGCTGGAACCATGTTGGGAAATCCAAATCTGCATTCAAGACACTGGGGAATGCTTCCTCATTGACCATACACAAGTAGGCGTCTCCTGTGACTGTGCCATCAAAATAGAAGGGGCCTATGATTTGGTCTTTCCAAATCCCACACCACTCCATCACATGAGCAGCACCTTGTTCCTTTGAAGCAGCAAACCAGTGAGGGTTGTCTTGCGACCAGTAGCAGGTGTTCTGTCGGTTCACCTCAAATTTGCGTAAAAAGCAGCCTCATCGCTGAACATAATGGTGGATGGGAAATCGGAATTTTGAGCACATTGTTCCATAGCCCATTCACAAAATTCCATCTGTCGGTCCGGATCATCTTCGCTCAATTTTTGCAGGACTTGAATTTTGTAAGGATGCCATTTGTGTGCTTGAATAATGCAGTGGATGCTGCTTTTCGACACTCCTGTCTCAGCGGACAACCGCTGAAGAGACCTCTTGGGGCTTTTCGTGAAATGAGTGAGGATGGTAGTAGCTGTGTGGTCATCGCTGAATGTCCTCGGAGTTCCACTACATGGTTGATCTCCTACCGATCCCGTTTCTCTAAGCTTTTCTACCAGTTTGTCGACACAGCTGTGTGTAATCGGCGCGTGGTCTGGATGCAATCTGTTGAAGTCCTCAGCGACCTCCTTATGACTCCGATTTCCTACGAGCAGGATTACCTGGATGCATTATTCCTTGCTCAAAGACATCATGGACACCTGCAAGAAACGAAAAAAATCTTGAAAAAATCATTCTTAAACGAAAAAAGAAGAAAAAAGAATCACTTATTTATCCCAATGGTTCCTGACTTAAGGACACCCTGTATTAATACTATGGTATTAATTTGTGACTGGAATGGAAATATAGAGAACGCTGTCAATGCCTGACGCTTGACTGAAGGTGGCACAGGAATGTAGAATCTATTGGTTCATTGTTTGCCACTCGCTGTTTTTTTTAATCCAAGTCATTCATGAACTGGCTGTCCATACCTGAAGTCAAAAATATTTAATACTGTTACGTTTGTGGGGGGAAGAAATGACATACCATAAAAGAGGTGGAACCGTGTAGATTAGCATGGACCGCGTGCGAGTAAGAAGACATTTCAATGTACATCAGTAGAAAAAAACTGTGAGCTTAAAATTGCTGTGTTTTCACACGGGGATGGGGGGGGGGGGAGGAAGTGGGAGGACATGTTATTTAGGTAGGGGTTAAAGATAATTTCACCAGTGTTTGCTTTCCCCTGTGATTTTTCCCAATGTTTTTATATTCACTCGGCCAAACATTTAATCACACTGTCCATTAACCAACAACCGCCACCGCAGACAGTGCCAAACATTCCCGATCGGACAATTAACCCCACCCCATCAACCGAATAAGGAACAAGACCACACCCCCAGAGTTGGATGAGGGGCGTGGAAACTATCGTGGCCAGCAGACCACACCCCAAGCTTTGTCATTCGTCGAGCCGACCATGGAGCGATTGGGTGGAACTCGGCAATCCTTTGTTTTCACTGACGTCACAAATTACCCATCTCGCATTGCGCGGCGGCCATTTTGATACCCAAGCTAATATGTCCGTGTGCGCTGATATTGATTTGTTGCGTTGGTTTATGGTGAATGCGGATCGCAAAAAGTCTGTTTTATAAAGTAATTTTGTTTGTTTTGTCACATTCATGTGGAGTGTGGTGCCATCTAGTTTATATTACGTATTGTTGCCCAACAAACACAGAACATTCGGTTTAAGTTTGCCGTGGACCAGTGAACTGGTGAACACCTGGGCAGTGGGTCAACCTGCAACCAACTACCTGTAGAACAGACTTGGAGTGTACGTAAGGATACGGTAGATCCAGGCTTGAGTATGGCTAGCAGTGCGAGTGCCAACCTTGGCTACCAAGAGACGCTCCCCCCGGACGTTCTTGTTCGTTACAAAGAGAAGATTTCTGTCATTGGGTGTGACCCTTATGGTCTATCAAATGATCAATTTGAGAAGAATGTGAGCAAGTGGCCTCAGGTGACCCACATCGACGTGATCAACTACCTGTTGTTCAGCAAATCGGCCTATACCAAAGATGAGTTGAAGAAGTATAAATCCCTCGAGGCATACAGGTTGTACCAAGATGGATGGGTGCGACAAATCCTACACAAAGAACTGAATGACGTCCACTTGATTCGATCCAAGGTATTAATATATTAAACAAACATGTATTTTTTAAAGCTGCTTGTGTTAATGTTATGGACCTGATTGATTAAGTGCCCTCCATTTGTTCAAATGTATGTATTGTATTCAATATCATTAATGATTATAGTAATTGTATGGTTATACAATGAAACATGTTCTTACTTACTGTTAACAAAATGCTCGGAGCAGACAGGTGTGCGATCCCACTGTGATTCTGTTTGGATGTCACTGCGATTGATGGCAGCCTTCCACAAACGCCGCCTCTCTTCACTTAAATTTCTTGTTTCCTCACCCTGATTCAGTAGAAGTTTGGGCGTTTTGTAAAACTTGACTCCTGGCCTAACGCCTGGCCTGTTTGAACAACGAAATACGCCGCAAATTGGCATGACTGGTCGTGAACAAAAACTATTTAATGTGAATCCGCTGACGACGTTGTTCGAGAGGGTATCAAAATGGTCGAGGTGTCCCAGGGTGCCCTGCGCGCGTGCTCCGATGACGTCACAAGAAAACAAGCAGTTGGTCGGGGTGACGTCGGTGTGACATCAGAGTGAAGGTTCGAGCAGAAGAAGAAGCATCTGTCTCTCTCTCTCTCTCTCTCTCTCTCTCTCTCTCTCTCTCTCTCTCTCTCTCTCTCTCTCTCGCTCTGGTGCTTGCGGTTGGATCGGACGGTCACGCTTTGTCCTTTGTCTCTCTGGTGGCTCGTGAGGAGAACTCTGCAGAGCTTTGGGAACTCTCTCATCGTGAAGGAAGGGGTGTTGGTGAACTGTGGTGTTTCTCGTGGGCTGCATTGCATTCCGGAGGGAGTGGAGAGCGAGGAAGGACCGGCCGCACGAATTGCCACGTTGGTGGCGCAGTGCCGAGGAACTTCGCGCCATTTTGTGCGTTTCCAGTGTGGGCTGCTGTGGGCCACATCCGACTGGCGACGTTATTCAACGACTTTATCGAGACCAAAGCCGAGTGCTGGCAAATGAAAGGGGGGGGGGGGGATTTACTTTTTATTTGCTTTAATCATTCCGCTGTCTGTTTTCGTGTCTGAGTGGAGACGTTTCAAGTTAGGATTATAGATTTACCTCATCATTCATTTTATTTCCGTGCTTTGTTTCATTAAACCATTATTTGTCGCATTTTGTTTGTTATATTGTTGATTTTTCTTGTCTCGTTTCTGTGGTTGTGGGTTCGAGGAATAAACCCGTGTGGCGGCCGTCCGTAAAGGTAAGAACTTTGGTCCCCCCACCCGCGCGCACCAAAAGGTACTGCCAATTTTCGGCTTATTCGCCTTTGAGTTAAAGCAAACTGTTCATCTATCTGCCGCCCGTGATCTTAGTCATCGGCGACACGACAATACTTAAATTAATTGCTAACTGGTAAATGCTATCCCCACCCAGGTTATACTATTCTCTTCAACTAAAGTATCAAACAAGCCCGGCTTTGCCGATGTTAGCCTATCGGTCTTGTTTGTATACAAAGTCAAGGAGCGAGAACACACACACGCACACAAACACAAACACACAGACACACACACACACACACACATACACACACACAAACACACACACACACATACACACACACACATACACACACACACACACATACACATATACACATACTCACATACACCCCCCCCCCACACACACACACACATACATACATACACACACACACACACACACACACACACACACACACATATACATACACACACACATACACACATATACATACATACACACATCACATGCACACACACATACACACACATACACACACACACATACATACACACACACACACACACACATCTCGTTTTTTCATTTCTGTTCCTCACAATTCGATCTCTCTCTTTTATTCACATACGCACACACACACACACACACACACACACACACACACACACACACTTAATTAATTGTACAGTATCAGTTGTTCCTAAACTTAAATATAAATAATTTAAACGATTGTTGTAAATGATGTTAAATTCACAACATCCCATATTCAACTTTATTTAAATTGTAAACCTCAAACATAGTTCCTCCACCTAAAGCAAGAACCTTAACCCGTAAGCAATTGACTAGTTTCCCGACTGCATGGATCATCAGCTGGGCACCGTTCTTCCTCGAGGTTTCGATCCTTTCAGCCCAGGACCTCTCCAAACGGCGGATCCACAAGCTCGATCATGGATCCACATCAATAGATGGTACATCAGTAGATCCACAACCTCAGTTGCGTCCAGGCAGTCAGTCAACCCATCAATGCACCAACATATTGCATCGCACATTTGCTACAGGTCAATAGGTGAACTATATTTGAGGTTTTACATGTAATTAATTCTTTAGTTTCTTTTAACTTGTAACATCTAACCGTTACTGTACAATTGATTATATTGTTTGTGGTTTTCATGCTTTGAAATGTCGTTGAACAAACATAAAATATCGTATAAATGTAGTTTAACAAACACATTAAAATCACATCAACAAAGAATAAACAAATAAATATATGAGAAACAGTACCGTGGATTTTCCACCAAAAGATAATCACACACACACACACACACACACACACACACACACACACACACACACACACACACACACACACACACACACACACACACACACACACACACACACACACACTGTTTTGTCAATCGCGCTGTGAAATAGCAGAGTGACAGTTTATGGATGGGATGGGTCGAGATTGGTACCCAGACTGGAGAGTTCAAACTCGAGTTCGCATTCCTGTAAGATATCCTGATATGGACAATGTGGAATACCGGAGGTTCTCGTGAAGGTGGATGTTGATCTTCATTGGCGTACAAGCTGAACGATGGATTTTAACAAATCAAGGTTGATTCGAGTACGCTGTGGGAAGTGAATTATGGCTGACGTTTCGACCCTTAGCCCTTCATCAGAGCAGATAAGATTAAGGGCTTCACGCTTGAAATGTCCGCCACCTCATTTTCCACGGAAGTTCACAAACTCAAATCGGCTTTCAGTTGATAAAATCAATTTTGTTTGAGATTGGTTTTCGTTTATAGCAATAACATTGCTGTTTACAACTTGTGCTGTTTTATGGTGCGAGGTAATTTACACTCATTTACATTATTATGATTCATAAATATTAATTACCATTGCTCTTCATCATTTGCATTCTCCAACTCTTTCCTCTCTTTCCCATTCTCCATCCCTTCCTCCTTTCTCACGTACAATCCCTCCACTCCTCCCTCACATCTGCGCCTCCCCTCTCCTCCCATCCCTTCCTCTTCTCCCCTCACATTCCATTCCTCCACCCCCCCAAACCTTCCATTTATCCTCCCACTATCCCTCCCTTTCCCCTCTCCCCCATCCCTGATCCCTCCCTTTCTCCTCCCCAATCCTGCCCTTTCCCCTCTCCCCCATCCCTGATCCCTTCCTTTATCCTCCCCTCTCCTCCATCCCTGATCCCTCCCTTTCTCCTCCCCAATCCTGCCCTTTCCCCTCTCCCCCATCCCTGATCCCTCCCTTTCTCCTCCCCTCTCCTCAATACATTCCCGTCCCATACACCCTCACCTCATACATCCTCCCCCGCCCCAATACATTCTCCCCATACATCCCCCCCCCCCCCCTCATACATTCTCTCTCCTATATATCCCCCTTCACATACACATCCCCTCATACGTTTCCTGGCCCTCATACATCTCCTCTCCCATACACCTCACTCACACATCCCCCCCTCATGTACCCCCTCTCATACATCCCCTGTCACACATCCTTCCTCATAATCCTACCCTTTCCATACACCCCTTCCCATACATTACCCCCTCTCACAGTCTCCCCCTCATACATGCCCCCCATGCACCCCCCCCCTCATACACCCTCTCCCATACACCCACTCATACACCGTCCTTCATATCTTCCTCTCAAACACCCCTTCCCCCAATTCCCCCCCTCCCCACTCAGACTCTAGCTTCTCCCATACACCCCTACACCCCCCCCTCATACATTCCTTCTCTCATACACACCGCTCATACATCCCCCCCCCCCCCCCACTCATACACGCCCCTCACACATCCCCCCCCACACTCATACACGCCCCTCACATATTCCCCCCCCCCCCACACTCATACACGCCCCTCACATATTCCCCCCCCACCCCCCACACTCATACACGCCCCTCACACATTCTCCCCCCCCATACTTTTCCTCCCACTCAATCTCACCCTCATTCATACAATGACATATTTTACTCTCATTCTCAGCTTCTCCCCATTGAACTGCCAAATCAGGAAACCGCTCTTCCGCTGCTGCGCCAGTAGGGGGCGCTGTATTCCAAAATATCCCATTTTTTGGACAAGAGTGGAACGCAAAGCCGGCTTCCCGCGTTTTCATCTATTTATAGAGGTTAAAGATCCACAATCCATCAAGAAGGGCCGTAGTCCATTGTGCAGCCCCGAGGTGGAATTGCTGGTAAGGAGGTTTTAATGCCGAAGTGGCCTTTGCCTGTGCTCTTGTGAGTTATGATCACCACCTGTTTCCCTATTTATTTATTATTAATCCCACCTTCACGCCTCCATCCTGTTAACCACGCCCTTTTCATCCTGACCACACCCCCAATGTGGACCTCACCACGTGGGGGAGGTGGAGCGTGTTGGTCAAACTTGTTATTAGTTGACACACCTTACTTCGCTCATTCAAAGTTTCCTTTGAAATCTTTTACGAATGAATTTATTGAAATACGCAATTTGAGTTTTTAGGGAAACGTGTATAACGACATCTCTGACAATAACTTGGTGTAATCATATCAATTAATGGAATGAATGAACGCTGGTGGTTAAACTTTATAGGTTTTACACTTTATAGGTTTTGTTTATTTAACATTGAAGCGCGGTGCTACGCGCGCTACTTGCTTAGCAAGGAGGAAGCGGACAACGCGGTAGGTTAAAAGAGTCTTTATTTCAAGAGCTCCACTGTAGCACTGGAGCGCTCCGGGCTGCGCACCCGGTGTATATCCCGTGGCCACGCCTACCCCTCGGGCGTGGCCGCCGCCCACTTGGTGCGCGGAATGATGCCATCACGCCAGTGAGCTTTCGTGTCCCCCCCAGAATTCCCGCGCACCTGGAGGGCCAGTTTGCGGGGCAAACGGATGACCCGGCCGAAGTGCCCTCTGGCGAATGGCGGCGTCCGGGGTGCAGGGATGCCAGCTGGGATGCCTACGGCTGCACCCGGGATGGGTGCAGGACCGGGGGGCGGTGTGCCGGCGGGCCTGGGTGGTGCCGGGGGTCCGCCCGCAGGGGGGCGGCCCCGACGCGGGGGCCGAGCCGCCAGGGGTGGGTGGTCCACGTCGAGGTGGGCCGGCTTGAGGCGATCCACTGAGACGCGGTCGGGAGTACCGCCGATGTCCAAGGTGAAATGTTTCACCCCGGTCTCCAGCACGCGGAAAGGCCCGTCGTACGGGGGCTGCAGTGGTGTCCGGTGGGCGTCGTGCCGGACGAAGACGTACTCCGCGGTGCGAAGCTCCGGGGTGACGTGCGTAGGCGGGTGCCTGTGGTGCACCGTCGGCACCAGGGCGAAACTCCGGGGCTGTCTCCTGCAGCGCGGAGCGCTCCTGCGCCGCGGACCATGGTGCCGTGGGGTCGGGGAGGAACTCGCCCGGCACCCCGCAGCGGTTGTCCGAAAACCAACTCCACCACGGATGCGCGCAGGTCGTCCTTGGGCGCCGACCGGAGGCCCAGCAGGACCCAGGGGAGCCTGTCGACCCAGCCGCCGTCGCGGAGGGTGGCCCGGAGCGCGGCCTTCAACGAGCGGTGGAACCGCTCGCACAGGCCGTTGGCCTGGGGGTGGTAGGCTGTGGTTCGGTGCAGCTGGACCCCGAGCCTCCGCGCGACCGCCCCCCAGAGCTCCGAGGTGAACTGGGGGCCGCGGTCGGACAAGATGTCCGAGGGGGCGCCGAACCGGGCGACCCAGGTGGCGATGAACGCCTGCGCGACGTGCGCCGCCGTCGTCGCCGCCAGAGGCACGGCCTCCGGCCACCGGGTGGTGCGGTCCACCATTGTCAGGACATGGGTGAAACCCCTCGAGGGGGGCAGAGGTCCCACCAGGTCCACGTGCACGTGGTCGAACCTACGTTCCGGCACCGTAAACGGGGCCAATGGGGCCTGGGTGTGCCGGTGCACCTTCGCGCGCTGGCACACAAGGCACGTCCTGGTCCAGCCGCGGACGGCCTTCCGGAGGCCATGCCAGACAAACTTGTCGGCGACCAACCTCTGGGAGGCCTTCGTGCCCGGGTGGGACAGGCTGTGGATGGCGTAAAAAACCTGGCGCTGCCAGCCCGCGGGCACGATGGGGCGAGGCCGCCTGAGGGAGACGTCGCACAAGAGGGCCGTGCCCGCGCCGTCGAACGGCACCTCGGTGACGCGGAGGCCCATGACGGCGGTCCGCAAGGCCTGGATGCCGGGGTCGGCGGCCTGGTCCGCCGCCATCCGGGCATAGTCGATGCAAAGGTGGACTGCATGGGCGACGGACCGGGAAAGGCAATCCACCACCGGGTTGTCCTTCCCCGCGACGTGCCGGATGTCCGTTGTATATTCGGACATGGCCGACAGGTGACGCTGCTGCCGGGCTGACCACGGCTCGGCGACCTTGCCCATCGCGAAGACCAGTGGCTTGTGGTCGACGAAGGCCGTGAACGCACGGCCCTCGAGCAGATGGCGGAAGTGCCTGACCGCCAGGTGAAGCCCGAGCAACTCGCGGTCGAAGGTACTATAACGGCGTTCGGGTGGGCGAAGCTGCCGGCTGAAGAACGCCAGCGGTTGCCAGGCACCACGCACCCATTGCTTGTGCACCGCGCCCACCGCGTAGTCTGAGGCGTCGGTGGTGAGGGCGATCGGTGCATCGGGCGCCGGGTGCACGAGCATGGTGGCGTTGGCCAAGGCGAGCTTCGCGCTGACGAACGCCGCGTCCATCTGCTCGGTCCAGGTAACGTCACCTTTGCCCGGCTTCCCTCGGAGGGCCTCGTGCAAGGGGCGCAGGAGCTGGGTGATGCGGGGCAGGAACCGATGGTAAAAGTTTACCATGCCCAGTAACTCCTGGAGCCCCTTGATCGTGCGGGGGTGCGGAAACCCCTTCACCGCCTCCACCTTGGCCGGTACGGGGACGGCCCCGTGCCTGGTGACGCGGTGCCCCGGGTAGCGGTCGGGGGTGGTGGCGTCGTTGAGGCGCCGGTAGTCCCCGCACGGTCGCCATCCCCCGCCGGGCTTTGGCACGATGTGGAGCGGCGACGCCCAAGCACTCTCGGAGTGCCGCACGATGCCGAGCCGCTCCAGCGTAGCGAACTCCGCTTTAGCTACCGCGAGCTTCGTCGGCTCGAGGCGGCATGCCCGGGCGTAGACCGGTGGCCCGGTGGTGGGGATGTGGTGTTCCACCCCGTGCTTGACGGCCCCCACCGAGAAGGTGGGCCGCATAAGGGCCGGGAAGCTGGCGAGGAGGCGGGTGAATTTGTCCGCTGCCGGAAGCGTACAAACTAACCTTGCCGGGACCGAACCGCTCAGCAAGCCGCTTGGCGAGCCGCTCGGTGAGCCGCTCAGTGAGCCGCTCAACGAGCTGCTCAGCGCGCAAGCAAGCGAGCTGAACGTTTCAGCCTGGACAAGGCGTCTGTTCTTCACATCTACCAACAACCCATTTGCACAGAGGAAGTCCGCACCGAGCAGTGCCATGGGGACACTAGCGGTTACGAACGTCCACGTGAAGCATTGCCTTCCGAACCGCAGGGAGAGGCAGCGCTTCCCGAATGTGCGTATGGGTGTTCCGTTCGCGGCAAGCAACGCGGGGCCCTGGCCCGCGGTTCGCTTGTCGGACGTAGAGGCAGGGATAACGCTCACCTGTGCACCCGTGTCGCATAGGAAACGGCGCCCGGACAAGGTGTCCGTTATAAAAAGAAGGCTGCCGGAATGGCCGACACTCAGGGCCGCTACCGAGCGCCGGCTTTGTAGTTTCCCAACTTGCCGAAGGAGCACGGCGGGCGACAATTCCTCGCCTTGTGGCCAAACCTGGCATGGAAATGGCACCAGGATTGCGGCGAAGGCAGAGGCCGCGGTTTTCGTGGTGGTGGTGGGCATGGCATGGCGGCGGCCACGCGGTGTGCATCAGCCTCGAGATCCACGAGGTGTGGTGCATCAGCATCAGGGTCAGCCTCGGGACGTGCGACGGCTGCACCAAAACTCGCCTGCGTGTCCAAAGCCGCAAACAACTTGTCGGCCTCGGCAGCGAGAGCTCGGGGTTCCGTCGTCGCAGAACCGGCCAACGCGAGGCGTACTCGTGCCGGCAGCTGGCGTCGAAATAACGCCCGGAATAGAGCGTTGGGGGTTTCGTCGCCCATCAGCGACAGCATATGGTCCATGCGGACCGACGGTCGCGTGTCACCGAGCTCGGGGAGGTCCAGGAGGCGGTCGGCCTGTGCGTCCACCGTGAGGCCGAACGTGGCGAGGAGGAGACGCTTTATCGCCTCGTACCTGCCATCGGCCGGTGGGTTCCTCAGGACCGACACAACGCGGGCGGCCGTGCTGGGCCCGAGGGAGGCGACCACATGGCAGTACATGGTCTCGTCCACTGTGATGCCTCGAAGTCGGAACTGGGCTTCTGCCTGCAGGAACCATACTTCAGCTTGCGCCTCCCAGAACTCGGGGAGTTTGATCGTAACCGCGTTGTTTGCCATTGCGATGGCGTATTCGGTTGGTCAGCGACGGCTGATCCAACGTCGGAGGGTCACCAATGAAGAGCGGTGCTACGCGCGCTACTTGCTTAGCAAGGAGGAAGCGGACAACGCAGTAGGTTAAAACAGTCTTTATTTCAAGAGCTCCACTGTAGCACTGGAGCGCTCCGGGCTGCGCACCCGGTGTATATCCCGCGGCCACGCCTACCCCTCGGGCGTGGCCGCCGCCCACTTGGTGCGCGGAATGATGCCATCACGCCAGTGAGCTTTCGTGTCCGCCACAACATATTCCTTTTTCATTTTTATAATTCCTCCTTCTTATATAACCTTGTGGCCCGAAGCATTATAATGATTACATCCCTCTCTCTCACCCACCCCCTGTCTCTCCTCTCTCTACTCCCTCCTCTTCTCTCTCACCCACCCCCCTGTCTCTCCTCCCCCCTGTCTCTCCTCTCTCCACTCCCTCCTCCACTCTCTCTCCTCCACCCCCTGTCTCTCCTCTCTCTACCACCTCCTCCACACTCTCTCCTCCACTCCCCTGTCTCTCCTCTCTCTACCACCTCCTCCACACTCTCTCCTCCACTCCCCTGTCTCTCCTCTCTCTAGCACCTCCTCCACTCTCTCTCACCCACTCCCCTGTCTCTCTTCTCTCTACTCCCTCCTCCACTCTCTCTCCCACACCCCCTTGTCTCTCCTCTCTCCACTCTCTCCCCCACTCTCTATCCCCCGCTCCCCTGTCTCACCTCTCTCTACTCCCTCCTCCACTCTCTCTCACCCACTCCCCTGTTTCTCCTCTCTTCTACTCCCTCCTCCACTCTCTCTCCCACACCCCCTTGTCTCTCCTCTCTCTACTCTCTCCCCCACTCTCTATCCCCCGCTCCCCTGTCTCACCTCTCTCTACTCCCTCCTCCACTCTCTCTCACCCACTCCCCTGTTTCTCCTCTCTTCTACTCCCTCCTCCACTCTCTCTCCCACACCCCCTTGTCTCTCCTCTCTCTACTCCCTCCTCCACTCTCTCTCCCACACTCCCTTGTCTCTCCTCTCTCTACTCTCTCCCCCACCCTCTACCCCCCGCTCCCCTGTCTCACCTCTCTCTACTCCCTCCTCCACTCTCTCTCACCCACTCCCCTGTCTCTCCTCTCTTCTACTCCCTCCCCCACTCTCTCTCCTTCCCCACTCCCTCTCCCCCCCCCCCACTCCCCTGTCTCTCCTATCTCTACTCCCTCCCCCACTCTCTCTCACCCACTCCCCTGTCTCTCTTCTCTTCTACTCCCTCCCCCACTTTCTCTCCTTCCCCACTCCCTCTCCCCCCCCCCCCCACTCCCCTGTCTCTCCTATCTCTACTCCCTCCCCCACTCTCTCTCACCCACTCCCCTGTCTCTCCTCTCTTCTACTCCCTCCCCCACTCTCTCTCCTCCCCACTCCCTCTCCCCCCCACTCCCCTGTCTCTCCTCTCTCTACCTCCTCCTCCACTCTCTCTCACCCACTTCCCTGTCTCTCCTCTCTTCTACTCCCTCTCCCACTCTCTCCTCCCCACTCCTTCTCCCCCCCACTCCCCTGTCTCTCCTCTCTCTACCTCCTCCTCCACTCTCTCTCACCAATTCCCCTGTCTCTCCTCTCTTCTACTCCCTCCCCCACTCTCTCTCCCCCCCACTCCCTCTCCTCCCCCCACTCCCCTGTCTCTCCTCTCTCCTACTCCCTCCCCCACTCTCTCTCCCCCCTTCCCCACTCTCTCTGCCCCCCCCACTCCCTCTCCCCCCCCCCACTCCCTCTCCCCCCCCACTCCCCTGTCTCTCCTCTCTCAACTCCCTACCCCACTCTCTCTCACCCACTCCCCTGTCTCTCCTCTCTTCTACTCCCTCCCCCACTCTCTCTCCCCCCCACTCCCTCTCCCCCCCACTCCCCTGTCTCTCCTCTCTCTACTCCCTCCCCAACTCTCTCTCACCCACTCCCTGTCTCTCCTCTCTTCTACTCCCTCCCCCACTCTCTCTCCCCCACTCCCTCTCCCCCCCACTCCCCTGTCTCTCCTCTCTCTACTCCCTCCCCCACTCTCTCTCACCCACTCCCTGGTCTCTCCTCTCTTCTACTCCCTCCCCCCCCCCACTCGCTCTCCCCCCCACTCCCCTGTCTCTCCTCTCTCTACTCCCTCCCCCACTCTCTATCACCCACTCCCCTGTCTCTCCTCTCTTCTACTCCCTCCCCCACTCTCTCTCCCCCCCACTCCCTCTCCCCCCACCCCACTCCCCTGTCTCTCCTCTCTCTACTCCCTCCCCCACTCTCTCTCTCACCCACTCCCCTGTCTCTCCTCTCTTCTACTCCCTCCCCCACTCTCTCTCCCCCCACTCCCTCTCTCCCCCCCCCCCACTCCCCTGTCTCTCCTCTCTCTACTCCCTCCCCCACTCTCTCTCCCCCACTCCCCTGTCTCTCCTCTCTCTACTCCCTTCCCCACTCTCTCTCACCCACTCTCTCTTCCCCACTCCCCCTCTCTCTCTCCTCTTTTCTACTCCCTCCCCCACTCTCTCTCCCCCACTCCCCTGTCTCTCCTCTCTCTACTCCCTTCCCCACTCTCTCTCACCCACTCTCTCTTCCCCACTCCCCCTCTCTCTCTCCTCTCTTCTACTCCCTCCCCCACTCTCTCTCCCCCACTCTCTCTCTCCCCCACTCCCGCTCCCTCTCTCCTCTCTTCTACTCCCTCCCCCACTCTCTCTCCCCAGCAGATAGCTCAGTTGCAGCCTTTACCCCATCCATCAAGTGCAAATATGGTCTGCCTCTTCATCTACTTCTCTCAACCAAATGCAGCATGGTTGACTTCTCGAGACTTTCCTTTTATGCACGCATGATGTGTCCAAAGTATGACAGTTTCTGTTTTAGAATCAGTGCTTCTAATGCATATGGTGGTCTAATTTATTCAAGCACTGATTTTTCCAACAACACATTTCAAAACAAGTTTTAATTTAAATCCCTTCAGCTGTTCACAAGTTATCACATTTTTACCTGACATGACCTCTGACCTTTGGCATTTGACCCCGGGACCCCAAAATATAATCAGTTAATCTTTACATCATTATACATATCTGTACCAAGTTTGAATTAGATCACTTCAGCTGTTCTCAAATTATAGACCTATAACAGATTTTGACCCTTGACCTTTGACCTCTTGGCCCCAAATTCTAATCAGTTCATCTTTATGTCATTATACATACCTGTACCAAGTTTGAATTCGATTACTTTGGCCGTTTTCAAGTTATAGACATATTACAGACTTTGACCTTTGAACTTTGATCTCTTGACCCCAAAATCTAAACAGTTTATCTTTATATCATTCTACATAACTGTACTGAATTTGGTCAGAATCCCATCACTGGTTCACAAGTTATCGTGGTAACAAGATTTTTACCTAACATTACCTCTGACCTTTGGCATTTGACCTCGTGACCCCAACATCTAATTAGTTAATCTTTACCTCATTACACATAGCTATACCAAGTTTGACTAAGATCCCTTCAGCCGTTGTTAAGTTATCGTGGTAACGAAAACCTATCAAGGAAAGACGGACAGACGGACAGCCGGATAGCCGGATGGACGGACGGACAGCCGGATGGACAACCTGAAAATGTAATGCCTAGCTCCGGCGACTTCGTCAACGAAGGCATAAATAGAACGACACTCTGTAGAAAGCAAGGCTGAACAGTTTACGTTTTGCATCCTGCTGATAGGCCAGATCCACCCTCCCTCTCCCCCGCTCAGCGGAAGATGAGGTTTTGCAATCACTTTTGTTTGTCTGTCTGTGTGTCTGTCCAGGCCATAACTCTTTATTACCCTTTGAGCTATGCTCATCAAATTTTCAACAAACCTTTATTATGAGAATATGGAGAAGATAGGCCGAAATTAATAATTTTGTCAAAAGGTCAAATGACGTCAAAGGTCAGCGTCACATAAAATCGCCAATTTTCATCCAATTGACCTTTTTTTTCCTTGTTTTTTTTGTGGTCTATCGTCAAGATAGACCACAAGGTGTGGTCTATCGTAATAATATGTTCAAAAGTTCAAAAGGTCAGCATCACATAAAGTTGTCGATTTTCATCCAATTGACCTGAAATATAAATTTACCATTTGATTTTTGTCATTAGATTTTCAACAAAAGGTGTATTATGAGACTATGGAGAAGGTAGCTTAATAATTTGGTCAAAAGGTCAAAAGGTCAGCGTCACATATAATCGTCAATTTTCATCCAATGGACACGGAATTTCGATTTAGCATTTGATTTTGTCATTAAATTTTCAACAAAAGCTTAATTATGAAAATATTGAGAAGGCAAATTAATAATTTGGTCACAAGGTCAAAGGTCAGCATCACATAAAATCGTCAATTTTCATCTGATTGACCTGACAGTTTAAGAACTTGCATATTGCATCACTGAATTGGTTCACCAATCAAAAGCTGGAAGCTGATTTTTTAAAGCTCAAAAGGTCAAAGGTCAGCATCACATAAAACCATCAATTTTAATTCAACTGACCTGCAATTTTAGGAGTTTGCATATTGTATCACTGAATTGGTTCACCAATCAAAAACTGGAAGCCAATTTTTTTTGGGATCAAAGTTCAAAGCTCAAGACTGCACAAAATCGTCAATTTTCATTTTGTATTAAAAAAAACAAAAACTGTTTTCATGTTTAGCATACGGAAGAAGAGAAGACGTCTGAATACAGACGTCGGGCTTTGCATTTTCAGATGCTTTCTATTTTTCTTTCTTTTTCACTGTCCATGACACACATCCATATACAGACTTGGCATTTAATATGGAATATTTTTTTGTGGGGGTGAACTTACCTTTCAAGATATCTTAGAACCAAAAGTTCATTGGAATTATGTTGAAATTATTCTAGATTTTGTTAATGTCACCTTCAAAAGAAACAAAAACCACATTTGACATTTCAAAACAAATAAATTGATCCTTGAAAGTGATGTAAACTGATATCGAACTCAATTCATGGACAGTACTGTGTTAAACTTCTGTACGTTTTCCAGAAGAATCTCTTTATTTTGCACATTAGCCAAAATTTTTTAAACAAAAACAAAAGTTCAATTACGACTGGGATTACAGACAGTAAAATTACAGTTCAGTACTTCGTATAACCCCCACAAGCATTCAGGAGAGCACGTACATGTTGAGGCATGCTGTTCACGAGATTTGCCAAGGTTTGGACAGGAATCGCTTGCCATGCAGTGACAATAGCCTGCTGCAATTCACGCACAGAGGTCGGCTGCTGGTCCAAGTGGTCGATTTGACGCGTTAATTCTGCCCACAAGTTCTCTATCGGATTCATATCCGGGGACATGGCAGGCCACTCCATATGCTCTACACCACGGTCAGCAAGAAAGTGTTTGATCATGCGAGCACGATGAGGCCGTGCATTGTCATCTTGGAAGACAAAGTTTCCTCGAAAGGCTGCACGAGCAAATGGAAGCAATGTTTCTTCCAGAATGACCCTGTACTTGAACTGGTTCAGGTTTCCATTCAGAACAACCAGGTCAGTTTTGCCCCCTGCATGAAAAGCAGCCCAAACGGTCACCCCACCACCTCCAGCTTGGACTCTTGGCACTATACAATCTTTGTTGTAGGCTTCATGCACTTGTCTGCGCACTCGGACGTGGCCATCTTGACGATAGACCAGAAATCTAGACTCATCACTGAAGATCACGTGATTCCAGTGTCCTGGCTGCCATTGACGGTGCTCTCTGGCCCACTGCAATCGGCACTGGCGGTGTTGTCTGGTCAGGCGTGGCTTTCTCAGGGGACGCCTGGCACGATAGCCTGCTTGAACCAGTCGTTGGTTGACTAGCCTTCTGGATACAGGCACATTTGTCAGTTGCTGCCACTCAGCCCTAAGCCGATTAGCTGACTTGGTATGGCCATTGCGGACTAACCGGTGCAGCTGGCGATCATCCCTCCTTGTGGTTCTGTGGGGACGTCCTGGCCTCGGTATTGGAGTAGGGACACCCCTCTGAGCATTTCGTTTCAGGATCTTTGACACCTGACCTTGAGTGATGCCATACTGCCGAGCAATAGCACGCTGTTTCATGCCGTAATTTCGTAAAGCCACCACTCCATGACAAACAGCATTGTCGAGTTGACGGACCATCTCCAGAGGAAGCGGCAATAACTTTTGGAGACGTGCAGCAGTTGTTTTCCACTAATACAGAACGCAACAACCCTTGTATACCCGACTGTGAAGCCAATCATCAAATGCACCTGTCCGTACATTTGGCCACGCCACGTGTGATATAATCCTGTTGTTGACCTCTTGCTGCGACAGACAATCAGTGACTTGGTTCTTTTAACAAATAAATCACCAAAGTGTAAAAGAAACTCACCAGATTGATATACTGAGTTAAGAAAGTAAACCCAAGTCAAGAAAATAAAAATATTCCATATTAAATGCCAAGTCTGTATATTGCAACTGGAAATATCAAAGCATTCATCCTCTTGGTTTGTCTTTCCAGATCTTTGTCAATCCTGACAATGAGGTTCTCCCCAACGCTAAGCGTCTATTAATTTAAATATCTTCCACATCCTCCACATCCTCTACATCCTCCACTCCTCCACATCACCAATGATGAATGGCCTTAAAGTTTTACCATAAATGTTACTCTCGGTTCAACGATACAATCTGCTCGGCTCACATTTATTACAAAGTTCTGGGTTCGTTAGGACATGTCCATCCTACACTAGCCCACTCTTGTGCGTTGTCTTTGAATGGGTCAAGGACTCAAGGTGTAAAGTCCACACTCTTTCCACGGTGCTGCTGCCGAAGTAGTCTCGTTGCAAGAAATGTCCTCGGTGTCGTTTCCCAGTAGCAGTCAGAGCAGATACTTGCCTGGGATCCGGGCACACAATGGCCTACTGTTGCAAACCAAGGCCTTGGATTCCATCCTCAATGCCAGCTGATTACACATCCAGCTTAACCTCCCTAAAGGTAAAGTAGTCTCATTGATGAGTATTACGTATGCACAAGGAGGTGGCGTGGATGGTTTGTCAAGGGGGAAAGGAGGGACAGGGATTTCACCACAATGTGCGTACGTAATAAATAAATGGCTCCGATATATCATCATGATTGTGTAAAACCCATTCTCCTACCAGGGAAAGACACATTTCCCTGCCTAGCCATTTGTAATCAAAATTGCAGAGAAAAGCCACAAGACAAAGGGCTATTGGGGCCATCATGACTGTGTCGTATCTCCATTGAATGTTTTTTTCCAAATTAGTTTCAATTTTCAACAGAATCTAGATTCTCGAACTTGGACAACAGATATGGCGCGGGTTCTGCCACCGAATGTCAGTGTCACAGGTAGAGAAGCGTCCCACGTCACCTTTGCTTATTTCTTGAACAGAGTGGGAACTGGGAAAACGTGACGTCATGACGTCATGACGTTTACACAGCACGACAGAGACAGATATTCGAACCCGTTTGTCCCATTAACACTGATCAACAGAGATTTTGTCTCTGCCAGGGTGTTCGAGTGTCTTGCACACTTTCTGTTCTCATTGCGGGTGAAGACCCCCCCCCGCCCGCACCCAAAAGACCCCGAGCGCTCACTGTTAATACATTTGACTGCGAAGTGGCGAAGCGCGGCCGTGAGATTCGCTACCGCCCCGACCCTCGCTGGGGACCTCCTCCAAGCAGCCCTCCCCACCGCGGGGCACTCCAACTCCAACTAGACTTTCGTGTTAAAGACCCCTTCTCCTTACCCCCTCCCTCCCTTCTCCCTCCCGGGAATAACGAAGCCGGGTCGGTCGGGGCTGCATGTGCCACCGTTATCGCATCGGCGCCCCACAGCAGCCACGACTCGCGGAGCCTGCTCCTCGCGCTACACCAGGTGAGGAGCACGAGGGAGGTCTTGGGGATGAATGGATAAACCGTTCGAGTAATAGACCTTGGTTGTAGTGAATGAGAACCTGTAATTGACTTATTATTACCAAGTAGCGCTCGTTGATCGCGTCAGCAATTTGCTCATTATCCGAAGACCCCTGGCGTTGATCATGGTACCGGTGCTGTTGGAGTCCGTGGTGGTGACCTCCAACCCAGAGATAAGAAATGTTTATTTCGTGACCTTGAAACGTGGCTGTTTAATGGCTTGTTTTCCATGAGGCTTCCCCGTGAGGGTTCCCATGTCGACCGCGCGGAATGACAATTGCTTTCGGCAGAACATCATGGTCGATCGACCGGCGGACGAGGTCTAAAAAGGAAACCGAACATTAGTCCTGCTGGAGGCATAACATGGACAGAAATTCATGACGGGTGTTATGATCAGGTAGGCCCTGCTCACGGAGCCACCAAGTTCCATGGTCGAACCCACTCAAATATAATGGGTCTCCTCGAACGAGGTCCTTCTCCAAAAAAGTGGATCTCAAATCTCATGGGGGTTTTCCAGGTGTCTGTTTTGATGAATAACTCTGCACATCTTTCCTTTTTGGTCTTGTGTGTCGTTGCTTGTGGATCTCAAATCCGGTCACTTTTATTACCTTATTCCGCAACTGTCCATCACGTGGAACTCTTACTTCCCAGGACCCACGGTATAATATGATAGAAAGTTTTCGTATAATCAGGACATGGCACCTCGGACCTCTTAGGTTCATTACCTTCTCCACCGAAGGTGGGCGGAGGATGCTCTCTCTCCTGTCTGTCCGTCTGTCTGTGTACAGGATATCTCAAAAAGTTATGGACAGATTATGACAAAACTTGGTGGATGAGTTGGTTCGGTGACAAGAACAAGTCCATTGGATTTTGGTTCAGGTCCGGATCCAGATCCGGCCTATCAGTGGGATACAAAACGTAAACTGTTCAGCCTGGCGGAGGTGTGCGTTCTAGTTTACCGAGTGCCGTTCTAGTTTTTCCTGTAACCTGATGATGGACCCCATCTTCGGAAAGCAATGACCCCTTTTCTCCCAAAAATATCTCTGCGATCCCACCTTTGCAGGTAATTTCCCGTTCGCGTTGTTGTAGCAACTTCTGATCGAGTTATTTTATCCCGCATTGGCCGTAAAGGTCATTAGCACCTGAAGTGGTCTAGCAGGTGTCCGATAGTCCCAACCAATATTCCGCAATTCTGTCCACAGTGTCGTTTGTTCTCTTTCACCAGACTTGAGATGTGTCCTCTCTGACACAAAATGCTGCGGATTCGGATAGGGCCAGATGAGTTTGGATGGGTTTGGATGGGTTTGGATGGACTTCGATGGATTTGGATGTGTTTTTGATGGGTTTGCCCCACGGAGCCCGCAGGAGGCGCCAACGGCCCTCGTTCGTTGCTCGTAGAGATCCGGAGCTGGGTGAAAAGAACTGTTACTTGCTGTGTTATGATAAATAGTGCTAATGATATGAAATCTCATCAATGTAAGTTGAACTCAAGTCAATCAACTTATTTCCCAAACAGCGTTAAACCGGAGGTAGGTAGTAAGTTTTAACGTCAAGTTTTACAAAGTTTGCCGAAACCCTGTTATCTTCCCCGACATCAGTCAACAAATAAACCCGATTGCCTTCCAACTATTATTTGAATTACTTGCTGCTGGGAAACTTTGTTCAAAGTAATCCATACTCACAACTACATTGTACAATATTCTGAACGACAATCTAAATGTACCTGAGAGGTGTTCATGTTCATGAATGTCCAGTAATGAGATCTGGGCATTCATGTAGTTCAGGAAATGGTCATTTTTGAAGATATTTTTCTTTCTAAATGTACATAGAGTAAAGTAAGAAAGATCTATTGACTATATATATATATACACACACACACACTTCATGGAAAATATAAAATGTGTTGGTGTTTCTTGGAGAACGTTTTGTTTCTTGTTTATTCCGAGAACTTTTTGAACGCCATAATAATATGCACCATGAAAGTTTTAGCGACTTAAAAAAATAAAATAAACATATATATGTATATGTATATGTATATATATATATATATATATATATATATATATATATATATATATATATATATATACATACGTATATATATATATATGCATACTCACAACTTGGGTGACCTGATCAAGATTGGGTAATTTCGGCTTTAGTAAACCATCATGAAGATTGATGTTTAAAGCTGTAGCAAAAATTAACCCAAGAGTGCACCATGGCAACGTTGGGTCAAGTGGCCTCATTTCCTTGTTTAAGGTCAGTTTCTCTGCAGTCTCATATTGTCGAGCAGTTTCATGTTGTCGTTTTTTCTGATTTCCAGACGTATACACACACACACACACACACACACACACACACACAGACACACACACACACACACACACACACACACACACATTGTGCAAGGTGAGCCAGAAATATGGTTATTTTTAACACTCGTGTAAATAAAAAGTTGTATTTCAAAACAATTTTTTACGAGAAAGTGAAGGACAAAATATGCCATTTATTTGTGGAAAAGAACATCAAGGAGATGCGTACCATTTTGTCTGACACATTCCTCCAATCTTGGATGCCAATTATTCATGATGTTCTGTAACATGGCCATGGCAATATCATTGATTTCACCTCTGATGTTTTCCTTAAGTTCATGAAGAGTTTGTGAACGGTTAACATGCACTTTGTCCTTCAGATATGACCACAATAAATAATCACATGCAGTCAAATCAGGTGACCTCACTGGCCATGGAATATCGCCGTTTCTGGAAATGACATGCTTTGGAAAGAGCGCCCTTACAGTAGTCATGGACACTCTGGCGGTGTTGGAGGTTGCACCATCTTGCTGAAACCATGTCATTGGGCTCACTTCTGCAAACCTGTTTAATTCTCTGGGGAGGAAGTTAGAAACCATATCGGTATATCGAGCTGCAGTAACAGTGACGGCATTTCCGTTAACGTTCTCAAAGAAGTAAGGCCCTATGATGCCGAACGATGAAAGTGCACGCCACACTTTGACTTTGGGACTGTAACGGTTTTGTGTGCATTTCTCTTGGGTTTTCAGCTGCCCAAAAACGAGTATTTTGCTTGTTGACATCGCCACACAGATGAAAATGTGCTTCATCAGACATAAACACATTGTTAGCAATGTTTTGGTTTACATTTCCATCCAAAAATGAAAGCATTCTCTTACAAAAATTATTATGGGCAATCTCATCATCTTGGCTTAATTCCTGGACAGTTTGAATTTTATGGGGATAAAAGTTTAAATCCTTATGCAATATGTGGCGTAGTGACGTGTGAGAAATTATTAAGGCTGATCCATGCTTTCGGCTGGAGCGATGTGGACTTCTCAAAACTGACTCCCTTACACACTCAATGTTTTGTGCCGTTCCTACTGATTTGGGTGCTCCCGGCGGTTTCTCTTTTAAAGTTGAACCGGTCCTCTCAAACTTCTGAACCCATAACTTGATAGCACGAACAGACGGCACATTTCCATGACGTTGAACATTGAAAGGGAGTTTGAATCGACGTTGTGCAGCAGTTGCACTATCATTATTCTTGTAAAAAGCTTTGATAGCGAAAGCGCTTTCTTCACCCGACCAGTTCCACATGGTCACTCAAGTGTTCTGCCTGCAAAAAATAAAACTAAATCAGTAAAAAAGAAAAGAAAAAAAAAAAGCATGTTTTGTACTTCAATTTCCTGAATGAATTTATTTTGAAATACAATTTTTTATTTCCTTCACACGAATTTCAAAAATGACCATACTTCTGGCTTTTCCTGTATATATTGGCCATTATAAAGCTGTGAGAAACCACCTCTGAGGTGTTAGTGTGAGAAACCTCTGAGGATATCCCGAAGATTCAATAGCTCAGTGGGCTGTCACCATGTAAGTGATGAGGTCCATGGGTTTGAGTCCTGGGTTCAGTCATAATTTTTTTCACACTAGACCCACGCAGGAATTTACTTGCTGTTTATTATATATATATATATTCCAAGAGCGATTCCAGTTCACTCCCAAGCCTACAAGGACCACCTACAACACTACAAAGATGCCCTCTCCCACGCCCGCTCCGCCTACTACTCTCAAATTATCCACTCTGGCTCCGGAAACCCAAAAGCACTCTTCTCGACAATAAACAAACTCCTCCGCCCCCTGGACACCACCACCCAGTCATTCACAGTAGACAACTGCATCTCCTTCCTTTCTTTCTTCCAACGCAAAATTGACAACATCTACAACAGCTTGACCACCGCCGCACCCGCTCCCCCTCCAACCACCTGCCCCCCCCTTATCCTGCCTTCCCCTGTCTCAATTCTCCCCGGTCTCCCCTACTGACCTCTCTGAACTCATAGGAATGAAAACTGCCACCTGTACTCTTGACCCCATCCCCTCCAGCTTTGTCAAGACCTCCCTCCCTGCTCTCTCTCCACTTATCATTGCAACAATAAACTCCTCCCTGTCTACAGGCATCGTCCCACCATCCCTCAAAATTGCTGCTGTTACCCCCATTCTAAAAAAACCTGGTCTAAACCCTGACACCCTAAACAACTTCAGATCCATCTCCAACCTACCCTTTCTGTCGAAAGTTTTGGAACGCGCTGTAGCCACTCAACTCAAACATCACCTCTCTGCCAATAACCTGTATGAAACATTCCAATCCGGATTCCGCTCCAACCACAGTACTGAAACTGCTCTCCTCAAAATCACCAACGACCTTCTCCTCTCCTCTGACGCTGGCAACCTCAACATTCTCGTCCTCCTCGACCTCAGCGCTGCCTTTGACACCATCGATCACACCATCCTCCTCACCCGACTTGAATCCACCTTTAACGTTACCGGCACTGCCCTCTCTTGGATTAAATCATACCTCTCTGACAGACGCCAGTTCATCTCCATCAATAACTGCAAATCCCCCACTGCTCCCCTCCCCCAAGGTGTCCCCCAAGGTTCAGTTCTTGGCCCCCTCCTCTTCATCCTTTACCTGTCCCCCCTCGGTCACTTAATCCACCGTCATGGTCTCCAATTCCACTGCTTCGCCGATGACATCCAGCTTTTCATCTCCACCAAGTCCGTCTCCACCGACACCCACTCTATCCTGACAAACTGCATCTCTGAAATAAAATCCTGGCTTCAAATCAACTTCCTCAAACTTAACTGTGATAAATCTGAAATAATCATCATTGGCCCAAAAACGCTCACAAAATCCACCCATAACTTTGCCCTCAACATCGACGGTATCCCAGTATCCACCTCCCCTCTCATCCGGAATCTTGGCGTCATCTTTGACCAAACCCTCTCCTTCGACAAATACACTAAACAGATCACAAAGACAGCCTTCTTTCACCTGAAAAACATCGCCCGTCTCCGCTCATCCCTCTCCTCCACGGCTGCAGAAACCCTCATCCACGCCTTCATCACCTCCCGTCTGGACTACTGCAATAGCCTCCTCTATGGTTCACCCTCAACAATCACCAATAAACTCCAATACATTCAGAACTCCGCTGCCCGTCTACTCACCCATTCCCGGACCCGTGACCACATCACCCCCGTCCTTTACAAGCTTCACTGGCTCCCCATCTCCCAGAGAATCCAGTACAAAATCCTCCTCTTGACCTACAAAGCCCTCCATAACCTGGCCCCATCCTACCTGGCTGACCTCCTCTCCAGACACACTCCCACCCGCAACCTCCGCTCTGCTGGTACAAACCTCCTGACCCCCCCCCCCATCCGGACAAAATTCAGATCCTGGGGGGACAGGGCCTTCTCCATCGCTGCTCCCACCCTCTGGAACTCACTACCTCACACCATCAGAGACTCCTCCTCACTCACCACATTCAAAACATCACTCAAGACCCACCTGTTCAGCACTGCATTCAACATTCAACCCACAGCATTTAACCCCTGACTATCACTTCTCCTTCTCCCTCCTTTTGCTTTAAATATTTCCCTATTGATTCTTGTCTTTTTGCACTTGTTGTTTTCATGTTTTGTTATGCATTATGTTTTGCACTCTGTCAAAGCGCCTTTGGGCTTCATGAAAAGCGCTATACAAAATAAATGAATTATTATTATTATATATATATATATATATGCATACATATCAGGGGTCACGCTAAAAAAAAATTTGTGGCCCTATGGGGCACCTAAGGAAATTTGATGGTGGCTCGCCAGCCTTGTTGGTAGCCCGATCATATATTATTTGCTGGTGATTCAAACTTCATAAAAATCAGTGTCCACCGGGGTGGTTCTTAAAAATGAAAGTTAGAAAAGTCATGCTCCTAACACTTAAGCATTTTTGTATGTATAAACAAACCCTGGTGGTGAAATGTGTAGCCATTTGGACTAAATGTAGGGGTTGCACACAGAGTTTGTAATTTCACATATTTGGCTCGCATAAATGTTTGGAGTTGATTATTTATTCTCCACTGTTATACTTGTGATTTTGACCATTACAGTTGACCGATGACCTTGCAATGTACTGCACATTTTGAAGTTGTCTTGAATTAATTGAATACAGTACAGCTGTACTCTGGTGTATGCAGTTGCTCTCATAGAAGAGTACATTTGTCTCCTGACAATGGATGAACAGCAAACCCAGTATCTGCTTCAGGTTGTGACAGAACATCGCAAGAGGCTTCCCGATGAATTTTTTTATTTTTTTTTGTATACAAAATCGAGCCTCGTGAAAGAGCTAACATTAATCACACAAAAGGTCAAACCGACACATAAAACTTATAATAAAGGGAGCGGTAGACAAGATGGGGAGAGAGGGGGAAGGACAATAACACAACATTTGAGAGCAGGGATATCGAGAGATCTGTGGGAGGGAGAGGGCTTGGGGGGGAGGTGGGAGAGGTATAAAACACATGGACACTGCAAGGACTTCCAGGAAAGAAGTTGGAATTTCAAAAAGGTGTATCTGGGGTGAATTAGCGTGGGTAGAAAAGATCAAGGTTTTGGATGGGGGAAGATAAGAGGTGGCGGTGAACAGCTGTTTTAAAGACCTGGAGGGAGGAGTGGGATTGAAGAGAGTGGGGGAGTTTGTTCCAGAGGCGGGAGAAAAGAGGAATGAAAGAGTGAAGGTGAGCAGAGAGTCTTGATTTTGGCAGTTTAACCATTAGAGGGTTGCTGGCAGATCTTGTGCGACCTGTGGGAATATTTGGGGGACAGAGCACAGAGAGCTGGGGGAGCAAGGCCGGAGAGGAGTCGGTAGAAGACAAAGACCACCAACCTGCCTGCGGTGAGCGAGTGTATGGCCCTCGGAGTTAGCTTCATCGCGGGAGATTCCAATGATTCTGAAAGCTTTGGTTTCAACAGTGTGGAGCCGAGCTAGGTGTGAGGCAGGAGCACCGGCCCAGAGGGGAGAACAGTATTCCGTTGCAGGAAATCAACGCTTATGGGGCACAAACATTGAGTGGCTGGCAATCATGAGTCACTGTACAACCCCTAAACCTTGATGTACTCAAAAAATATTTCACAGACAGAAGTTTGACCTCGATACCAAAAAAAGTAAAGGTTAGGAGTAAAACAATTCAATTTTTTTTTTTTTGCCTTATGTAGCGAAGAACCACCCTAGTGTCCACGTTTAAACTACTCTTTGTCACGACACCTGCAGATCAAATGTTAGTGCTTTTCATATCCTAGCAACCTCGCAACTCGTAATCACAGAACACTCCCATCAGCTATTTGATCATCTGCCTACTTATTACCATGCAGCAAAATAATACGAGGACAAACTACAAGTTGATAATCGTCCAGAAACAATTTCCGCTGTGATTGACTTTTTTTTAAGCATTAAGAAAGAAAGAAGAAAAAGCAATAAGAAACTCAAGCAAGCACTCAAACAAAACGGTTGATAAGTAACGGCTGGCTTTGCAAGCGACAGCAAGCTGATTAGTAACATGAACACCTGGATGGATTTTTGCACGCGTTTGTGTATATAGCTAACTAACTAGCTAACCTGGTGTTGGTGTAGCGGCTAGGGTGCCGGCTTAGGATACCTAGGATCCTGGGTTCGAATCCCGGTCGATCGCTGAATTAACGCCAGGGGGGTTGACTCAGCCTGCAAAAGACCATCCTTCCAAGGTCGGCTAATTGAGTACCAGTTCACTGGTAATTACCTGTTTGTCGTTAAAGGCGGCAAAAAGGGTTGGCGTCAGGAAGGGCATCCGGACCGTAAAACATTGCTTCAAAAAGGGGACCGAAAAACAACAACAACCACGGTTCCCGAAAAAGGCCAACCCCCACTTTGCGGGGAAAAATGGCCTCTAAAGGTGTTTTTTTTTTTGTTTGTTTTTTTTGTGTATATAGCTGGCGGTGTCAGGTGAGATTAGGTTGTTACTGTTTTATAATGGCCTAAAATAATTTAAAATCTATCTGATGCCACAATAACGTGAAACGCCGCTCAAGCTTCTATATATTTATGTACACCTTCCCAAGGTGGAAACCAGCAATAAAACGTTGGAATTCCTCCGATTTTTTTTCTTTGCAGTCGAGTCTAACCTAAAGCAACATAGGCTTAGCAAGTGTGAAAATAACACGAAGAGAGTTATTTTACTCGTGATACAATGAAGTCTCTCTCTCACCGACACCGGAAGTGGTGCTGCGCTGCACACGCTGCAGGTTTACGAAGATGTTTTGCACTTTGTAACTCCAGGGAAGGGAAACAAATGAAGTCACTACAAGTACAACGTTTGCCGTGTTTCCCGTTTAGTCGCCATGGCAAGTTCACTTTGAGATTGCATAATAACGACAAGTAATGACCGAATACATCGATGAAGATTATATCGACAAATTTGACACAGGTGGCCAACCGGGCCACCTCGGGCCAATTTATGGTGGCCACGCGGAGTCTGGTGGCCATTGGCACCCAGGCCAGCGCTTATTTCGAACCCTGTATACGAATATACCCTCGTTTATTAATTTAGAAATTTATGAAACCTCCCACCTACCTGAGGACACCCGCTGGGACCCCAAAAGGTTGCACAAAAGATTTGGCAGGGCTAGCACCTAAAATGAGGGAGTAGTTCAGGGATGGACAGACAGACACTCCCGCTTTATAATATAGATACTAGAATATAAGACCCACCGCTTTGCTGACGAAAATACCAATCTTTGTGTCATTGTTTAAAAAAAAAGTTGTTAATGGGAGAAATTAAAATTAGACGGTGTATAGATACCTGCATAGCTATATATTCAGGGTGTCAGGGGTGCGGGAAGGAGAGTATTAATAGGGGATAACCTTTTTACTAAAAATGGTCTTTTTAGATTCTGAATTGCGAATAATATACAACAACACACGAAGAGGAAGATCAAAATTAAAATAATTCCCCCCCCCCCCCCCTCTCTTTTTTCCTCCTGATCAAACTGCCTTGGTGCGTATTGGGCAAGGACCATGGCAGGAAACAAACTCTGAGGTCTCCTTGTCTCTGCCTTTGCATATTTTGCTGAAAAATGGGGCTTTCCATTTCCTCGCCATAGTGGTGATGGCTAATCGCCTGGGCATAGTCACAAGTTTGCAGTTTCACCATGTGTGCCCAGACACAAACCTTCCTTTCAGTTTTTTTTTTTTTTTTTTTTTTGCATCACAAACCTCTCTGGGAGTTCCTTGAATCCACCGTCGTTGGTTTCATTGAAATCCGATAATCCATTAAAGAGCACCGTTGTCGTTGGTGATCTGAATACTGCAGCAGGTATGTACTTTAACTGGCTGCTTAATTCTCTTGGTAGAGGACTTTATTATAATGTTTAAAAAAATAAATGCAGATTAAGTAGGATTTTAGAAATATGACAGTCATGAGATAATATTTTTGTAATAAAATGTCATGTTATCCTGATATTTCATGATTATCTTCATCATTTGTATGCAGCACCTGAATACTGGTGGCATCAGCTCTGAGAGGCGTGGCTCTCCTGCTCTGGATGTGGTGCCCCCTGTAGGTTAGGACAATAATTTGGAATTTGGCCAGTGTGTTGGCCCACAATGACCTGCTCCTTTTGGAGGATTCTGTTGCACCTTAAATATCCCACGATCTCATTGCAGACAGGGCAGCAGGTCAAACAAACCTGCAATGGATGGCTTACTCTTAGACACGTACGCATGGATAGGACAAGAGGCTGCTTGGCCATTGGACGGTGCAGATTGGTGGTGGTTGTGTCTTCCTCGTAGCGTTTCACTTTTTTTTTTTTACTTCCATGTGGCAATGTTAGCTTTCCACGGGTCATGTTTACAGACAAAGAAAGGTGTGACATCTGGTTCCATTGCATGAGGTAAGAGCAAGAAGCATTCCAATTGAGGGTCGTGTTTGCATCATATCTAGATATCTAGGGGCACGTCGATGTTGTTCCCCACATAGACTCTGCTGTCGATGGGGTGCCCCGTGCACATCAAGGCATGAATTTGGAATTTGATCAGGCTACGCTTGATCACGCTACTCCACACAATGGCCTGCTCTTGCGTGAGACACCGCGGGATCTTCAACTTCCATAAGGAAGTGCTATCAGACGGGACAGCCGGCTTAACGTCATTCTGAAGGATGGCATGCTCATTGATGCCCTGTCCGCTAATCATATATATAGTATGTAGTCAGGTTGTGAATCGAACCCAGACGAAGCAGCTCGCAGGTGACTGACGACACTACCTTTCAGCCATCCTTTCAGAAATAGCAATGACACAGCTGTTTGGTTGGGATTGGTCTGTTTGGTGGGTTAGATTCCCCACAGCTGTTTGGTTGGGATTGGTCTGTTTGGTGGGTTAGATTCCCCACAGCTGTTTGGTTGGGATTGGTCTGTTTGGTGGGTTAGATTCCCCACGGCTGTTTGGTTGGGATTGGTCTGTTTGGTGGGTTAGATTCCCCACAGCTGTTTGGTTGGGATTGGTCTGTTTGGTGGGTTAGATTCCCCACAGCTGTTTGGTTGGGATTGGTCTGTTTGGTGGGTTAGATTCCCCACAGCTGTTTGGTTGGGATTGGTCTGTTTGGTGGGTTAGATTCCCCACAGCTGTTTGGTTGGGATTGGTCTGTTTGGTGGGTTAGATTCCCCACAGCTGTTTGGTTGGGATTGGTCTGTTTGGTGGGTTAGATTCCCCACAGCTGTTTGGTTGGGATTGGTCTGTTTGGTGGGTTAGATTCCCCACAGCTGTTTGGTTGGGATTGGTCTGTTTGGTGGGTTAGATTCCCCACAGCTGTTTGGTTGGGATTGGTCTGTTGGGTGGGTTAGATTCCCCACAGCTGTTTGGTTGGGATTGGTCTGTTTGGTGGGTTAGATTCCCCACAGCTGGCCACTGTCCAGGTGCTGAGTCTCCCAAGCACCCTCAAACCCGAGTTGATGAAGACCTTTATAGTTTATACTGAAGTTGGGAGTAATGGATTGGAACAGTTTAAATTCGAGTAGCAATGCAATATTATGTGAATTATAGTATATTGG
This sequence comes from Myxine glutinosa, assembly GCF_964187855.1. Classification (NCBI taxonomy): domain Eukaryota; kingdom Metazoa; phylum Chordata; class Myxini; order Myxiniformes; family Myxinidae; genus Myxine; species Myxine glutinosa. Next base: position 74,562,805 of record NC_136273.1, read on the forward strand.
TTTTGTTTTATCGGGTTATTATTATTATTTTTAAAATGTTTTTATTATATATTTTATATATTATATATATTTTATATATAAATAAGTAAAATGTATGTTTTTTTTCTCTTCCTCAGACATGGCTGTATGTATTCCCCTTTCCTTTCAGCCTTCCCCAATCGAATTCCCCAATCGAGTCGAAGGTCTGATTTGGGAATCTCTCTTACACATATTGAAAGAGACATCTATTGAAACATGGTTTTTTCATTTCTGTGAGTTGGCTGAGAAATCCAGGGCTTGTTGTGTTTGTGACGTTGAGGCATCGACTGTGGTGCCACGTTTTTTGCCCCCCCCCCCCGCCCCACCCCCTCTCCTTACCGCCCCACCCGTCATCCCACTCCCATTGCTGGTGGTCTTGCAAGTGTGCGGAGACCTTTCGGTGCGATGGCAAAAATGTTTCGTGTGTGTTCGAGCCTATGCGGTGTTTGCATGATGTTTGGATTTCTCTTCCAGACCATCACAAGGGCAAATCATTTGACTCCTGAAGCAAGATGTCCGACGGACAGGCTCATGATCATTTCATTTTGATTAATCTCACCATCCTCTCACTATCGATGATTTCTCCAGATCAAATCAAGGATTGCTGGAAATTGTCCTGAATATTTTCATGGTAAAAAAACAACAACTTTATTATAAAATTAATAATAATACCTTATAATATATATATATATCTTATTATAATAGAGTAAACGTATATGGTTATGTATGTTTATATGCGACCAAAACTTCTTCTTCTTCTTCAAATAAAATTAACACCGAAAACACAGTCCATGAACTCTTAATTACGTTTAGACTGCTGAGACCCCTCAGAACTTTGACGACCCTTTAAGTCCCCCAAAACCTTTAAGACCACCAAGACCCAAAATACCCTTAAAGACCCAAAACACTCTGAAGACCCCAAATACCCTTAAAGACCCTTTAGACCCAAAAGACCCTTAAATACCCCGAATAACCAAAATACCCCAAAGACCTTTAAAGACCCAGAGGAAGCAAAAGACCCCTTAATACCCAAAAGACCCTGAAGACACTGAAAAGCCAAAAGATCCCAAAGACCCAAAATACCCTTAAAGGCCCAGAGGATCCAAAAGACCCTGAAGACCCAAATGGCCCCGAAGACGCAAAACACCATGAAGACCCAAAAGATGCTGAAGACCCAAAATACACCGAAATGGTCAAATATGCCTATCCCTCTGAAGATGCCGATACCCTGAAGACCCTAATTTTGGATCATTTAGGAATACAATTAATTTACTCGCAATCACTTGAGAGTGGCAATTCCACGGAATTCCATGGGACATATCTCATGGGATTGTGAATGTGGTGAAAGGATAAGGTGGCAAAGTAGGTTATGAGGAGGTAGAAGTCAGTGAAGTTGGGAATGGTATAACAATAAGGTGGATAGGGGAGGGGAAGGAGAGTTAATGATTCTACCATGTAAAAGAGGTAATGGAGAAATAATGTATAATGATGTAAGAATGGCCTCTTGCTTTGAAGAATGGGAAGAAGGGGTGGGGGGGGGGGGGGAGGTGTTGGGGACTTAGATTGTGGAGAGGAATGGAGCCTTGAGGTTGGGGATGGGGGTGAGGACTTGGGTTTGGGAAGGGGGAGGGGGAGGTTGAGGGCTTGGGGTTACGGGTGGAGGTGGGGGGGGGGGGTGAAGCTGAGGTTGTGTGTGTGTGTGGGGGGGGGGGGGGTTGTCGTTGATTTCATCAAGCAATATCTTTAGGGAGCACGTAGCTAGACAATGTTAAATTCCCATCATAGATTTAACTTTTCTTTGCATAAGGTTACATCTTACATCGCACGGAATTTCCGCGGCTACCTGCTACCTGCTCATAATAATTATAATCCTTGTGCTGTTTCGGCCTGCGAAATGAAAAGACAAGCCTGCGCACGGGTTTTGTCTTGGGTAAACCCTGACTGCTCACAAACTGTATTTGTTGTTTATTTTTACTGATTACGCCTATCTGCTTTAGAAATCGCCACGTTTCAACAACCACTCGCAGGCTCCAAAGTCACTTGCATGTGTGTAAAATTTGAACTGCACCTTTCATCAACTATTCAAGACCTTTCCAGCGTGTCTGTTTGATCGCGGTGGTTCTTTGAATTCCCAATGAGATTTTTGTTTCCCTAAAGAGGTAAGCCACCGTGTGCGTTCACAAATTGCACTTTGTTGTTAGTTTTAATATTTCAATTTGTGATGCAACTTCATCATTGTAAAACCTACGAAGAAGCCATTCCTTTGAGTACTCCAGAAAACGCCATTTGTCAATCGTGGACCAGTGGCATGTTGTGATTTTCTTGGTCTCCATTAAAGTGGAGGCCTGCCTCAACCTCAGGTCCTTTTAACAACGAGCTCGATTTCACTGAAGGTCTGATAAATTACAGGCCCGGCTTAATTCCAGGCTTAGTTTCCCTCGAGGAAATATTTTAATTCCAGGCTTGGTCTAATTCCAGACAAGACCAGTTTAATCGCGAGCACAGTTTAACACCTACAATCAATTCGGTTCAGAAGGAATGGTATCAAGGGATGGTTCCCAATTGACACTTTATTTCAGCTCGACTGGCTGCTCCCTTAATAGGTCTTTTCCTTCTTAGCCCCGGGTCACTGCGTTGCTCTCGCTTGGTGTCAGAGGACAAAGGATGGAAAAGTTTGGGGAATTGGGTTGGTCGGAGTGAAGGGAGGTGCAATGGAGTGGCAGCGCTGGGGCGGAGGGGGTTTGATTCCAGGAACGGAGGCCCACACTGCCCCCATTGTGCTTCACAGCATGCTGGATGCCGCATGACATCCGCCATCAATTGGCACCGACTGTTTGATTCCTCGGTGCTGATCTTGGTCAGGTCACAGTGCCGTCATTTTGGCAATTGACCTACCTCTGAAATATTGAGTTGCGCATACTGGGGGACAAAAGATTTGCAAATTGCAGCAAAATGGTTCATTTGACTTCATGACCCGACTGTGCCAAAATGACTCGTGACAAGTGGTCCAAAGTAAATAAAGTCATTTGGCTGAGACTTGGCAAACATACACGACGCCCATACAAGTGAAATCCAAATACACACTCTAATCTGAGATTACGTCGTGCTTGGCGATTGGTCAGAATGTATGTTTTTTTTTTTGGTTTGTCAGCCTGTCCACACCAATCAACCCTCTGCTCCCTCTTCCACACCCCTACCCCATGCCGCACTGACACTTGAGTGCCTCGGTCCTTGGCGCCTCCATGCCAAGTGCCCGCCGGTTGTTTATTGCTTCACCTCCTGTGCAAACAGCAGCCACGGTGACCGAGCGGCCATCTGCTCTGAGGCTCTGGGACGGTCGAGGAGACCGTGGAGTCCAATACAAAGTGAGCTTGAGGAAAAAAAAGGAAAGAAAGAAAATGGAAACCGGGCTTGCTGTGTCACCGTGACCTCCAACTTGAACGCGTGTTTGCTTGTGCGATAGCCGCAGTCACAGACACCGCAACCCAACTTTGCTGCCAGGGCTGCAGTGAGTGGGGATTCCAGGAAAGCAGGAAGCATGGCGTTCGTTTCCTCAGCTGGCGAATGGGACGTCACTGACGGAAGAGCTTTCTACTCTGTAAAGTTTAACGTCGCCGTCAAAGCCTCTTAAGCCTTGCAAGTTAAGTTCGGGTTTCTTAGTGGTCCCTCTGAGGCAAATGGAGTTGGTCAGTTCATCTTCTTCATTTAATAACATGACATTCCTGACAAGAAATTCCATGCAAGAGGAGGCCACGAGGCCTATCAAGCCTGCCTGATGCTTGTTTGTCCATGCTAAATCCTTTTTAAATGCCGAGCATCGACCAAGGGAGGAGTACGTACCATTTTAAACCGAAGTATTTGGTATGACTCGGTTAGGGTTTCAATCGCTGACCCCGTAGACTCCGAGTGGACACTCCAAGCCTTACACTATTTTATGCTTTCATATCGCAGCATTCGCTCTTCTTACGTCGAGTTCAAGAGGTGGTACAACTCGTTCTGAAAGTGATCGCTCTGCTTTCAGAACAGAGATTCAAGTGTTTGTGCAATAATGCGTGGGCACGTGCGCTGGAGGAAGGACGGAATGTTCTGGGCCAATGTGCCAGTGGCCTCCTTACTAGGAGAGCCACAGGAACGGCGTTTATCTTGTACGAGCCAAACTTAATGGCGCTTCTTTGTACAAGAGACGTCCTGTGCTTTGTTGTTTCGGAGCCGTTCCCTGATATGGTAAAGTTAACTTTTCAACTTCCAGTTGTAAAGGTGTCCCATAAATCAACTGCGTTTTCAGCCTGCGTTGTGATATTGTCATGAGGACAGGTTGTGATGACTTGATTCGCTCGCTCGGTTCCAGAACTATATTTTAACTTTAAGTCAGATTTCTTATGGGGAACTTGGTGTGCTAACTCACACACTCATCAACTGCGATCATCAGCTATGACTTCACCATCAGCTGGATGTTTTCTTTTTTTTTAAATCCGTGTAAGAGCAGCCATCACCAAGTAGAGAGGTGCTACCATTAACTGAGGTACACAGTTCAAGCTCTGTCAGCATAACCTCCTCATGATCTGCAAGACAGAATCTACTTCTGCAGACTGTGGTTATTTATTTATTTATTTATTTGTATACAGGATCGAGGCTCGTGAAAGAGCTAACATTTATCACACACACAAAAAAATCAAACAGACGCACAAAACATAATAAGGGTAGAGGTAGACAAGATGGGGAGGGAAGGGCAAGCACACAAACACAACATTTGAGAGCAGGGACATCGGGAGATCTGTGGGAGGGCTTGGGGGGAGGAGGCGTGGGAAGGGGGTGAGGGGTGGGAGAAGTATAAAACGCAAGGACACTGCAAGGACTTCCAGGAAGGAAGTTGGTATTTCAAAAAAGTGAATCTGGGGTGAAATTACCGGGGGTAGAAAAGATCAAGGTTTTGGATGGGGGAAGATAAAGATGGTGGTGAACAGCTGTTTTAAAGACCTGGAGGGAGGAGTGGGATTGAAGAGAGTGAGGGAGTTTGTTGCAGAGGCGGGAGAAAAGAGGAATGAAGGAGTGAAGGTGAGCAGAGATACATGAAGGAGTGAAGGTGAGTTACTGAGGATACAAACAATGCAAATTTAACAGCAGATGTGATTCATGACTGCAAAGACATGTGGTATGAAGAAATTCATGGTTACAACATGCACACATGCACATGAGCACCCACACACACACACACACACACCCCTCTCTCCCCTGCCGCCATCTCTCCCCCTCACCCCCCCCTCCCTCTGCGCACACACACCATCATCATGACATCTCATGAGAAACTTTTCTCCGGAAAAACAATTTATGTTTTAAGCCTCGACTACTACTATTTCTATTTCTATTTCTACCTCTACTTCTACCTCTACCTCTACCTCTACCTCTACCTCTACCTCTACTTCTGTTTCTTTGACAGCCCCATAATTCCCACCTTCTAGTGGGGTTAGCCAGATAATGTATTTGGCCCAAGTGTTGCAGGAACATGCTGGCACAGCCTCACGTTTGACTACAGCTGATATGTGCAGAAGGTTGGAGTTTGTTCAGGGTGCTGGTGATAACCCAACTTCTCTTCACCCAAGATCTTTAATCAAAAAGATTTGAAGATTTCAGATTAAAATTTAAAGATTCAAAAAGATTTAAAGATTTCTCTTCACCAAAGGATCTTTAATGCCCCCAATGTTGACAAGTGGGTCCTCCGACTTGATGTCCATCCGATGGAGATTGCACATTGATGTGTCATCCCGCATGTGAAATAACAGGGTGACAGTTTGCGGCTGGATCAAGATTCATACCCAGGCTGAAGAGATCAAATATGAGTGTGCATACCCCGCGATGCTATCCAACCAGGCCTTGTTTTTCCTTTTTCCTGTTTTCGTTCATACATATGCAAAATCCAGGTCAATTAGATTTTGTAAACAACAGCCACATTTTTAGCAAGATTAAAACTCGAATGCTTATTTGAATGTGCATGATGCTTGCCCTGAGTTGTACATTAAACTTAAAGAGAATGGTGCAACACGGGAATGATGGCTCAAATGGCCTTATATCAGAAATTATTTATATACAGTAACTTGCCATGTATATATACAGACTTTTTCACGTGACTGTAGTGCATATGACATCGCTCATAAACGTGGTGTGTGTATGTAAATAAAACAGTACATACTGTATGTATATATACTAGGGCATGCCCGTACTATATATAAGCTAGGACGTGCCCGTACGTGGGTGCCCGTTCCTTGCCAAAAAAAAACAAAAAAAAAAACATGAATGGTTTGGTCCATTCGCAACGACCACAGAACCCCCCCCTCTATTTACATGCAATGGTTTGGTCCAAAGCGAACGGTTTGGTCCATTCGATGTGATTCGATGATTCGATGTGAATGGTTTGGTCCATTCGCAACGACCACAGAACCCCCCCCTCTATTTACATGAATGGTTTGGTCCATTCGCAAAGCCAAAGCGAACGACCACAGAACCCCCCCCCCTCTATTTACATGAATGGTTTGGTCCATTCGCAAAGCCAAAGCGAACGACCACAGAACCCCCCCCCCCCCCTCTATTTACATGAATGGTTTGGTCCATTCGCAACGGCAAAGCGAACGGCGAACGGCTAAATCGCCATAGCTCGGTAAGTACTTGTCCGATTAATTTCAAACCTTGAAAAGGCACATCCTCGGGTCCCCAGCAATATACCTGGCAAGTTTCAAGTATATCGGACCGGTAGTTGTCGAGAAACAGCGGTCACAGACAAACAGACAAACGTACAAACGTACAAACGTACAGACAGAGATTACTGGAATTATAGATAGATATATATTGTGGATCTCCTCGTCGGCCTTCCCCTTAACAAGAGGGGGTTAGTCCTCTTGTCCTTTTTTGTCCTTGTCCAGGGCTATGACGTCACTTCCGGTCAGCGTTGGGTAGGGTCATAGGACTAATCACTAATACCTATTTACCAACGCCTCCCGGGAAGCAAGGAAATGAGCCCAGCCCGAATCACGGTTATAATTGGACACGCCGAGCGATAGCGAGCCGTGATCCGGGCTGTTAACATTTACTGAACCCGATTATAGCGGTTCCGAATCGTACCACGTGTACCCAATGGAGGAGAGACTAAAGCGATCGGATGAAGAGGAAACCAAGAAAATAGGAAGAACAGATGGGTTTATTAACAAATATACAGAAAGAAGAGGAAACGAAAGAAATGTACAGGATTGAAATGTACAATCTATCTCTCTATCTATCTATCTATCTATCTATCTATCAATCTATCTATCTCAGTATCTGAACTAAGGTCAAAATTCTGCTCTGTCGGAGGGTTCTCTTGAGAGCTTGACAGGCAGAGCGTATGTACATGGCAGTGACGTCATTACGTGCGCTCATTGAAAGCTGGAGAACTGAAGATATATTTGGATTGGTTGCTCCCGGCTGCATCCAGGCGATTCCATATAATGAGTGGATACCAGAGATAATGTGCCATGTGGCAGATGTTACTTATCGCTCCCATTAAGGGACAGCATAGCTGGATGGGATACCTTAATGGCGGTTCACCACTGATGGTATGAAATCGCATAGTAACTGATATATATATATATATATTGTACAGTCACATATATATATATATATTGTACAGTCACATATATATATATACACACCCATATATACCCATATATACCCATATACCCATACACACATATATATATCACATATATATATATATCACATATATATATATAAAGTTTTGACTTTTTCAACATATTTCAACATACAGCTATTCCATCTTCATTTCAACAATATTGACAGATAAAGGTGATATTGTGGCGGACACAAAAGCCCACTGGCGTGGTGACATCATTCCGCGCACCAAGTGGGCGAGGGCCACGCCCGAGGGGTAGGCGTGGCCTGAGGATATACACGGGGCGCGCAGCCCAGAGCGGGCTAGTGTTACAGTGAGCTCCTGAAATAAAGATGCTTATAAGTTACCGCTTGTCCGCTTCCTCCTTGCTCGCAAGCAGCGCGCGTAACGCCGCGCTTTACTGGTGACTCCCTCGACGTTGGATCTGCCGGAGCGATCCTTCCACACGCAACGCCATTGCCATGGCCAACTTCATCAAACTTCCCGAATTTTGGGAGGCTCAGGCCGAAGTCTGGTTCGTCCAGGCCGAAGCCCAATTTCAGCTTCGGCGCCTCACCGGCGATGACACGCGCTATTGCCACGTCGTCGCCTCCCTCGGGCCCGGCACGGCCGCTCGAGTTGTGTCCGTCCTTCGCCACCCACCGGACGGCCACAAGTACGAGGCACTCAAGCGGCTACTCCTAGCCACGTTCGGCCTCACGGACGACGCACGGGCCGACCGCCTCCTGGATCTCCCCGAGCTCGGTGACACGCGCCCGTCGGTCCGAATGGACCATATGCTGTCACTGTTGGGCGACGAAGCCCCCGGTTCTCTATTCCGGGCGCTTTTCCGTTGCCAACTTCCAGCGCAGGTTCGCCTCGCGTTGGCCGGGACCGGGCTAACGGAACCCCGAGCATTGGCAGCTGAGGCGGACAAGTACTTCGCCGCTTCGGACACGCGGGCGAGAGTCGGCGTGGCCGTCACGGCCCTCGTGGCTGATGCTGCTGATGCTGCTGATGCTGCTGATCCACAGCATCAGCTTATACAGCATACGCAGCATGCTGATACGCACCTCGTGACCGCCGCCACGCCCCGCCCACCGCCGCAGCGAAAACCGCCACCGCGGGGAAACCCGCCAACTCCACCGGCCTGGCGGAGCCAGCCGCGCTCCTCCAGCTCCACCACCTGGTGCTGGTTCCACGCCAAGTTCGGCCACGAAGCTCGGCAGTGTCATCCGCCATGCTCCTTCAACAGGTCGGGAAACGCCCGGGCCGGCGCTCAATAGTGGCGATGAGCGCCGGCCGTTCGAGCAGCCTGCTGTTCATAACGGACCCCTTCTCCGGGCGCCGTTACCTGTGCGACACGGGAGCGCAGGTGAGTGTCGTTCCCGCTGGCACGTCAGACAAGCATGCCGCGGGTGGGGGCCCCGCGCTGCTTGCCGCGAACGGGACGCCAATCCGTACGTACGGAAAACGCTGCCTCTCTCTGCGGTTCGGAGGGCAGGTTTTCCGATGGACGTTCGTCACCGCCGACGTGCCCATGGCACTGCTTGGCGCGGACTTCCTGTGCGCTAATGGGCTCCTGGTCGACATCAAGCGCAGACGTCTTGTCCAGGCCGAGACATTCAGCTCGCTCGCTTGTGCGTTGCCCAGCTCGTCGAGCAGCTCAACGAGCGGCTTGCCAAGCGGCTTGCCAAACGGTTCGGTTCCGGCCACGTTGGTCTGTACGCTTCCGGCAGCGGATGCATTCACCCGCCTCCTCGCCGGCTTCCCGGCCCTCACGCGGCCCACCTTCTCGGCGGGGGCCGTCAAGCACGGGGTGGCCCATCACATCCCCACCGTCGGGCCACCGGTCTACACCCGGGCACGCCACCTCGAGCCGACGAAGCTGGCGGTGGCAAAAGCGGGGTTCGCTACCCTGGAGCGACTCGGCATCGTTCGGCGCTCAGAGAGCGCTTGGGCGTCGCCGCTGCACATCGTGCCGAAGCCCGGCGGGGGATGGCGACCGTGCGGGGACTATCGCCGTCTCAATGACGCCACGACTCCCGACCGCTACCCCGTCCCCCACATTCAGGACTTTTCCGCCCGTTTGGCGGGCATGTCCTTCTTCTCGAAGGTGGACCTCATACGCGGCTACCATCAGGTCCCCGTCAGGCCGGAGGATGTCCCGAAGACGGCGGTCATCACTCCATTCGGACTCTTCGAGTTCCTGCGCATGCCCTTCGGTCTGAAGAATGCGGCTCAGGCGTTCCAGCGACTGATGGACAGCGTCCTGCGCGACTTGGATTTTGTCTACGTCTACCTGGACGATATCCTCGTCGCCAGCGCGTCCCGCGAAGAGCACCTACGCCACCTCCGCACGCTCTTCGAACGCCTGGGCCAGCATGGCCTGATTGTGAACCCCGCAAAGTGCCAGTTCGGCGCCGCCATAATCGATTTTCTGGGGCACCGTGTCACCAGGCACGGAGCCGTCCCCCTGCCAGCCAAGGTGGAGGCGGTGAAGGGGTTTCCGCGCCCCCGCACGATCAGAGGGCTGCAGGAGTTCCTGGGCATGGTGAACTTTTACCATCGGTTCCTGCCCCGTATCGCCCAGCTCCTGCGCCCCCTGCACGAAGCTCTCCGAGGTAAGCCGGGCAAAGGCGACGTTACCTGGACCGAGCACATGGACACGGTGTTCACGGGCGCGAAGCTCGCCTTGGCTAACGCCACCATGCTCGCGCACCCGGCGCCCGATGCACCGATCGCCCTCACCACCGATGCCTCGGACTACGCGGTGGGCGCGGTGCACGAGCAATGGGTGCGTGGAGCTTGGCAACCGCTGGCGTTCTTTAGCCGGCAGCTTCGCCCGCCCGAACGCCGTTACAGTACCTTCGACCGCGAGTTGCTCGGGCTTCACTTGGCGGTCAGGCACTTCCGCCATCTGCTCGAGGGCCGTGCGTTCACGGCCTTCGTCGACCACAAGCCGCTGATCTTCACGATGGGCAAGGTCACCGAGCCGTGGTCGGCCCGGCAGCAGCGTCACCTCTCGGCCGTGTCAGAGTACACGACGGACATCCAGCACGTCGTGGGGAACGACAACCCGGTGGCGGATTGCCTTTCCCGGGCTATCGCCCACGCAGTCCACCTCGGCATCGACTATGCCCGGATGGCAGCGGACCAGGCCGCTGACCCCGACGTCCAGGCCTTGCGGACCGCCGTCACGGGCCTCCGCGTCACCGAGGTGCCGTTCGACGGCGCGGGCGCGGCCCTCTTGTGCGACGTCTCCCTCAGGCATCCTCGCCCCATCGTGCCCGCGGGCTGGCAGCGCCTGGTGTTTGATGCCATCCACGGCCTGTCCCACCCGGGCACGAGGGCCTCCCAAAGGCTGATCGCCGACAAGTTCATCTGGCATGGCCTCCGGAAGGCCGTCCGTGGCTGGGCCAGGACGTGCCTCGCGTGCCAGCGCGCCAAGGTGCACCGGCACACCCAGGCCCCGTTGGCCCAGTTCACGGTGCCGGAACGCCGGTTTGACCACGTCCACGTGGACATGGTGGGACCTCTGCCCCCCTCGCGGGGTTTCACCCACGTCCTCACCATGGTGGACCGCACCACCCGGTGGCCGGAGGCCGTGCCCTTGGCGTCGACAACGGCGGCCGATGTCGCGCAGGCTTTCATCACCACCTGGGTCGCCCGGTTCGGCGCCCCCTCAGACATCTCGTCCGACCGCGGCCCCCAGTTCACCTCGGAGCTTTGGGGGGCGGTCGCGCAGGGGCTCGGGGTCCGGCTGCACCGAACCACGGCCTACCACCCCCAGGCTAACGGCCTGTGTGAGCGATTTCACCGCTCATTGAAGGCCGCGCTCCGGGCCACCCTCCGCGACGGTGGCTGCGTCGACAGGCTCCCCTGGGTCCTGCTGGGCCTCCGGACGGCGCCCAAGGAGGACCTGCGCGCATCCGCGGCGGAGTTGGTCTTCGGGCAACCACTGTGGGTGCCGGGCGAGTTCCTCCCCGACTCCACGGCACCATGGTCCGTGGCACAGCAGCGCTCCGCTCTGCAAGAGACCGCCCAGAGGTTCGCCCCGGTGCCAACGGCATGCCACGGGCACCCACCGACGCACGTCACCCCGGAGCTTCGCACGGCGGAGTACGTCTTCGTCCGCCACGATGCCCACCGGACACCACTGCGGCCCCCGTACGACGGGCCTTTCCGCGTGCTGGAGACCGGGTCGAAGCACTTCACCCTGGAAATCGGCGGTACTCCCGACCACGTTTCGGTAGACCGCCTCAAGCCGGCCCACCTCGACGTGGACCATCCACCGCCAGTGGCCCGACCCCCACGTCGGGGCCGCCCCCCTGGGGGCGGACCCCCGGCACAGCCCAGCCCCGCCGCCACGCCACCCCCCGGTCCTGCACCCATCCCAGGGGCAGCCAGGGGCATCCCACCTGGCATCCCTGCACCCTGGATGCCGCCGATCGCCAGGGGGCGCTTCGGCCGGGTAATTCGTCTGCCCCGCAAACTGGCCCTCCAGGTGCGCGGGAATTCTGGGGGGGCGCGTGTGGCGGACACAAAAGCCCACTGGCGTGGTGACATCATTCCGCGCACCAAGTGGGCGAGGGCCACGCCCGAGGGGTAGGCGTGGCCTGAGGATATACACGGGGTGCGCAGCCCGGAGCGGGCTAGTGTTACAGTGAGCTCCTGAAATAAATACGCTTATAAGTTACCGCTTGTCCGCTTCCTCCTTGCTCGCAAGCAGCGCGCGTAACGCCGCGCTTTAATATAATATAACAAATATCATGAAACATTTACATTTTGTCGTCCATTGTATAATTTAAATAAACATAAATGAAAATTTCGCATGTGGAAAAAGTAAGTACACCCCTACATTTATCACTACTTCAAATACCTAAAATTAGAATCAGGTGCACAAGCTCAGGTGAAAATGATTAGAACATCGTTAGAGAGGATCTTGGAGGAACCTGTCTTATTTAAACCTCAGACATTTAGTTTGGTTTGCTCTTTGTTGGTGAAGTGTGCGGCGTCACCATACCTAGATCAAAAGAGCTCTCTGAGGCCTTCAGAAAGAAGGTTATAGATGCCTACGAGTCTGGGAAGGGGTTTAAAAAGATCTCCAAACAATTTGAAATCAATCATTCGACTGTCCGGAAGATCATCTACAAGTGGAGAAGATTCCAAACAACTGCCAACTTGTTCAGGCCAGGCCGCCCCAGCAAGTTCAGCCCGAGAGCAGACCGCAAGATGCTGAAAGAAGTCTTTAAGAACCCCAGAATGTCATCACGGGACCTACAGGTAGCTCTTGCCACTGTTGATGTCAAAGTGCACGAGTCTACCATTCGAAAGAGGCTGCACAAATTTGATCTACATGGGAGGTGTGCCAGGAGGAAACCTTTGCTGTCCAGAATGAACATCAGGGCAAGACGAAAGTTTGCCAATGAACACCTAGGGAAAGACCAGCACTTCTGGAACAATGTGCTCTGGATAGATGAGTCAAAGGTTGACCTATTTGGCCACAGTACTAGAAGACATGTTTGGCGAAAACCAAAGACAGCATTTGACCACAAGAACATGATACCAACTGGAAAGCATGGTGGTGGAAATATTATGGTTTGGGGCAGCTTTGCTGCATCAGGGCCTGGGCAGCTCACCATCATAGAATCCACTATTAATTCTTCATTGTACCAGAGGGTGCTTGAGGATAATGTGAGGCCATCTGTCGGAAAGTTGAAGCTCAACCGAAGGTGGACCTTGCAACATGGCAATGACCCTAAACATACCAGTAAATCCACCAAGGAATGGCTGAAAAGAAAGAAATGGAGGGTTCTGGAATGGCCACGTCAAAGCCCGGATCTAAATCCCATTGAGATGTTGTGGGGGGATTTGAAACGAGCTTTGCATGCAAGAAACCCCTCAAACATCGCACAGCTGAAAGAATTCTGCATGGAGGAGTGGGCAAAAATTTCTCCCAGTCGATGTCAGAGACTGGTAGACAGTTATAAGAAACGCTTCCTTGAGGTTGTTTCTGTCAAAGGGGGCAATGCCACCTTTTGGAGACAAGGGTGTACTTACTTTTTCCACAAGCGAAATTTGCATTTATGTTTATTTAAATTATACAATGGACTACAAAATGTAAATGTTTCATGATATTTGTTATATTATATCACCTTTATCTATCAATCGTGTTGAAATGAAGATCAAATAGCTGTATGTTGAAATATGTTGAAAAAGTCAAAACTTTACATGGTGTGTACTTACTTTTTCACATGACTGTATATATATATATATATTGTTGTGGATTCGGGGGTCGGCGCTCCCGTTACCAAGGGGGGGGATAATCCCCTTGTCTTTTAAGCTGGCCGTCCCCCAATCCTGGAAGCTATGATGCTCCTTCCGGTCGGAATTAGCTAGGGTGATTGGTCAATGAAGTCCCAAATACCTACTTACTAAGCCGACCGTAAAGTAGGGAAATAACTCCCGCTCGAACCGCGGATAGGATGGTAAATGCCGAGCGGTTAGCGATCTGCGATCCGAGCCGTTAACAATAAAACTACACCCGATTATAGCAGTTCCAAAATCGTGCCACAGGTACTCATTTGAAAGAAAGGACGGATGCGATCGGATTAGGAAAACCAAGAAAGAACAAGGTGAATTTATTTACAAGCCAAAAAGAAGAGGAAAGGAAAGAATGTACAAGAAGAAGAAGAAACAAAAGGCCACAGGGCAATCTTATCTACACAGTCTTACTTAATACCCCAGGACAAACAGACACACTCACACGGGATGGTAGTTGGTAGGGTGGAAGGTCCAAGCAGAGGTCCAGTCTCCTCATCTGGTCCCGACTCGTGCCGTGGTGGTGAGGGAAGCAGGCCGGCAGCGCGCCGCGTGTCGATGACCACAAGCGGACCTTACAGATATATCGGGGAAGGGGGGGGGGGGGACTGGGATGCGGCGTACGTAATATGGAGCTCGTGCCAACGCTCTCTCTCTCTCCCGAACAATGTTCGTATCACAAAGCTCTCTCTCGGCACAGTCCGTGCAATCAGCGCCTTTCCTCACAAGTCCGTATCATTGACGGTCCCCTGTGCAGTCCTCTTCAATCAGCCGTCTCCGTGCAGTCCGTAAGAGGGCTTGGCGCTTGCGCTTATATAATGCGCTCTCAGATCAATGCGCGCTTCATCAAACCATGCCCGCCAGTGAGCTCACCTCAGCCCTGGTTGGTTGGCGAGGGCTCACCGGCTCCGCCCTTGACGGCGAGTTGACAGGGCCATGCCTCGTTCTTGTGTCCCGCCCCCTTTTTCCTCGGCCTGAGACCGCATGTTCAATGGCGTCTAAGGCCGAGGCGATCCACGAGGGCACCTGCTCGCGGATGTAGGGTCTTAACCAGTTGGTATGGACGATCCGAGGGAGGGCTCGTGGCCCCATTTTGATGTTAACGACCACGTCACAGACTTGCGACAGGGCGACCCCCGGGCCTTGCCAGGGAGAGGTGAGTTTGGGGCACCTACCCTTCCACCTCCAGGGATTAAAGAACAAAATCTTCATCCCTGGAGGGTACTGACTCCCCTGGCTCTGGTGGTCGTACCTGCGCTTCATCTTGGCCCCCGCCAGATGGAGCTGGCGGCGGCGAAGGCATGGACCCTCCCCATGCCTTCTTCCAGGTGACGTGCATAGCCCTCCCTTGGCGGATATCAGTGGTCTCTGGCACGGGACCGCATAGCAAGTCGGCGGGAGCCCGCAACTCCCGACCATACATAAGCAATGCTGGACTGCATGCGGTGGCCCCGTGCTGGCTAGTTCGGTCGGCCATTAACAAATACGGGAGATGTTCATCCCAGTCATCCTGACGGGTGGTGGTGAACAATGCCAGTTGTTGGATCAATGTTCGATTGAACCGTTCCACCATCCCGTCAGATTGTGGCCGCAAGGGCGTTGTCCTTGTCTTTCTAATTGACAGGAGTCTGCACACATGTTTTAGCAATTGACTTTCAAAATTTCGACCCTGGTCGGTGTGCAGCTCCTGTGGAATCCCATGCCGACATACAAATCCTTCCACGAAGGCCTGTGCTACCACCCCGGCTTCTTGGTTGGGGAGGGCATAGGCCTCCGGCCACTTGGTAAAATAGTCCATTACAACGAGGATGTACTTATTACCTTGGTGGGTGCGGGGTAGTGGTCCTAGAATATCCATGGCCACCCGCTCAAGGGGGGCCCCCACCTGGTGTAATTGAAGGGGTGCCCTCATCCTCCGTGCTGGTCCCTTTTTAGCAGTACAGGCGTCGCATCTCCGACACCAGTCCTGTATATCGCGCCCCATATTTACCCAATAGAACCTCCGGCGGACCCGAGATGTTGTCTTTGTCCTGCACAAATGGCCGCCGGAGCAGGTACCATGCACCTGCTGTAATATTGTGTTCTTAAATTTGTCAGGGACTATTACCAACCAGGAAGTTCTCTCAGAGGGAACTTCCACCCACTTACGATACAAGATGTTGTCTTTCAATTCCAGAGTCTGCCACTGAGCCCAATATGCCTTTGTTGGTGCCCCGAGGGGGGTGACCTCTTCCCCATTAGGTCTTTGTCCCAATCGAACCCATTCGTACACCAGTCCCAAGACGGGATCCTCCCGCTGGGCCGTGCTCCAAGCCAATGTTCCAAATTCTTCATCTGCGGTTGGTGGCAAAATTGGCCCTCTCACCCGGGTTGCACGGACAACGAGGGTAGGGGTAGAATCGCCCAATTGTTCCCTCTCCTCGTGTCTCACACAAAATTTGCAGTTTTCCCCCAAACAAGGATGCCGAGAGAGTGCATCGGCATTCCCATGGGCCTTCCCGGCCCTATGGGTCACACTAAAATCGTACTGCTGCAACTTTTCCAACCACCTTGCAATTTGGCCCTCCAGTTCCTTGAACCGAAGGAGCCATTGCAAGGAGGAATGGTCAGTTCGAACCAAAAATTTCCGCCCATACAAGTACGGGTGGAAATGGCTCATGGCAGCCAGCATAGCCAATAGTTCCTTGCGAGTGACGCAATAATTTCGTTCGGGCCTACTCATGGCCCGACTATAATATGCGATCACTCTCTCCACGCCCTCCTGTGTCTGAGACAAAACTGCGCCCAATCCTTCCTGGCTTGCATCCGTGTCCAGGGTAAATGTCCCGTCACTAGTGGGGTAAGCTAGAAAGGGTGCAGATGTCAAACACCCCTTCAATGATAGGAAGGCCTCTTGGCACTCCCTTGTCCAATTAAATCTCGTCCCCTTCTCCGTAAGCCGGTGAAGGGGCCGGGCCAACTCTGCAAATTTTGCCACAAAACGCCGATAGTAGGAGCAGAGTCCCAAAAATCCCCACACCTCCTTGATGGTACATGGTGCGGGCCACTCCTCTACTGCTGTAATTTTGCCTGGGTCTGTTTTTACCCCCTCGCAACCGATAACGTGACCTAAATAGGCCACCTCTCTTGCGAACAAAGTGCACTTACTCGGACTCAGCTTCAACCCTGCCTGTCTGAGGCACCCAAACACCTGGTCCAAATTAGCTATGGCTTGGGGGAATGTTTTAGCATGCACCAGGACGTCATCCAGGTACACCAGGCATGATTGCCATGGCATGCCGCCTAGTACATGCTCCATCAATCTTTCAAAGGTGGCGGTGGCGTTACACAAACCAAAGGGCATCACAGTGAACTGATACAGCCCCTTCCCTGTGGAAAATGCCGTTTTCTCCTTCCCTGCCGTAATTGCCCTATCCATCTCCACCTGCCAATACCCACTCTTGAGGTCCAAGGTTGAGAACCAATTTGAGCCCACAATGGCATCGAGGGTGTCATCAATTATTGGCAGGGGATATGAGTCTTTGAGTGTCACGTTGTTCAGCTGGCAATAGTCCACGCAGAAACGCGTGGTCCCATCTTTCTTTTTGACCAGCACAACAGGTGACATCCAAGGACTTCCCGAGGGCTCAATGATACCTGCTGTCGTGAAAATCAAGCTCAGACACGACTTGACCTCTGGGTAGGTTTTAATATCATTTAGATCTGCAGTACATCCTGTAAAATACATGCATGCAACAGGCATTAAATCAGAGCATCTCATGAGCAGCAATGGTAGTTTCAATATAACAATGGTTAGCGCAGCGCATTGTCAGCGCAGCATTTGGGGCGTACATACCATTCAAACTACTGGATAATGTCACAGTGAGTTCCGCTGAAGTGTCCGCACGCCCCGGTTGTCCCGGGTCTTATAGATTCCCCCTTCCGTAGCGAGCACCCCTGGGTTCACCTTGGTATAATTTCACTACATTCTCCCCGCCGTTAGAACTATAATGCCGCTCGGCAGTTTGCAAGCAAGCATCAGCAATAAACCAAAGGGTCACGTCAATCCACGTCAGTCGGTCCACCCGTACCGGTCGGGGCGGCGAACCTCCCTGCCAGTTCGTGTTCGGAATCTACCGGGCATGGCGTCCCCTAGCCCGGAGTCCCCCGCGTCGGAATAGCCGCCGGAGGTTGGAGTCGGAGGGGGCGCCCCTGCGCCTTCGGGCACGGGAGCGGGGGACGACGGGAGTAACAGTGGTAGTTCCATAGGGGAAGCTTCGATAGAGTCCATAGACTCGTAGACGGGTTCGTCGATATCCCTGTCGTCGTCCCCACATGGGGCGAGATGGCGTACGGAGACAGTAGACTCGCGGCCATCCGCCGTTAACACGCGAGCATGCTCGGGATTAGCCTGGAGGACCTGCACCTTGTCAACAAGGGGGTCGTACTTGCTAGTGCGAACCGCTCGTTTGAGATAGGCGGGCCCCGGTTCAGCGAGCCAGCTGGGTAAAGATTGGATACTGCCGGAGCTTCTAGGGTGGTGGAACAGTCGTTCGTGAGGAGTCTGGTTGGTGGCAGTACATAGGAGAGCCCGGATCGAGTTTAGAGCGGCAGGCAGCGACCACGCCCATTTATTGAGGCCTCGGCCGAGGGTCCGAAGGCTTAGCATGACGGCCCGCCATATAATCCCATTAAAGCGTTCGATCTGTCCATTTGCTTGGGGCCGGTACGGGGTGGTGTAGCTCGAAGCGACATTATGCTGGAGCAAGTAGCCCCTCACCTCCTGGGACAGGAACACCGCACCCCGATCGGTATGCACGTAGGCCGGATACCCGAACATAGAAAACAAATTCTGCAGGCACCGAATAACCGTGGCAGCCGACATATCCCCGCACGTGTAAGCAAAGGGGAATCGGGAATACTCATCGACGATAGTGAGCAGATGCGAGAGTTGCTCGACATCGGCAGCGGCCCTTTGAAGTCCATCGCCAAGCGCTCCCACGGTCTAGTAGCCCTAACGAGTGTCCCCAGAGGGGGGCTATAAAAACGCGGTTTGAGTTCCGCACAGATCGCGCAATCACGGCAGATGCGGCGGATGTCCTCCATCGAGTACGGCAGATTGCCCGCGCGCACAAAATGCGCGAAGCGCGTTACCCCGGGATGACACATAGTGCTGTGCAAAGTGCGCAGCCCCTCCAAAGTTACAACCCCCGCGCAAGTGGCCGGCCTCGATAAGGCGTCAGCGACCAGGTTATCCTTCCCCGGGCGGTATTTGATGGTGTAGCAGAAGTCGGCGAGTTCGATACGCCAACGGGTGATTTTCTCATTCTTAATGCGCTGAGCATGTAAGGTGTCGTACATAAACGCAACACTCTGTTGGTCCGTGATGATTTGGAAACTCCGCCCAAGCAGATACGGACGCCATCGCCGAATTGATTCGACGATCGCGTACGCTTCCTTTTCGACAGACGAATGCCTCCGCTCGGCGGAGGTGAGAGTCCGCGAGAAGAAAGCCACAGGGCGGCCTCCTTGGGAGAGAGTCGCCGCTATCGCATGATCCGAGGCATCACTCTCCAAAACGAAAGAGGCACTCTCATCAATCGTCGCGACAGCGGCGCCAGCAATGTCGACTTTAAGGCCCTCGAAGGCCGCCAGGGCGGCCGGGCCCATGGGGAAAGTGTCGCAGGCCACGAGGGGGCGGAGCTTAGCGGATAAATTTTGCACCCACTTTGAGTAGTGGGCGAACAGCCCTAGAGTGCGTTTCAGCGAAGCCCGATCGCTAGGCGGAGCCATATCGAGCAAAGGGCGCAGACGCTCCTTATCCGGAGAGACGGAGCCATGGGTCACGGTGTACCCCAAAAGGTCTACCGTGCGTAGAGAGTATTGACACTTCGCCGCATTCATGGTTAAGCGATATTTCCGCGCGACCTCGAGGAAGCGTTTCAGATTAGCGTCGTGATGCTCCTGGTCATACCCACAAACCGTAAGATTGTCCAGATAGACAAAGACATCGGTCAAATTCTCCTTCGCAACGAGGTCATCCATAGCTCTCTGAAAACAAGCGACGCCGTTCGTTACCCCAAAGGGAAGTCTCGTGAACTGGTACAACCGCTGACCCGATTCAAAGGCTGTAAAGACGCGATCAGCCCTAGAGATGGGGACTTGATGATACGCACTACGCAGATCGAGAGTGCTATAAACGGAATACAGGGCCACCTGGCGTACCAGGGCGTCCATCCCCGGTAAGGGGTAGGCATCCAGCTGTGTAAAACGATTAATCGTCTGCGAATAGTCGATTACCATTCGCCGGCGGTGGGCCTCACTCCGCACCACTAAGACTTGGGCCTGCCACGGTGACCTACTGTGTTCTATGATACCGTCCTTCAAGAGCAGGGCCGTTTCTTCCGCAATGAATTGCGCGTCCGCGCGAGAGTAGCGCCGCGATTTGACGGCTACAGGGGTACAATCAGTGGTCAGGTTGGGGAACAGTGAGAGTGGCTCCATGTCCATTTGAGCGAGGGCGCACACAGCGAGCGTGTCCGGCCCTCCGAAGTCTATTTCCAAACGTCCATGCCGCTTAAGGAAATCAAGTCCTAACAGAACGTCAGCGCATAAGGCCGGTAATACCATGAGATACACGTCCGGGAACGTGCGTCCGTTTATCACAAGTTTCAATCGACACGCCCCTTTTGTGCTCAACCGAAGTCCCTGAGAGGCCATGAAGATCCGGCGGGTTGTCCCGAGAACCGGCCACCCATGTTGATGCACGAGTCGCTGATCAATAAAACTATCCGTGGACCCCGTATCAATCAAAGCTTGCGCAAAAACGCCCGCGACCATGAGCGGAATGAAGGCCTGCGCTAGGCCGGCAGACCCGGCAGGTATAGTTCCGGCCGGGCGAGAAGATCGCGCCTCGCGGGTGGATCCCACGCCGGCTGCAATCCTTCGGGCCTCAGCAGGAGCATTGAAGTCAGTTGGCTCATCAGCAGTTTCATTTGCCAGAGTGGGTGTGAGCTGGTCGTAAGAGCAGCCGCCAGATGGCGCTCGAGCCACGTGAGAAAGATTTCTGCCGTCTGTAGATTCACATGCCAAAGTGGGTGCATGTAATTCGCAAAAGCTGCCGTCAGATGGGGCTCGTGTCACGTGAGAAAGATTTCTGCCATCAGCAGATTCATATGCCAAAGCGGGTGCATGTAATTCATAAAAGCTGCCGTCAGATGGGGCTCGTGTCACGTGAGAAAGATTTCTGCCATCTGCAGATTCACATGCCAAAGTGGGTGCATGTAATTCGCAAAAGCTGCCGTCAGATGGGGCTCGTGTCACGTGCTGCGTTTGCCGCACTTCGAGAGGAATTTCCAAAGTAGGAGCATGTCGCTTGTTTGAAGTAGGCGTTCGAACGCCAGTCAAGGTCAGATGCTCTGACCGGTCGCGTTCGCGCCATTTGTTTCGGCGGCCCGATGTATCTCACCAAGGTCGGGCGAGAAGCCAGAGGCCCGCGAGGAGGAGAGCGGCTCTTCAAAGCTGAGCAAGGCGCCCCGTCCGGCGCTCGATCCGTTGGCTGCGCGATGAGCCCATTCAAGGTCGCTCGGGAATGCGTGCCCCGAGCGGCCTTTCTGCAGACCTTTGCAAAATGGCCCTTGGTGGAGCACAGGTGACATGTCGCCTCTCGGGCCGGGCATTCAGAGCGAGGATGCTGCCGATTTCCACAAAAATAACATTTTGCATACCGGGCAGGTCGTGGCCTGGCAGCGGCGGCAGCAGTGAGGCCGGAAGCGGAGTCCGCTTCCGGAGCTCCCAGAGACTCGGCCGTCGTGGTGGTCGGGTCCTCCTCCGTATCCTCGGCGGTAGCCCTCTCAGGTCGCGCGAGTTGCGAGGTCCCCGCCACGACTCGTGGGTGATCATATGCGGTCAATTGTTCTCGGGCATCTGTGTATACGCGTGCCAGCCGTAGTGCTTCTGTAAATGTCAGCTCCGCGACCTCCAAGAGACGGAGCCGCAAGACTCCAGAACTAATTCCGGAGATGAATGAATCTCGGAGCAAATCGTCCTGCACTTGCTCGTGGGTCCGGACGTCCTGCACGCAGTCTGCCAATAGGTAGCGCAGCTCCTGCGCGAAGCGATCGATCGATTCAGACGGTTGCTGTCTCCGCTGAGAGAGTTGATGCCGGCCGTGCACAGCGCTCCGTGTCTTTACGTAGAGGCGCTTCAGCTCGGCTAGGGCCGTAGCGTACGTCCCAAATCGAGAAATGTTCTTGAAAACAGTGTGATGGACCTTGGACTGTAACACGGACAGCTTTATCGCAGCGGTGGGCTCTGTCTCGTGAGCCGCAAAGTAATTCTGCAGTGTGTTGAGCCAATGAGCAAACTCCGATGCAGATCCCTCAGCTTGAGGGTCGGCTCCGAGAATCGGTACCACGATCATCTTGTGGTCAGCCATTCCGGCGATCTAAATGATATTAAATGTCGTGAAAATCAAGCTCAGACACGACTTGACGTCTGGGTAGGTTTTAATATCATTTAGATCTGCAGTACATCCTGTAAAATACATGCATGCAACAGGCATTAAATCAGAGCATCTCATGAGCAGCAATGGTAGTTTCAATATAACAATGGTTAGCGCAGCGCATTGTCAGCGCAGCATTTGGGGCGTACATACCATTCAAACTACTGGATAATGTCACAGTGAGTTCCGCTGAAGTGTCCGCACGCCCCGGTTGTCCCGGGTCTTATAGACGGCCCCTTCCGTAGCGAGCACCCCTGGGTTCACCTTGGTATAATTTCACTACACCTGCATTGAGCATCTTGTCTACCTGTTCATCAGCTTCCTCCCTCTTGCTCCAAGGGAGCCTTCGGGCGGGCTGACGAATAGGCCGGGCCTCACTGCTGTGGATCTGATGTTTCACCAGGCCCGTACGTCCAATATCCTCGGAGGACAACGAGAAGATATCCAAATGGGATTCAATTAATTTATGTAAGGCGTCCCTCTGGGCACCTTCCAACTCCACGCTACTTCGATTTACCATCTCACAAATGGGATCGGGCTAATTCCTAGTATTTATTGAATGCTCCCTCTGGGGCCGGCTCGGCTTGACGTTCTCGTCCCTCACTGCCGCGACTTCGTTAACTGGGGTGCAGCCGGCTATCTTCATGCCCCTTACTATAGTGCGTGGTTCTGTACTTATATTAATTACCCGGACAGCCACCACCGGCCCGTCCGTTTTTACGAGGGTGCGGCCCACGATTAAACCCGGGATGGACTGCGCTGCCACCGGTTCGACCAGGCCGCAGGACTCCTGCCAGGTTGGGTGAGCTAACCATCGGGCCGGCACTATGGTCTCGGCCCTTGGCGGGATGATCACGGCATCGGAAGCCCCTAGCTCCGTTCTCTCGGCCGTGCTCACCACATCCAATGGCAGCTCTTCTACTCCCACTTGCAGGGTCCCCCGGCACAAATCGATTTTACAACCGCTGGCAGTAAACAAATCCAACCCTATTAAGCATGGGTCACACACCTCCGCCACCCAAACTTCTATCTCCCTCTTTACCGACCCTAACTTGAGGGTTACAAAACCATGCCCTATGATCGGGGCCGTTACCCCGGTAGCCAGCTGCAAACTATAATTTTCCAGACGCTGGATTTTATCCCAGCCGTCTGCACTCGAATCAAGGATCACAGCGCTGATGATCGTGGCGCTAGCTCCTGTGTCCACTACAGCATCTGGCAATTTTGCACCGAATCGTCAAGCTACCTGTACCAATTTGGCCACAATGAATGACCTGTCGCGTCAATGACGGTGCTTCACCACCCCCTACTGCAGAACACACCCCTGTATGTCCGGCACATTCTAGTTTCCCGGGCCCTGGTGGGGGGGGGGGGGGGAGGGGTGTCTGGGGTCTGCTAATCCGACCCGTACGCGGCGGAGTTGATGGTTCCGGCTGCCTGGGTCCGTCCCGGCGCGGAGCTCGACACTCTCGCGCACGGTGACCCAGCCGGCTACAATTAAAACACCTCACCTGGTAAGGTGATTGCCTCAGAAATTCCAAATTGCCCCCCCCTGAAGGTCCTAATTGGGGCATTTGATCGTGGCCCACCGCGTGCCACCTCCGGAGCCGCCTGCCATGGTCCAGGTCCCGCCAGACGCTGGTCCACCAACCTCCGGACCATGCTCTCCAGTTCAGGGCCCCTTTCGGGGGCGGACCCCCTTTGGGGGCCGCCACCAGCCACAGGCCCTACCTGGCGCACAGCCACGGCATGGCGCTCGCTTCCCCGGGCCAGGGGCCTCGCTGCTTCCCAATGGGCTGCAGCGTCAGCCACCTGGCTCAAGGTCTGCGGGTGCCACATGGCGAGCTGTTGTCGGGGCTCCGGGTCCGGGAAGGCCTGGATAAAATGATCCAGCGCCAGGCTTTCCTGGGAACCCGCTGCCATGTCCGCGTGTGCAATCCCGACCGCGGCGAATTTCATAAGCAAGTTCCCCGATGGTCTCCTGGGGATTGCGTTTTCGCACCGCGAGCTGAGCTTTAACAAGCTCGCTCTGCTGTTCCACTCCGAATCTGTTAATTAGAGCTGCGCGGAGGGCTGGCAGGGTGAAAGCACCCGGTGGTACAGCTGTCAGCACCTCCGCCGCCACGCCGCGCAATGCCCCCACAAGGTGTACTCCAACTTCGTCCGGATTCCAACCGTTACCCCTACACACATGGTCGAATTGTGCCAGGTACGCCCTCAAATCACTCTTGCCGTCATATGGCGCGAATGGAACCTTATGGCTGCCCGAAGGCCGGACCCCATGCGTCACTCCTGGCGGGGTTAGCGCAGGGCCGAACCGTTCGGGCCCCCACAGTACACTATTCCTGGGGGACTCTCGTGCATCCCCCGTCCCTCTAAAGACTACCCCTGTCGGTGTCGATGCTTGGGTTGCCCCTCCGCAACCAGCTACCCACTCCATACTCGCACACCCTGGCTCACCAATACCCCTCGCACTCCCCATGGTCGGACCTCCTCGTGCACACTCTCTTTCCACGCAGTCCAGACCAGTCGCACACCTCACCATTGGCCCCTCATGAACGCCCGGGTCTATACCAACCCCCAAGCTTGCTGAACCTCCCCTCACACCATATACATTTCCGAACATATCGCCACTCACCTCGGCGCTTTTTCCTCTTCGCTCCTCCTCCGCCACCTGCAAACTCTTTACTTGGTTAGCAAGTATGTCATCATGATGTGAGCACAGACCTTGTACCAATTCCATTACCTCCTCCTTTATCTCCTTCTTAGTCTCCCTTCGTCTCTTTTTAATTTCACTCACCCCTTCTTCTACTTCCTCTAACTTTTGTTTCACCTCTTCTATTTCCCGGTGCGCCCCCTCAATTCCTGCTTCTAAGGCCACCTTGGTCGTCTCTATATGCTTCCTGACTTCTCGTTCGCTCGTCTCCAACGTCTCTACCACCTCATCCAACCTCTTTGTCAGCCCCTCGTGTACCGTCTGACATTCTTTCTATGTCGCTATGAGTTCTTTCTTAATTTCTTTCTGTGTTGCTTTCAGCCCCCCTATCATGGCTGTGTTCTTATTTACTTGCTCCCCTAACTCCTTTTGTCCCACCGTCAGCTGCTCTACTCCTCGTGTCAGATCCTCTATACCCCCTTGTAACCTAGCCGTACTCTTTCTCACCTCTTTGTCCACGCGCTCCTCACATTGCTTTACCTTGTCGCGGACCCCTCCGACCTCTCTGCTCACTCCGCGCCTTATATCCTCCCCCATCTCTTCCATTTATTTCTTAGATGCCGCCCTCATTTGCACCAATTCGTTATTTTGGGCGTCCAATTTGCTTTCCAGCCAGTTTTTGACCTCCTCTATCTGCTCCCCCATCTGTTTGATTTCCCGGGTGGATTGATCCCCCATTTCCCTCAATTTGCCCCCCATCTTATCTTCTAACCCCATTAACCCGTCCTTCACTCCCTCCATTTGGTTTTCCTGGGTGGCCATCCTATTTTCTAAACCCATTAACCACTCTTTCATTTCTTTCATCTGGCCACTCACGACCTTCAATTGTCCCCCTAATTGGCTCTCTAATCCCCCAATTTGACTTCCCATGTCATTTCTCAATTCCCCCATTTGGTTTCCCATGTCATTTCTCAATTCCCCAATTTGGTTTCCCAATTGCTCTCCCATTCTATTTTCCATTCCCTCACTATCAGTCCTCATTTCTCCCATCTCTTTCCTTAATCCCCCAATTTGGCTTCCCAATTCATTTTTTAATCCCTCATTCCCCATTTGTATGGCTGCATGAATCTGCGCCATGAGGTCCTGCACATTCATCCCCCTGATTTGCGCAGCGGCCCTCGCTGCCATGTGTGAGGCGCCGCCATTTTGCGCGCCTGCAACCCCTACTGCTGCATCCTCCTTAATTTCCTCCTCCATCTTTCCCACTTCTTCCCTGGGGTCCTGGATTAACTCTACCCCTTCCTCCACCTCTTCATTTCCCCCCACCGGCATCCGATCGCCTTGACTATCCATGGCACGATACAATTTGGATCTTAAATAAAATTTCACCCGCTCGTAATTTCGATCAAATATTTTTTATTTTTTTTAGATATATAAAATTGGGTTCGGGTCCAATCCCACTCCTGACACAAATTGTTGCGGATTCGGGGGTCGGCGCTCCCCTTACCAAGGGGGGGTTAATCCCCTTGTCTTTTAAGCTGGCCGTCCCTCAATCCTGGAAGCTATGACGCTCCTTCCGGTCGGAATTAGCTAGGGTGATTGGTCAATGAAGTCCCAAATACCTACTTACTAACCCGACCGTAAAGCAGGGAAATAACTCCCGCTCGAACCGCAGATAGGATGGTAAATGCCGAGCGCTTAGCGATCCGCGATCCGAGCCGTTAACAATAAAACTACACCCGATTATAGCAGTTCCGAAATCGTGCCACAGGTACTCAATTGAAAGAAAGAACGGATGCGATCAGATTAGGAAAACCAAGGAAGAACAAGGTGAATTTATTTACAAGCCAAAAAGAAGAGGAAAGGAAAGCATGTACAACAAGAAGAAGAAACAAAAGGACACAGGGCAATCTTATCGATACAGTCTTACTTAATACCACAGGACAAACAGACACACTCACATGGGATGGTAGTTGGTAGGGTGGAAGGTCCAAGCAGAGGTCCAGGCTCCCCGTCCGGTCCCGACTCATGCCGTGGTGGTGAGGGAAGCAGGCCGGCAGCGCGCCGCATGTCGTTGACCACGAGCGGACCTTACAGATATATCGGGGGGGGGGGGGGGGACTGGGATGTGGCGTACGTAATATGTAGCTCTTGCCAATGCTCTCTCTCTCACACCCGAACAATGTTCGTATCACAAAGCTCTCTCTCTGCGCAGTCCGTACAATCAGCACCTTTCCTCACAAGTCCGTATCATCGACGGTGCCCTGTCCTGTCCTCTACAATCAGCCGTCTCCACGCAGTCCGTAAGAGGGCTTGGCGCTTGCGCTTATATAATGCGCTCTCAGATCAATGTGCGCTTCATTAAACCACGCCCGCCAGTGAGCTCACCTCAGCCCTGGTTGGTTAGCGAGGGCTCACCGGTTCCGCCCTTGACGGCGAGTTGACAGGGCCACGCCTCGTTCTTGTGTCCCGCCCCCTTTGTCCTCGGCCTGAGACCGCATGTTCAATGGCGTTTGTTTGAGCAAACTTCAGCTCAACGCAGCGAACACTGCTGGCAAGCGGAGGCGCGTAATAGAATTGGGGGAGAGAGGTTGGAAAGGAAACGAATGGGGCCTATCTTATTTGATTAATGCAACGCAGATTCAACTATTGGGAACACGGCCTTATCTGACACATAATAAGGAAATAACTAAAGTTCCTATGGTGTCCTACGTGTTGCATATGGACTAACTAAGGGTGCAACCTTTAACTTTATTAAATGATGGGAATTATTTACAAGTATTATTTGCAAAATGAGGGTTCTAAAAACCGCAACACTTTATATATATATATATATATATATATTGTATGATGAGGCAATAGCTTTGTCCTGAAATACCGGTACAGTAAAAAGAAATATTGAAAACTTCTTTGGTCTTAGATTGAAGAAGCTAACAAAGTGAAGTTCACGAAGTTCTAATCTCAGCTATTTAAAGTTTATTGACCATGCTGGTGCATGATCAAAACGTCATGGATGATCAAACTCATGATGCTCCTGTAATGAATACATCGAAATATAATTGTGCCAAATAAGGTAATCATAACGATTTTCATTGATTGTTTATTGGTGAAGCCTCCTGGTAACATAATGAAGTACAACAAAAATGAATCTGATTGGTGTGATTTGTAAAAGAACAATGAAGTGTTTCAATCATAACTTCAAACAGAAGACAAAGGTTCAATGTTGTTTATATTGATGGTTCATTGCATTTGTGGAAGTTGGTGAAACGACTGACTGTCATTATTTTTGGGAAGAGGTATCTGATGGTTTCAGATGGCTTTAGGAATGTATGGCAGAGGTTGTGAATCAGCAGTTTTGGAATCTTTAACATTTTAAAATTAAAGTGTAACTGTGAAAGATAGTTGGAAAGGTGGCAATTGGGAGGCATGTTTACATTTTTGTAAGTTTCTGTAAGTAAGTTTTTTTTTAATCAGTTGATGCATTCTGTCTGAAATGCATGCAATCGCTGTTTTTTGAGACCGACGGTCCATCACCGGGGTATATAGATTACAGTAGATCTGGGAATGAATGGTCTATAGAAAAATGGATCTGCATGCAGATCACAAACTCCCACACTCACTCACTGACACAGACCGACTACACCAACGTCTCCCATCCCTTCGGGAACAGGCGAGGCTAATAAAAGTTAATAAATAAGCGCTGGTATCTCAATGTAGTTCATCACATGCTCATTTTATCTGCGGTGTAGAATTCTTGGCAAACAAAGGAGAAAAAATATCTCTGCTTCTACCTGTCTCATTTACGACATTTTAAAAACTATTCAGAATTTGGAATCTTGAACTGAAAAGAAAGACCAAGTAGAATGATGAAATAAATCGTTCCTTTAGGAAACTCCAGTTAAATCGGTTTTATTACAAGAATTATTTATATATATATATATATATATATATATATATATATATATATATATATATATATATATATATGGGAGCGTACGCCGGATCGGCACATCGCTGTGTCCTTGGTCGATTCCTCAGCACCATCCCGATACACACCACTGTGTGTGCTACGGAATGAGGTGTTTTTACGGCGGCCGGAGTGCAAATCCTGCCACCAACCTCCTTGAGAGAGGATCCAGTACCCTGGTACTCATTTCGCCGACCTCAGAAGGATGAATCAGGCTGAGTCAACCCCACCTGGTATTAATTCAACAGCTGAACGGGAATCAAAGTCACTACCTTAGGATCCTAAGCCCGCCGCCCTAACCATTAGGCCAACACCAGGTATCACAAGAATAATGTAGATTTGCATTTGCTGTAGGTTTTTCTTTCTTAAAAAAACAACAAACATTTTGTTCTGGAGCAATGCCGCACATATAGTAATTATCTGAATGGATTTTTGACTTTGATTGATGGATGTGGAAAAGAATATAGGATTTTTTTATTTTTTTTTGGGGGGGGGGGGGGGGGGCTGTTACTCATTTGGCAGTTTTGTGGAAAATATGAAAGTAGGAAGAAGAAGAAAAAAAACCCCTGTGAGCCACAATAGTGGATCCAAGCTCATTGATCAGAAATGCCTATTGAGAAGGATGATGTCATTTTGCTGAAACGTTTCATTTCAATATAACTAATGGTGAAATGTTGGTTCATTGATCAAAATAAATTATCAGACTCTATTGAGCCATTGCGGAAAAAATAGATGGTATTCATAGAATACTTACCCTGCACAGTCAACTTGGTGCGAGCCAACTCTTCTGTTTTTGAAGGTTTTAAAATTTGATCCAATATGGCTTCCAGACCACGTGAGCGATTACATCCTAAGTTTATATTCTCTAATATAATTATTGCATAGATCACGCTCAAGAAATTTCAAACTGATCAGACTAAGCGTTGTCCCTGTCAAATTATGACGTCCTAATTAAGGCACCAATGACGTCGTCGTTAACATTTATTCCCTATGTGGAGTTCTTTACAATGAGCCACGTTTCTATTTTTTCCATGAACCGTTTTTTTTTTAGCGATATGGAGATGCAACGTTTTTAGATTTTTCCATGATGGCGCCTGTACAATGTGACCGATGATGTCATAATTATCATTAAAATTTGTACCAGAGGAGGCGTTCCTATGGTGAAAATTTTGTGTCCATCGGACTAACAGTTGCAGAGAATTTTTTTCCTTACTGATCAGATCAAGCATTGTGCTTGTCGAAATATGACGTCATAATGAAGGCACCGATTACATCATCATTAACATATCTTATTCCCCATGGGGAGTGCTTGACAATGAGCCTTGTTTCGATTTTTTTCATTGAGCGGTTTCGGAGACATAGAGGTGTAACGTTTTTCCAAGATGGCGTCAGCACCACGTGACCTATGATGTCATAATAATGAATAAAACTTTTACAGACGGAGGCGCTCCTATGGTAAAATTCCGTGTCAATCGGACCAACGGTTGCCGAGAAAATGAATTTTAAAAATGCATACACGCACATACGCACATACTCCACATGTACGTACTACACGTGTACACAACTGAATGCCTAACCCTGTTTTCGCTTCGTGAGCGCAGGGTAATAATAAAACCCTCTCTTCCAGATAATATGCTAACCATGAATGCGGTCTAATGGGAAATGCAGGTTAAACTAGAACGGTACTTGGTGGAGTGCGTACATCCGCCAGGCTTACAGTTTACATTTTGTATCTCACTAATAGACCGGATCTGCATCTGGATCTTCATCGAAATCTAATCAGCTTGTTCTTGTCACCGACCCAAATCATCCACCAACTTTTTTCCTCATGCATCCACAACTTTTTGAGATATCTTGCTGCATATCGTTTTTGGCCCCATCTCACAGTTATGAAGAATCATATATGTAATTCTAGTATCCGGATCCTGATCTTCATCGAAATGGAATAAATTCTTCCGTGTCACACACAACGACTGCACCAAGTTTCGACCCTTGTGTTTTGACCCCTGTGGCCTTAAATTCCCACCCCATGGGTCTATTTCATGCGTCTCCCTGGGATATTTCGTGTATCTCCCAATATTGATTCCATATACAAAGTTTCATTTTAAAATATTGGAAAATATGCCCGGAATTGCATTTTTTGTTCGTTGACCTTTTGACCCTGCCCGAGGGGCGGGGCCAAAATGACACTGCTCTTGCACCTTTGTGCCATGTGGTGATCATTACTCCCAAGTTTGGTGAATTTCTTCCTAAACTTTTCGGAGATAATGTGACAGACAGACAGGCAGACAAAATTTCATACTCTTGGTGGAACCTTTTGCCATCTTTACCTACACCACTGAAGGTTGGTGGAGGTATGCTCTCTACCGAGTGCCGTTATAGTTCAACTTTGCTTTAGATGGGAACCGAGGGGATTTGCAATGGTGTGCCATCGACTTTGCTCTAGGTTATGATTACAAAATGTAATTTGTCGAGCACATTTCGTTTCAGTGATGAGGTGAGCCAAAGCAAATAGAGCTTTGCTTGATCACCTTCTTTACCACGAGCTTCTTTGCTGCTTTTCCACCTGCTTGATATGTTTACTCTTTTGAATTTCATTTGATATTTGCCTTTTTTGCCTTTTCTGCTGTACTTTTCGGAGTTGTGCTGCCATGTGTCCCATCACAGGATCAGTATAATTAGATTTTAATTTGGTCATCATTTTTGGGTTGAGAAGAGTAGACTAAAAATTTAATCTTACCATAATTCACCAAATGTCTGTCTGTCCGTCTGTTCCCAGGTACCGCAAAAACGGCTGAACCGATCACAACGAAATTTTGGGTGGGTAATCCTGGGATCCCCTGGAGTAAAATAGGCTATATTGTTTTTTTCCCAATTTTTCCAATTTCCCAATTTTCCAGTTTTTCCAAACACGATGGAATAATATTTACCGATATGAACAGTGATGTGGCTTTTATTGAAATTCTTCAAATATAGTTTAGATTTTGATGATTTGCGTGTGATATGATTTAACGGATGTTTATATAAATCGTTTAAAATTAAAAAAGCCTTCAATTTCTGATATTTTGCCCTTTAATTTGGGTCTCCCAATTGAAGCCCCGCCCATAGGGCGGGTACCGTTGCGAGTTGTTGTAATTTGGACTTGGAGTTGCAACATTAATCTCAGACTCGAGCTCAGATGTCTAATACTCGTCCACATTGCCACATATTTGTTTCAAGTATATTTCTATCAAGGGAATGGATGAAATGTGGGAATTTATGGGAAATGAATGTGGGAATGAATGAAATGGGCAGAAACTTTGCAAAATCATTGCGTTGTGATTGTAACATTGTCCATATAACATTCGTGTTATATGTACATAAATTTATTGACATCTTCCCTGATTTCGATAAATTATTGACATTGTACAAATATAGCTTGTTGAGAAAGTATGCTGAGCTTACCCTCGTGTGTGTGTGTCGGTCTGTCTGTCTGTCTGTCTGTCTCTTTTTTAGCATTCGAGCTTTTGTCATCAAATTTTCAAGAAACCTTTATTTTGAGAATATGGAGAGAATAATAATAATAAAAAAACTTGCGTGAAAATGTGAAATGGCAATCTGTCTGTCTCCTTTTTTTTTTTTTTAGCATTCGAGCTTTTGTCATCAAATTTTCAACATACCTTTATTTTGAGAATATGGAGAGAATAACAAAAAAAAACTTGTGTGAAAATGTGAAATGGCAAAGTCATAGTAACTATAAATATATCCGCTGCAGCGCGTCAAACACGAGACGTCCGTTTTTTAAAAATCGCTTCCTGTTAATTTATTTACCATTGAGCTTCAGTGTGTCTCTCCAGGCCATACCGTGTATTTTTATTTAACCAATTAAGTTTTTGGTATCAAATCTTCAACAGACCTTTATTTATGAAAATATGGAGAATGCTAAAGAATAAAAAGTACATTTTTTTAAACTATAATTTTCGTCAAGTTTAGTTTGAGTAGAAAGCCGGTCAAGTTTAGACAAGGATCGGCTTTTCATTTTGAGATGATTTCTCGTTATTTTTGGGACACGGTAACTTAAACATCCATATTTATGCCATTGGTTGTCATTCCTTAACAGCTTCTTCATGCATTTTTGATTACATATGGATATGACTCCGTTACTAAAAATGGTGTCGATGGTGCCATCCATAAAGATAATTTGATCTCAACTAATGAGTGCCAAACAATAAAGAAAAAATGTGAGTATATTTAACTGAAACAAATTATTACTTACAAGGTTAACAATATGGGACTTTCAAAATGACTTATGAATGCTAATGAGGCCTTTTGCGCATGTGCTGAGTGTGCGTTTTCAGCGACTTCCTTCCACTAGACGTGGCGATTTTATCCTGCCGTTGCTGGTGCGAAATCTGTAATTTGAATTGTATTTTAAATACAATTTTCAGCTTTTGAACGAAAGAGTGTCAATTCCAAAATGGTTATCCATAATTGATATGTTCCTGGATGCAAATTTGACACAAGAATATATATGGAAATACGAGAAATATCATCCGATGAGAGGTGTCGAGTTCCTATCATTTACTATTAATGTAATCAAACGGTGGCAGTGGATAACACACACCCATGCACACACTCACACACACACACACACACACACACACACACACACACACACACACACACACACACACACACACACACACACACACGTAGATACTTTCCATCTCCTGAAACCCACCCAAGTGTGGAGATAGTAGCCGACAACAGCCCCTTTAATGCACACACACACACACACACACACACACACACACACACACACACACACACACACACACACACACACAAGAAAGTGGATACTTCGTGACTTGGGAGTGCTCCATTCCACCTTCTGAAACTCACGTATGAAGATAACAACCAACGACACACACATGGACGGATGGATGGATGGATGCTTCTCCCTTAAGCAATAGATGCAAAAATTGAGAATAATTTCTTTAGAACCCTGTAACTGACCAAACAATATATTGTTGCGGTTTTGGGAAACCGCTAAGAAGTAATGGCAACCACCATACAGGTCCCTTAAAATAGTTATTTCATAGCAGAACATTATTTTAGTCCCTTCCCCTTAAATGGGTTAATTTGTCATTATGCATTGGGGAGGGAAAGACAGGCCCTCCACTCATAACGGGATAAATTTCCAGGCAATGCACACAGGCTCAAAGGCACACCATCCAAGCACCAGGTAAAAGTCCCTTCAAGAGGGCTTGTGGGGGCAGAGTGACAAATCACCAATCGGGAGTCTGAACACTCTCGAACAGCAGCCCCACCCTCGCCAGGGCGTGACAAAAAGGCCTTGCAAACTTAATTTATCTTTATTGAGAGAGGGTCCGACCTCTCTTAAGAGAGAGAAATTAAGTATGCAAGGCCTTTTTCTATTGGTCTTTTTCAAATTAAGTTTTTTTTTTAAAGGCCTTGCATACTTAATTTCAAATATTAAGCATGCAAGGCCTTTTTATCAGAGAGAAATTAAGTATGCAAGAAATTAAGTATGCAAGGCCCCACCCTTGCCAGGGTGTGACAAAAAGGCCTTGCATACTTAATTTATTGGCCATCTCTCTCTGCCCCCTCTGCACGGGTGCATGCCTCTCTTGGCCTTGGACTTTGTTAGCTCTGCACATGCCTGCATGATATGCTCTCTTGGCCTTGGCCGTTGTTAGCTCTGCACATGCCTGCATTATACGCTCTCTTGGTCGGACCCTCTCCCAGGCCTCTGCACCTACCTGCCTTCTGTTGGCTGCCGGACTCCCTCTCAGTGTATGTGTCCATGCCAGAAAAGCCTTGGACTTTCTTTGTTTTGCTTGTCTTCATTGGACTCGCTGCACTCTGCACATGTGCATAATTCATACTCTTTTTCTGCACGAGATCACGACGTGCTTACTCTCCACGTGTCCTTGGGACTCTTGCATGCACGGTTCCTGACGCACTCACTCTGCTGAGTTCCCAACGCTTTTTGCCTGCTCGTGTTCTTGCTGGGATCACCTTTGCCTCTTCATGTTCATGCTGGGGATCCCCTTTGCCTCTTCGGGTTCATGCTGGGCATTGCCTTTGGCTTTTTGTGCTCGTGCTGGGGGTGGCCATCTTGCTGGTGTGGTGCTCGTTGGTGACGACAAGAGGAGGTCATTGCAGTGGACACAACAAGGTCCTGGTGATATTGTAACCATTTTGCCAGGATCCCAACGTTTGTTTCCTCTCCCCTCCCCGGTGAATGTGTGCTGGGCACTCATGTTGTGTTTATTTGTTGTAATTGTCATAAGGCATATAATAAGCTAAGTTTCTGCCTCTTGGCCCTTTTTCTTTCCCATCGATAAGTTGCACTGTAAAAACTTGTAAATAAATCGAATCGTTAAATGCTTCCTTTCCCTCTGTCCGTGAATGTCCTTTCTTCCATTGGATCGCACCCAGAGTAGCGATCCACCGTAACAAAATTAGCATCAGCCCGGTGTGTACCAACTGTTGCTTGGCCATCTAAATTTCCATCCAGGAACAAAAGAAAGTGGTACACAGCTGGAGGATACGTTCCCCAATTGAAACCATCACATGGTAGAGATAAGCAGTGTCAGACGATTGGACCCTGCTATTGCGCGATGGACCAATTAGCATTCGTAGTTGCTGGTTTGCAACCTGCCGAAGTACGAAGTTATTCATGTGTGGCAGCCTCATGTCGGGTAAGTTGGGGAGGGAACGGAGGCTAACCCCCTTGTAGTAGACCCGAACTCTGGACCGTAACAATATTTATACCAGTCCTCATAGCCCCTACTTATTCCCCCTAACCAAACATAATTAATAATTAATATCATCATTTTAAAATTTGGTTTTAAACATTTACAAGCCCCAGATATGACCTACCCATCAGTGTTAAGAAGCACCCAAACCAGGTACGGTATCTCCCTCAGGGAGGTCTGTCTGTTACATCTTGCTCCCACATAAGTATAGCTGGCACAAATTTTGTGCATTTTCATGTGGTGAAGTTGGCCTCAGTCGAAGAGTTGGTCACTATTACTTTGTTTGTAATGACGCATGGCATCATCTTTCCAATTGCAGACATCCATTAAATAAACTAGCAACAGTACCCGCCCTACGGGCAGGGCTTCAATTGGGAAGCCCAAATGTAAAGGTAAAATATCAGAAATTGAAGGCTTTTTTATTTTAAACGATTCATATAAACATCCGTTGAATCATATCACATGCAAATCATCAAAATCTAAACAGTACATGGCTAAACAGTACATGGACGATCACGTACCATGTACGTCTCGCGTCTCGCTCGCTCTCATGTTGTCCCGATAATGATCCTTCCGCAGGTTCACTGATGGAAACCTTGTTGCGACTTTTACTTCCTCTAGACAGTCAA
The DNA here is from genome assembly GCF_964187855.1 of Myxine glutinosa. Lineage (NCBI taxonomy): Eukaryota > Metazoa > Chordata > Myxini > Myxiniformes > Myxinidae > Myxine > Myxine glutinosa. Next base: position 74,599,284 of record NC_136273.1, read on the forward strand.
GTTCGCTCATCTTTTCGGTGCACCGGCACGAGCCGAGAATGGCCCGTGCAGGGGCTGATCCGAGGATCTCATCAAACCGTCCGATCGGTAGTAGCAACGGGCGGTGTGAAGGGCAGGGACTTAATCAACGCGAGCTGATGACTCGTGCTTACTGGGAATTCCTCGTTCGTGGGACACTGTCTCAATCCCCAGTCCCCATAACGGATGGGGCTCAGCGGTTTACCCGAGCCTGACGGCGAAGGGCAAGGTATAGGCTGGCCCGTCCAGTTTAGCGCGCGTGCGGTCCCTGACATCGAAGGGCATTAAATGTTCATTAAACATTAAACGTGAGCTGAATCCATCTACATATCACTGTCTGATAATATGGACCAACTTCTATCTTGTCATCCCAACTCTGTCTTCCTCATATGTTGTGATTTCAATTGTCACCATGCCAGTTGGCTGGGTGTGGGTACCTCTCTCACCAGCCATGGCTCCTCAGCAAAGGACTTCTGCGACTCACTGGGACTGACACAATCTGTCAATTTCCCGACCCGGATCTCAGTCAACGGAGCATCTTCTCTTCTGGACTTGGTAATGACTAACTTCCCTGAAAATGTCTGCTGCTCTTCCTCTGCTCCAATCGGCTCATCTGATCATGTGCTTGTTAAAGTGGACATCTCTCTGACCATTCTCAGGGAGCCTCCTCAGCATCGACGAGGCTGGCATTTCACTCAGGCCAACTGGCACGGTCTTCAAGCAGCCATCAATCATCTGGACTGGTCTCCCATCTCTACTGCCTCTGACATCAGCTCATCCTGGGAATTCTTCCAAAGTAAATTGCTCTCTCTCATGCACAGATTGATCCCATCTCGTCTTCAGTTGTCATACCCTTCCTCCCGTCCATGGTACACGGAATCTTGTGGTGAGGCTGTTGCCCAGAAACAACTTGCCTTCGTCTCCTGCAAAGCAAATCCAACGGAAGGAAATCTTATTTCCTTTCACAAAGCCCGAAACAAGTGTGTGTCCACCCTCAGGAGAGCCAGGAAACAATATCTCTCCATTCTCAAGACCGAACTCTCTTATCTGTATCCCTCTTCCAAATCCTGGTGGCATCTGGTCAAATCTGTTTCTGGTGTTTGTTCCCCCTCCATCCCCTCACGTACCTCAAACGGCTACACAGCTGACTCCGCACGTGAAATAGCCGAATGCCTCAACTCTGTGTTTGCCTCTAAATCTTGTGTCCCAAACCAATCCCTCTCTGTACGCACAGTACCCAGTCGTACCCAGCTGCTCCTGGACTCTCTGTCCTTTCCTCCTGACAAGGTGGAAAAGTTTCTGTCAACCCTCGACTCTGATTCTGCAACTGGACCTGACGGCATCAGCCCACGGGTCCTATAATCCTGTTCTTCCGCTCTTTCACTCCCTCTCTTTGTTCTCTTCACCCTCTCTTTTGCTCAAGGTCATCTGCCATCTGCTTGGAAATCAGCCAACATCACCGCTTTCCACAAAAAAGGTGCAAAAACAGATCCCAGCAACTACAGACCAATCCGCCTTCTCCCAATTATCAGCAAAGTCATGGAATCCATCATTGCTTCGGATATGAAATCTTTCCTCTTCTCCAATGGCTTGATCTCTGATCATCAATTTGGTTTCAGACCAGGTCACTCTACTCTGGACATGCTGCTTCTGCTGTCTCAACAATGGATGGAGGTCCTCAATGCCAAACAGGAAATTAGAGCTGTCTCCCTTGACATATCATGTGCCTTCGATACGGTCTGGCACCCCGCTCTGCTCACCAAACTCTCCTCCTTTGGTATCCATGGAAATCTTCTAGCATGGCTGGCGGACTTCCTCTCTAGTCGTAGTCAACGTGTGGCCCTGAATGGGTTTCTCCCATCTCCTCTTCCTGTTCAGGCTGGAGTTCCCCAAGGCAGTGTTCTGGGCCCTGTGCTTTTGCTCGTCTTCATCAATGATCTCTCCGACTCTCTTGAAAATCCTCTCTATCTCTTTGCTGATGACTCCACTCTCTGCCGCTCCATTCCTCATCCCTCAGATCGGCAGTCTGCAGCCTCCTCAGTCTCTGCAGACCTGCACAAAATCACAGACTGGGCAAACAAGTGGAACATGTCCTTCAATCCTGACAAATCTCACACTCTTACGATGTCTCTCCAAAAAGACTGACTGGACAACCCTCCCATCCACTTTCTGAATAATCCTCTCCAAGAAGTTCTGTCACTCAAGCTTTTGGGTCTCACTATCTGCCATGATCTTTCCTGGGAAAACCACATTTCAAATCTAGCCTCCAAAGCCAGTCGCTGACTGGGCATCCTCCGTCGTGCGAAGTCCTTCCTTGGCACACCTGAGCTCCTCACCACATACAAGACTTTCATCCGCAGTTCAATGGAATACTGCTCTCCCCTCTGGGATGGTGATCCTGCTTCACACCTAGCTCATCTTCACGCTGTTGAAACCAAAGCGTTCAGAATCATTGGAATCTCCCGCGATGAAGCTACCTCCGAGGGCCTTTCACTTACTCACCGCAGGCAGGTTGGTGGTCTTTCTGTCTTCTACCGACTCCTCTCCAGCCTTGCTCCTCCAGCTCTCTCTGGGCTCTGTCCCCCAAATATTCCCACTGGTCGCACAAGATCTGCCTGCAACCCTCTTATGGTTAAACTTCCAAAATCAAGACTCTCTGCTCACCTTCACTCCTTCATTCCTCTTTTCTCCCGCCTCTGGAACAAACTCCCTCACTCTCTTCAATCCCACTCCTCCCTCCAGGTCTTTAAAACAGCTGTTCACCACCATCTCTTATCTTCCCCCATCCAAAACCTTGATCTTTTCTACCCCCGCTAATTTCACCCCAAATCCACTTTTTTGAAATACCAACTTCTTTCCTGGAAGTCCTTGGTGTACTTGGGTTTATACTTCTCCCACCCCCCCCCCTTCCCATGCCCTCACCCTCCCACAGATCTCCCGATGTCCCTGCTCTCAAATGTTGTGTTTATATGCTTCCCCTTCTCTCCCCATCTTGTCTACCACTCCCCTTTTTATATACTTTGTTTGTTTGTCTGTTTGATTTGTTTGTGTGATAAATGTTAGCACTTTCACGAGCCTCGATTCTGTATATAAAAACAAAACAAAACAAAAAAACGTTCATTAAACATTAAACGTTCATTAAAGTATTACGAAACGAAAAACATTACGAAATTACGTTCACATCGTCACGTCAAACACTACCGTGAACACATACATCGTCACAACATCGTCATAATGAGAACATCGTCACAATGAACGTTATGCAATCGCGAATGTTATGCGGAGTCCAAACCTGAGAATGCTGGAGACCAAAGCTGAAATTGGAAAACTAAACAGCCTATTTTACTTCTGGAGATCCCAGGATTACCCAGCCAAAATATCTTTGCGATTGGTTCAGCAGTATTTACGGTACCTTCGAACTGACAGACAGACAGACATTTGGTGAATTATAGTAAGATCGTCACAATGAGAACGTCGTCACAATGAACGTTATGTGAACGCGAATGTTATGCGGGAGCCCAAACCTGAGAATGCTGGAGACCAAGGCTGAAATTGGGAAAAATAAATAGCCTATTTTACTCCCAGGGGTCCCAGGATTACCCACCCAAAATATCTTTGCGATCGGTTCAGCAGTTTTTACGGTACCTTCGAACAGACAGACGGACATTTGGTGAATTATTTAAAAAATCATCAAGCCTGCCATGCTCACAGGAGTCCCTCCCGCAAGGTTCAAAGTCAACTCACTGGCAGCGATAGTCAAGGGTTTGGGCAGCACGCTGCCATCTATAGTTCTTCAGGCCTTGCACCGGCCCACATCGTTGGGAGTCTGCAGTGCGGGCAACCGTAAAATTTCAGCCCTGTCAGTGATCTGAGTACAAGTTCTCCAACCATTTTGTTGTGCAGAGGCACACGTCTTTCTCTCAGGTACCTTTCTAAGTATGTTGGGCTTCTCTTTGAAACTTTGTGATCCATTTTTGGTAACAATCCTCATTTAGCAGGAATATATCGTATATTTTAGCAAATGCCCCAATGACCGTCGTTTCTAGACGTTTCTGTGCATGGTGGATTCAGTCATTTTGAAAGTCCCTTATTGGTTCACAAAAATAATACAAACAAGTATCATGTTTTTTTTTCTCAAATAATAATAAAGATGGAGGGATGGTCTCTCAATGCTACAAAGTAATGAAACCATGTCGGGTTTTTTCATAATGACAAAATTCAACACTTTTCTATATAAAGAACACCTACAGTCACGTGAAAAAGTAAGTACACCTCATGTAAAATTTTGACCTTTTCAACATATTTCAACATACAGCTATTTGATCTTCATTTCAACAATATTAATAGATAAAGGTGATATAATATAACAAATATATGAAACATTTACATTTTGTAGTCCATTGTATAATTTAAAAAAACATAAATGCAAATTTCGCATGTGGAAAAAGGAAGTACACCGTTGGCTCTAATAGGTGGTATTGCCCCCTTTGGCAGAAACAACCTCATGTAGGAGTTTCTTATAACTGTCTACCAGTCTCTGACATCGACTAGTAGAAATTTTTGCCCACTCCTCCATGCAGAATTCTTTCAGCTGTGCGATGTTTGAGGGGTTTCTTGCATGCACAGCTCGTTTCAAATCCCCCCACAACATCTCAATGGGATTTAGATCCGGCCTTTGACTTGGCCATTCCAGAACCCTCCATTTCTTTCTTTTCAGCCATTCCTTGGTGGATTTAGTGGTATGTTTAGGGTCATTGTCATGTTGCAAGGTCCACCTTCGGTTGAGCTTCAACTTTCCGACAGATGGCCTCACATTATCCTCAAGCACCCTCTGATGCAATGAAGAATTCACAGTGGATTCTATGATGGTGAGCTGCCCAGGCCCTGATGCAGCAAAGCTGCCCCAAACCATAATATTTCCTCCACCATGCTTTACAGTTTGTATCAGGTTATTGTGGTCAAATGCTGTCTTTGGTTTTCGCCAAACATGTCTTCTGGTACTGTGGCCAAATAGCTCTACCTTTGACTCATCTGTCCAGAGCACATTGTTCCAGAAGTGCTGGTCTTTGCCTCGTGTTCATTGGCAAACTTTAATCTTGCCCTGATGTTCTTTCTGGGCAACAAAGGTTTCCTCTTGCAACACCTCCCATGTAGATCAAATTTGTGCAGCCTCTTTCTAATGGTAGACTCGTGCACTTTGACATCAACAGTGGCAAGAGCTACCTGTAGGTCCCGTGATGACATTCTGGGGTTCTTAGAGACTTCTTTCACCATTTTGCGGTCTGCTCTTGGGCTGAACTTGCTGGGGCGGCCTGGCCTGAACAAGTTGGCAGTTGTTTGGAATCTTCTCCACTTGTAGATGATCTTCCGGACAGTCGAATGATTGATTTCAAATTGTTTGGTTAAATCCCTTCCCAGACTCGTAGGCATCTATAACCTTCTTTCTGAAGGCCTCAGAGAGCTCTTTTGATTTAGGCATGGTGACGCCGCACACTTCAACAACAAAGAGCAAACCAAACGAAATGTCTGAGGTTTAAATAAGTCAGCTTCCTCCAAGACCCTCTCTAACGATGTTCTAATCATTTGCACCTGAGCTGGTGCACCTGATTCTAATTTTAGGTATTTGAAGTAGTGATAAATGTAGGGGTGTACTTACTTTTTCCAAATGCGAAATTTGCATTTATGTTTATTTAAATTATACAATGGACTACAAAATGTAAATGGTTCATGATATTTGTTATATTATATCACCTTTATCTATCAATATTGTTGAAATGAAGATCAAATATGAAATATGTTGAAAAAGTCAAAACTTTACATGGGGAGTACTTACTTTTTCACATGACTGTATATAAGGAGCAGCACACGTGAGGCACCAATACATCTTTTTTCATTTTTAAAGTTCCCAAAGAATTATTCGAGCACAACACAGACCTCAGAACATACTCATATCAGCAACACCCAGCAGTGGGGCAAAGGTTGTGAATCCAATCCAAAACTATTCATGATAAGTTATACAACAACCGTTTGTCCAAAATGTAACAAATATATAGCGATGTCTTGATGACCCGGCCGAAACGACCCCTGGTGATTCGTGTGGGGGTGGCAGGTGGCGTGGCGGTGGATGGTCTTGTATAGTTCTTGCTGTTTAGAAATGGTGTTGAATTTTGTCATTATGCAATGCTCTCTAGGATTTCTTTACTTTTTGGCATTGTGAGCCATCTCTACATATTTTTCAATTTTTTTTGAAGAATTTGTTACTTGGAAAGCACTAGAGTAAGATGAGGCAATATGCCCTCGGCAGCAAATGTGGTAGAATATGCCTGCCTCCCCCCTTCCGAACCCCCCACTGTAAATCCACATCCCCCTCAGTCATTTTTTCAGTTTGCTGAACATTTTCATTTAAATTTCATACTATACCATTAGCCAAAGAGTTCTCTTCTGAGGATGTTCAGGATACATATGACTTGGGCCCAGGATGTATAGTGATGTAAAGGAGATGTGATATCATCATCTTACCCCAATTTCGTTGATAATACATAAATTAAATGGATATGGTACTCTAAGTCTAAGACGATCAACAAATCAAAGCGTTCCTGAGATTTAAGCCAGTTGTTTATAGCATCAAGAACTGTGCTCAGATCACAACGCTAAACAGATTATCCTGAAGCTTATTGTAAGAGAAGTGATGTTCCCCTCCTTCCTTCCCAGCAGTTGCAAGTGCAAATCCAAGAATACACAACATATAGATTCCAAATATGGTGCTTCATCTTCTTACAAATACCTCGGTATCATAATTCAGTAGATGTGACATCATCATTCAGGAGATGTGATATCATCATTCAGGAGATGTGATATCATCATTCAGGAGATGTGATATCATCATTCAAGAGATATGATATCATCATTCAGGAGATGTGATATCATCATTCAGGAGATGTGATATCATCATTCCGGAGATGTGATATCATCATTCAGGAGATGTGATATCATCATTCAGGAGATGTGATATCATCATTCAGGAGATGTGATATCATCATTCAGGAGATGTGATATCATCATTCAGGAGATGTGATATCATCATTCAGGAGATGTGATATCATCATTCAGGAGATGTGATATCATCATTCAGGAGATGTGATATCATCATTCAGGAGATGTGATATCATCATTCAGGAGATGTGATATCATCATTCAGGAGATGTGATATCATCATTCCGGAGATGTGATATCATCATTCAGGAGATGTGATATCATCATTCAGGAGATGTGATATCATCATTCAGGAGATGTGATATCATCATTCAGGAGATGTGATATCATCATTCAGGAGATGTGATATCATCATTCAGGAGATGTGATATCATCATTCAGTAGATGTGATATCATCATTTAGGAGATGTGATATCATCATTTAGGAGATGTGATATCATCATTCAAGAGATGTGATATCATCATTCAAGAGATGTGATATCATCATTCAAGAGATATGATATCATCATTTAGGAGATATGATATCATCATTTAGGAGATATGATATCACCATTTAGGAGATGTGATATCACCATTTAGGAGATGTGATATCATCATTCAAGAGATGTGATATCATCATTTAGGAGATATGATATTGTTACGGATTCAGGGTACGGCACTCCCGTTACCAAGGGGAGGGGGGGTTAATCCCCTTGTCTTTTACACTGGCCGTCTCCGATCCTGGAAACTATGACGTCACTTCCGGTCGGTAGTAGCCAGGGTCATTAGTCAATGAAGTCCCAAATACCTGCGTACTAAAGGGCCTATCTCATTGGCCTGGAGACTAGGTGGCGACCTGGTGGCGACTCGAGTCTCCGCTGGTTGCGGAGACGTCTCCGTGACGTCTCCTGGAGACTAGCCGGGTCTCCGGGAAGTCACTGGAAATTCAAACATGTTCGATTTTTTTGGACGTCGCGGAGACTAATTTTGTCCGCGACTGGGGAGACGTCTCCGCGACCTGCTGGAGACCAAGGAGACTGAGGAGACGTTGCGGCGACGATGCGGCGACGTCTCCGCGACGCTGCTTGACGCTGCTTGACCCACTTTAGAGATGATGCTAGAGATGATGAGGAACATGGTTCCAGCGGCGATCCGACTAGAAAACAATATGATTGGAAAGAGGGGCATCAAGAGGCAATGGCTGACCTCTGGGAGGATCATCCGGAATTTTACGATAAATCGTATGCAAGATACAAAGATAACCAATACAAGAAAGCAGCGGTTGAAACCTTCCTTGTTGATATGCAGAACATCTTCGAGGAGATCAAGAAGCCCCTACCTACATGTGAGTGTATATTTAAATTGCATTGAATTTATATTTAATTGCATTAAAATAAATACATGCAAAAATATGTGAAAAATGTAGCGAAAGGAGTAGTGATGAATATCATCGCCCTGGCGTAGACGTCGCCCTGGCGTCGCCTTGGTGAGAGCGCAAGCCATTTTTTGGTCTCCCGAGTCGCCCGAGTTGCCCGAGTTGCCGCGACTAATCAGTCGCGGCAGTCGCGGCGACGTCTCCGCCAATGAGATAGGCCCTTAAGACCGGCCGTAAGCGAGGAGATAATTTCCTCCCGAGCCGCAGCGTTAATAGATGCGCCGTTAATAGATACGCCCATCGGTGAGCTTGCCTCGGCCCTGATTGGTCATGAGGGCTCACCGGTCCACCCCTTGATGGTGCGTTGGTGGGCCATGCCTCATTCCTGGTGCCCCTCCCCCTTCTTCTCCAACTCGGCCGCGTGGCTTTTGGCGGCTGGCAGCGAACAACCAAAAGGCAGCGAACGCTGAGGCGGCTGCAGCTGGCAGAGGCACGTTATACAATTTGGAGAGGGTAAAGCCGCAAAATGAATAGGATGGGAATTTGAGAAGGGGCCTAGGTTATTTGATTAATGCAACGCAGAGTCAAACTAGTGGGAACAGATCCTTACCTGAAACATATACTAATGAAATAACTAAAGAAGATCCTATGGTGTTCTATGTGTTGCAACATGACCTAACTAGGGTGCGACCTTTGACCTTTACACAAAAATGGGAATATTTACAGGGGTTTATTTATAAGGGATTATTACAAATATTTACAAAGTGGAGGGTTCTCAAAACCGCAACACTGCACCTCATTTCCTCCAGGGCCGTCCCGGCCCGAAATAACTTTAACTTAGTGTGACACTCAGGTGTGGTAACCCTCTACTATTAACTTCACCCTGAGTGCGACATTTTTAAAACAACTAAGTATGTCCCACCTGTTGCGTTGCATTCTATCTAGCAGACTCACGCCCACAGGATTATTTTGAAACTACACATTGACGGTGGGGAGCATTATTTACAAGAACTACTTGGTATTTACACGCGAACCCAGGACCTGTCTTTTGGGAAACAAAATATGTTTTGATAAGAGGAAAGGCAAGCACTGCACTGCACCGATACCACCAGCACCAATAAGCACCAATATGCAAAAAGCACCAAAGCGCCAATATGCACAAAAAGCACCATCTGGTGCACAGTCATACATTTCAATATACAACGATGCCTTGCGACGTCTTCTCTGCTGGGCCGCTGGTTCTTGGTGACTTCTTGCTTGCTGCCTATTTGGTACTAAAAAGGGCACAACACGCGTCCACTTTTTTAAAATTATGGCCAGCAGGGGCCAACTAAGGGTGGTCCACCTGCATGGCTTAGGTGCCACCTCAACTGTGGTCCGCAAGCAAGATCTCCCTGGCCACAATGGCCGGTCCCCAGCAGAGGTGCTAGGCCCCAAAACGTGGGGTCCATGAGTGTGGTGCTCAGCCACAGACCTGTGGTCCATATGGTGCTAGGCTGCAAGACGTGCGGTCCATAAGTGTGGTACCGGTCCAGGCAGGCAGCAGCGATGGCGCGGGCACACAACTGCGACACCTGCACACCTTCCACTCGGCACACAAAGACCGCGGTCCATGAGTGGGGAAGGAAGATAAAGCAGGGTTAGCGGGGTGCAAGGGCGCAAGAGTACACATCAACACAAGGTAATGTAGAGGTGAGGTGCGCAGGAGAGCGAGCCGAGAAAGCTCGTCCCTATCGTACGTTCCCCCCCCCCCCCCCCGTCACCTAATCTTTTGCCCCTACCCCGTATTTGCACAATTTACAAATCCGTCGCTACGTCCTGTCTTCCCCATATCTCCCCTAATCCAAATTCGTCAACAATCCCTCTAAACCAAATTTGCCATCAATCAATTTATCATCAATCCCTCCTAAGGAGGAAGAGATGGAATATAAACAATGTCACCCCACGTCATGATGCGTCTTACATCCCAGGCATTTGCACAAACCGGTGGTGTGGAGTCCTGGCGTCACCCCAGGTGAGTGGTTGCAGATGGTGCGAAGAGACTTTCAATCATAACTACCTTCTAAATGACTTTAACACACTTTACACAACCCGGGTACTTTCCCTGCCAAACCATTGGCCATTTTTACTCTATCTGGTTCTAAGAACCGAACTCCCATTGACCAAACTGTGGTGCTCACCAATTTGGGGTCTCACTCCCCCGATTCTACTCCCTGTGCCCTCGCACAATTTCCGGGCTGAGTCGTGTGGCGCTCCCAGCAGGTCCGCTCACCTGCACACCTCCGCCACTGTAGTTGCCTCCCGAGCTTACCTGCTCCTTACCCTAACCTACCTGGGAAAGGCCCTCTGGCGCTCTCACCCCCTACCGCCCTCTCCGGCGTCGGGCTACCCGGGTCCATCCTCCGGATCCTCGGGCCCCATTGAACAACTACTGGCTCCCAGAGCCTACCTGCGGCCTCACCTGGCCGACAGACTAACAGTGGCGGAGTGCCCATTTAATCACACACACTAACAGGCCACACGCCCAGCCAATTTACTCACACTAATGCACCCCTCAAGCCATACTCTGCTACTCTCGCACCACAGATGCCAATATCCAACCACAATTTACCTACTCCCTCTACCTACTTTTAAACTACCCTGCCCGGGTATCCGTGAAGGGTCCATCCTTCCCCATCCACTCCTTCCGCACCAACCACTCCACTCCACGTATTCCACACTACTCACTCCACACCATCCATTCCATACTCCATTTATTCCAGACTCCATTGACTCCAGACCATCTATTCCATACTCCATTTATTGCATGCCATCTATTCCATGCAACCATTCTAACTTGCCACCTGTATTCCACTTGCACACCTGGTGCCCACACACCTGGTGGCACTTGCACCCTCCTTTCCTCCAGGACCATTCACTCAATATCATGCCAATCATCATGCTCACCACAAATACTCGCGTTCAATTTCTCATTTCATCACTCTCACTCCAAACACATAGCATCATCTAACTAACTACTCCCTTCTGAAACTCGTGCTCCCTGTCTTCCCTTATACTAAGCACTCCCTCGTCGTTATCATCCAACTAATCTCTCTACGTCCCCTCTACCGGTATCATGTCGCTACTTAATTCTACAGTTATCTATTGTCATCTCTAGATTCCTATACATTAACCAAGCCCTCCCTGGCTAGGTTTTCACCGCCATAACCCCATAAACTACGGCTCATGTGCCCCGTGATACGATGTGATGCGAGGGATGGTAAATCTACCATCCCTCAACACCATATACCATTTGCCATCATCACTATCGCTATTCCAGTCACTATTCTGAGCCTCTTGGTACGTCATTACATTTTCATCACAGCTCGGCTTCGAAAAGCTGAGCAATGAATTCGGGTGGTTTGGTCTCCTGCAGTTGGGTCCATCCGGCACTCGATTCAGGGGAGGAGGTTTCGTCGGGCCAAGGCTCAAGGCACCATCCCGGCGCAAGGCCTTGCGCTGCCAAGCGCGATGGCCCAGCCTTGCCCGGGTGGAGCGCCGCCACCACAAGGGGGCGCCGCGCTGGCCCCTCCTACCTCCCCTCGAACCGGGCCGCCCGCTTTGCCTGGCAAAGCGCGGACTCGACCGTGCAGGGCGGAGCCCGGCCCGAATCGTGCAGGGCGCTCCGAGCAGGAGTGACGCGACACCGAACCCCGCCGGCTCCCGCAGCACACAACGAACACCACGCACCAAGAGCTCGCATCGGCTACCCGTCGGCCTGAACGCTGTCCCGGTCAACGTGGATGCTTTACTCGCATGCTCACACGCATACGCGACCCCTTTTACACTCACACATCCAGGTGTCTCAGCACCTCTCATGCAACCCATACATTCCCTGCACTCTATCACCGCACTCTCTCTCCGTGCACACTCTTCTCTTGGCACACTCACACTCTCTGTTACACACCTTTCTTCCCCCGTTACGTCCTCCGTAACACTCACCACGGGTGTGCACTCCTGCACATACCCACTCATGCGCTCAGATGTGCCCTCCCGCACATGCGCCACAACCAACTCAGGTGTGCGTTCTGGCACACCCGCCACAACCAACTCACCCTCTGTATCGCAATCACTCCCACTATCACACTCTGCCGTGCATTCTCCCTCGCACTCGGTATCACACTCGCGCCTCGACGCCATTCGCACACGCGCACCATTTTCACTCACACCACTCACAAGGGACCGTTCACAAACGCCCGGGTGCCGTCTTAATCCCAAGCGCGCGAAAATTCTTTTTGCGACAAACTATTTGCCGAAAAATCTCTTCGCCCCATATACCAACCTACTCACCTTGGTGCTTCTTCTTCCTCCTCGCTCCAACACCTGCACATATTTATAAGGATTAAGCACGGCATCATGATGCGAGCACGAACTTTGCATAATTTCCATTACTTTCTCCGATTCCCTTCCTATCTCTGCCGTCTCGACTATTTCAATTTCAATTATTTCTTTCCCAATGTGAAGTAATTCTTTTTCTTTATTTTATTTTCCCTCGACGACCGCTGGCTCTAATAAAATTTTCTCCTCTACCTCGGCGGTCGCCGGCTTCCCCATACCCCGGGTCGCGATTTCTATCCCGGTCATTTTAACCGCGCCCTGCTCTGCCTCGCTCAACCCGTGCTCCTCGAGTCGCGTTACCTCGTCGTGCACCTGTGTGCCCCTCCTGCTCGACCTGCGGTCCCTCTCCCTCTCATACTCTCTTGCAGCATACTGGGCCTGCCCCCTCGCCAGCCCCTTGTTAATTGCTTTGGCTTGGCCATTTATGCCCTCCAATTAGCTTCCGAATCCCTCCAATTTGCTTCCTAGCCCCCCAAATTTGGCTTCTAGCCCCCCAATTTGATTTCCCAATTGCACCATTCTATATTCCAAATTACCTAATCCTTCTTTCATTCCCCCAATTTGGTTCTCTAATCCCCCAAATTTATTACTCTGAGCATCCATTTTATCTTCCATCTGCCTACTATTCTTTGCCATGTCTTCACCCGTCTTGACCATAAAGGCCCTCATTTGTATCATAAATAGGTCCCAGTCCATTGGCACCGTGGGCTCGGCTGCCGCGGCCATGTGCGAGGCGCCGCCATTTTGTGCTGCCGTGACCACGTGCTAGGTGCACCATTTTGCGCGCCTACAACGCCCTCTTCCGCACCTTCTTTGCTTTCCTCCTGCATTACTCCCACCTCTTCCCTGGGGTCCTGGGTTAACTCTAAACCCTCTACTTCCTCATTCTCCCCCACCGGCATCCGACCGCCTTGACTATCCATGGCACGACTCAATTTGGATGTTCAATACTAAATTTCGGCCGCTCGTAATTTTGACCAAATTTTTCAGGTGATATAAAAAAATTTGGTTCGGGTCTCAGATCCCACTCCTGACACCAATTGTTGCGGATCCGGAGTACGGCACTCCCATTACCAAGGGGGGGGGTGGGGGTTAGTCCCCTTGTCCTTTAAGCTGGCCGTCTCCGTTCCTGGAAATTACACGCTCCTTTGCGGGGTTGAGATTGACCAGGGTGACTGGTCAACAGGTTCCCAGATACCTTTGCCAACCTCTCCGCAAAGCAGGGATATAATTCCCAGCTCGGACCCGGACAAGATGGAGTTTGCCGAGTGGTTAGCAGTCCGAAATCCGAGCCGTTAACAAAAGACTAAACCCGATTACAACGATCGGCTGAATCGTGCCACGTATATTCAATTGGGGACAGGACGAAAGCGATCGGATGAGAAGAAATCAGATGGGTGAAGGAAAAACAAATTTGATTTATTATACAGGAATGATTAAAGAGGAAACGAAAGGGCAAGAATATACAAGAAGAGGAAATAAAAGGACATAGGGCAAGCTTAGACATTCTTAATTAACATGCCCAGGACAGAACAAGCACACTTATACGAAAAGGTGGGGGTGGTGGGAAGGAAGAGAAGGGTCCAGGCAGCTGGTAGGCGTCAAGGTCCAGCTCCAACCTCGCGCTCCGGTCCACGCTCCGGGTTCAAGGCGAAACCCGGCAAACAGCTCAGCTCCGCATGTCGTTAAACGCGACCGGACAATTATATGGCGGGGGGGGGGGGGGGGGGGGGGGAGACTGGGATGCTGCGTACATAATAGATTGACTCCTTCGCCTTCAACCAGTTGCGCGCCTCCAACAGTTCGTGAAAACAGCAAGCAAGGACACCTTCACCACTCTCTGACGCACGACTCGTCTCTCATCTGCTGAAGTCGTTCTCCCGGGCACATCTCCTCAAGTAGTCCCACGCGGCCACTTATATTGGCCACTCGCGTATTAAGCCGCTTGCCTTTTTGGATACGCCCATCGGTGAGCTTGCCTCGGCTCTGATTGGTCGTGAGGGCTCAACGGTCCACCCCTTGATGGTGCGTTCGTGGGCCACGCCTCATTCCTGGCGCTCCTCCCCCTTCTTCTCCAACTCGGCCGCGTGGCTTTTGGCGGCTGGCAGCGAACAACCAAAAGGCAGCGAACGCTGAGGCGGCTGCGGCTGGCAGAGGCGCGTAATACAATTTGGAGAGGGGAAAGCCACAAAATGAATAGGATGGGAATTTGAGAAGGGGCCTAGGTTATTTGATTAATGCAACGCAGAGTCAAACTAGTGGGAACAGATCCTTACCTGAAACACATACTTATGAAATAACTAAAGAAGATCCTATGGTGTTCTACGTGTTGCAATATGACCTAACTAGGGTGCGACCATTGACCTTTACACAAAAATGGGAATATTTACAGGGATTATTTATAAGGGATTATTACAAATATTTACAAAGTGGAGGGTTCTCAAAACCGCAACAATATCATCATTCAGGAGATGTGATATCATCATTCAGGAGATGTGATATCATCATTCAGGAGATGTGATATCATCATTCAAGAGATATGATATCATCATTCAGGAGATGTGATATCATCATTCAGGAGATGTGATATCATCATTCAGGAGATGTGATATCATCATTTAGGAGATGTGATATCATCATTCAGGAGATGTGATATCATCATTCAGGAGATGTGATATCATCATTCAGGAGATGTGATATCATCATTCAGGAGATCTGATGTCATCATTCAGGAGATGTGATATCATCATTCAAGAGATGTGATATCATCATTCAAGAGATGTGATATCATCATTCAGGAGATGTGATATCATCATTCAGGAGATGTGATATCATCATTCAGGAGATGTGATATCATCATTCAGGAGATCTGATGTCATCATTCAGGAGATGTGATATCATCATTCAAGAGATGTGATATCATCATTCAAGAGATGTGATATCATCATTCAGGAGATGTGATATCATCATTCAGGAGATGTGATATCATCATTCAGGAGATGTGATATCATCATTCAGGAGATGTTCCACTTCATATGACTTTATAAACATGCTGCAGGTTTGATGAAATGACAATCCTCTCACCGTTACCTTCAGATCTGCCTATACAGCAATTGGTTATTTCTGCCGACCTTGAATTAGTTGCTTTTTGGATTTCAGCACAGTGCATTGGGATAAAGAAAAATGCTCCCAGCATTGTTCTAGTTTTTAAAGAGATATTCATGTTCTGCTGAAAGTTTATGGACTTTGAGATTTTCAAGCTGTCGACCTTTGTGGTCTGTATTGTACTGAGAATAACTTTCTGCAGAAGCTTTAATGACCTTTTCCTCTCCGTGAATACTCAAGCCTGTTTGTAAATTCCTTCCAGGAGGATTATGGACCACAGTGGGACATTCACTACACTTCTTGGTCAAATATTGGCTAGTTTGGCATTCTAATCTAAGCACTTAATTCTTGATGTTAGGATCTCAGGTTCAAATCTCATAGACATTGTGGATATATATGCCCATTATTTACTTGTGTCCTTGTATATTGTGTAAAACATTAGTAATGTCGCCTTGTCCTGCATGTTATAAATGGAGAAACCTTAAAGGTGTTAGTAAAATTAAATAAATCAACATTCAGGTTTTTTTTAAGTTAAAAAAAATAATTAAATCATACATTTCCATGAAAAGGAGTTATATATTTTGTTTCGCTACCCAACCCCTCAATATGATGAAAAGTTATAACTTCTACCTCATGTTTTCCTCTGCAAAACCATAAGGTTGATTACACAATCAAGGAAGATGGTACAGCCGATGCAATCGGGTTAAGCAAGTCCTTCCTCCACCCACCCCTCCAATTCCCCTCTCCCCTCCCCCAACTGTCCCCTCCTTCCAAACCACCCGTAAAAAGAATGGGATTGGCTGGGGATCATCTGGTTTTGTCATCTCTGTTTTTCGAGAGCTAAGTTGAAAGAGGAAGGTCGGGGTGGGGGAGAGGGATTAAGATAAGGTTCGTTCTGTGCAGGCACAATCTCCCATCCCCCTTGTCCCACCATCCCTCCCTGTCCTCATCCTCATGCATTCCTCAGGGTCTGCTGACAGATGAGCTGTCAGGACCTCAATGCCCAGGGGCCAGGCTGACCTGGGAGGGGCCACTGCAGTGGACAGGGCTAGGGTGCCAGGCTCCTGGCAGGGCCCTTGGCCAGTGGCACTGATCCAGGACTTTGGCCTGTTCTGTACTAAAGATGTCTTGACATGCCTTGTTGTCCGAAGAGGACAGTCATGTTTGAGGATTACTTGTGAATGAGTGTGCGTGTGTGTATATATATATATATTACACACACACACACACACACACACACACACACACACACACACACACACACACACACACACACACACACACACACACACACACACACACACACACACACACACTGTTGTGCAAACGTGCAGGAATTCCAATATATCCTGGATGTTATGAGCATAACCAATTTCCTCAAAGCCTCCAGTAGTGTTTCCCATTATTATAACGACATTGACTGTTATTAATACAGCTTGGTTTGGGTGAGAAGAAACTAAGCTTGTCATTTAGCAATCTTTAATTGACATTGATCAGAATCTTCAAAAATTTGTGATCACAACAACTCAAAGTAAACTATACATGAGCAGCTAATATGTAGTGCTGTTGTAGCTAAATTATATATATATCTGTGCAGTGTCTGTCAGTGCAGTGTCTTGAATTACTTGGTGGTGAGGTGTTTTGAATTACTTGGTGGTGAGGTGTTTTGAATTACGTGGTGGTGAGGTGTTTTGAATTACTTGGTGGTGAGGTGTTTTGAATTACTTGGTGGTGAGGTGTTTTGAATTACTTGGTGGTGAGGTGTTTTGAATTACTTGGTGGTGAGGTGTTTTGAATTACTTGGTGGTGAGGTGTTTTGAATTACTTGGTGGTGAGGTGTTTTGAATTACTTGGTGGTGAGGTGTTTTGAATTACTTGGTGGTGAGGTGTTTTGAATTACTTGGTGGTGAGGTGTTTTGAATTACGTGGTGGTGAGGTGTTTTGAATTACGTGGTGGTGAGGTGTTTTGAATTACGTGGTGGTGAGGTGTTTTGAATTACTTGGTGGTGAGGTGTTTTGAATTACGTGGTGGTGAGGTGTTTTGAATTACTTGGTGGTGAGGTGTTTTGAATTACTTGGTGAGGTGTTTTGAATTACTTGGTGGTGACGTGTTTTGAATTACTTGGTGGTGAGGTGTTTTGAATTATATGGTGGTGAGGTGTTTTGAATTACGTGGTGGTGAGGTGTTTTGAATTACTTGGTGGTGAGGTGTTTTGAATGACGTGGTGGTGAGGTGTTTTGAATTACGTGGTGATGAGGTGTTTTGAATTACGTGGTGGTGAGGTGTTTTGAATTACTTGGTGGTTAGGTGTTTTGAATGACATGGTGGTGAGGTGTTTTGAATTACGTGGTGATGAGGTGTTTTGAATTACGTGGTGGTGAGGTGTTTTGAATTACGTGGTGGTGAGGTGTTTTGAATTACTTGGTGGTGAGGTGTTTTGAATTACGTGGTGGTGAGGTGTTTTGAATTACGAGGTGGTGAGGTGTTTTGAATTACTTGGTGGTGAGGTGTTTTGAATTACGTGGTGGTGAGGTGTTTTGAATTACGAGGTGGTGAGGTGTTTTGAATTATATGGTGGTGAGGTGTTTTGAATTACGTAGTGGTGAGGTGTTTTGAATTACTTGGTGGTGAGGTGTTTTGAATTACGTGGTGGTGAGGTGCTTTTAATTACGTGGTGGTGAGGTGTTTTGAATTACTTGGTGGTGAGGTGTTTTGAATTACTTGGTGGTGAGGTGTTTTGAATTACTTGGTGGTGAGTTGTTTTGAATTACGTGGTGGTGAGGTGTAATCGTCCCAAACTTCCAGTCTGCACCTACCCCTCCCCTATGTATGTGCTGAGGGTTTCTTTCTTGAAAAAAAAACATTCAACCAAAATCTTCAACCTAAATTGCCTATAAAAATGTAATATCACAAACACAACAAATACACTTGTGCAAAATAATTGTTTGTATTATGATTGGTGTAAATCATGACAACACAGCAACTCAGGTACAGTCATTATTCTCAGCTAAAATAAGCCTGTTCCTCAGTAACGATGCTTGGTGAGGCGAGCGCAGCGAGCCGATCCAAGCTAGTATATTGTTGCGGATTTGAGAATCCTGTGTTTGTAAATATCACCCTCTGTAAGTAATGTCCGGCCCATCGTCTTCAGGAGGTGGAGCCAGGAAGCCCTTGTGCCCAACCAGGACACGGTGGGCACGGCTTGGTAAGGTGTGGCCATGGCTTGGTAGGGCGTGGCTATATAACCTGTGGGGGGGGAAGCCCCCACCAGCAGATGACCGGAGCAGATGACCAAGAGAGCCAGAGGCGTGTCGAGGCAAAAAACAGCTCTGCCGCGTGCAACGAACGATAGACGTGTGCCTGCCACCGCCTTGCTGCCAGCCCGGAGCGGAGCTGTGTGCCGGGTTTCGCCTCGACCCCAAAAAGCGTGGACCGAAGCGCGAGCTTGGAGCCGGACCTCGACGCCTACCATCTGCCGGGACCCTCCTCTGCCGTTCCATATCAGCCCCTCATTCATCCATTTGTGTACGTGAGTTTGTCTTGTTTGTTCTGTCTGGGGAATTAAGTAAGACTGTATAGATAAGCTAGAAATTGCTCTGTGTCCTTCTGCTCCTTCCATTTCCCTGTAAATTACATTTCTTTTCTTCTCTGCGTTGGTTGTGTGTAAATAATTAATAAATCCCTGTGTTCTTTCTTTACCCCTTTTGCTTCTTCACATTCGGTCGCTTTAGAGGTTTCCACATTGAACACCTGTGGCACGATTTGGCCAACGTTTAGGATCGGGTTTGGTTTTTGTTAATGGCTCGAGCCGCGGGCTGCTAAAAACCGCTCGGCAAAATAACATCTTGTCCGTGGTCTCGAGCAAAGTTGCCCACCTGCCTCGTGGAGGGAGCGGGGTAGCTTCAGGAGCGGAGACGGCCAGTGCAAATAGAAGGGGGATTAACCCCCCCCCCCCCCCGCTAAGGGGAGTGCCGTACTCCGTTTCTGTAACAATATATATATATATATATATATATATATATATTGTTACGGATCTAATCTAATCTAAAATCTCTAATCCCCTTGTCTTGTTAAGCTGGTCGTCTCCGGTCCTGGAACTATCCCGCTCCTTTGCGGGGTGAGATTGGCCAAGGTGATTGGTCAACGGGTTCCCAAATACCTTCACCAATCTCTCCGCAAAGCAGGGAGATGAGGCCCTGCTCGAACCGCGGATGTGATGGAATTGCCGAGCGGTTTAGCAATCCACAATCTGAGCTGTTAACAAAAGGACTAAACCCGATTAAAAGCGGTTGGCCAAATCGTGCCACAGGTACTCAATTGGAGACAGGACAAAAGCGATCGGGTGAGAATGAATCAAAAAGAGTAAAGGAAGAACACAGGTTTATTAATTATGTACACTAAATGAAGAGGAAACGAAAGGCAAAGAATATACAGAAGAAGAAGAAGAAGGACACAGGGCAGGCTTATACAGTCTTACTTAGCAAACGCCCCAGACAGAACGAACACACTTACACTCAAAGGGATGGAATGGCAGGAAAGGCAGGAATGGCAGGAATAGCAGGAAAGGAGGAGGAGGTCCAAGCAGATGGCACAGGCGTCGAGGTCCGCTCCAGGTCACGCTCCGGTCCACGCTCCGGGCTTGAGCAAAAACCCGGCGGCAGCTGCGCGTATGGTTTGCACGCGGTCAGACAATGCCAATATATTTCTCGGGGAAGCTGGCCTCCTGCTTATGTAATAGGTCAACACTGCGCTTCTCTCCTCTTGCTCGAACCTCTGGTGTCGCCGTCGTGCTCATCTCGTGAAGCAGTCCCTCTCCGCCGCTTTTATTGGGCGTTGTTAGATCAAGCCGCCGACTCCCAGGACACGCCCAATGGTGAGCTTGCCTCGGCCCTGGTTGGCTCCAAGAGCTTACCGGTCCCGCCCCTCGACGAGACGTTGACAGGGCCACGCCTTGTTCTTGGCGCCAAACTTACTCCTCCCCCTTTTTCCTCCAGAGGACCGAGTGCGTGATGGCGTTTGCACGGGTCGTAGAAAAGCACTCTTACTGCCATTGAAGAGATTGGGGCCTATTCTTATTTGATTGATGCAACTTAGATTCAAACTATTGGGAACACAGCCTTAATTACACACATACTAATGAGATATCTGCAGAGATCCTAAGGTGTGCTACGTGTTGCTCGTGGACTAGCTATGGGTGCGATCTTTAACGTTAGACAAATGGGGGTATTTACAGGGGATTATTTATAAGGGAACATTTACAAAAATTTACCAAGTGGAGGGTTCTAAAAACCGCAACACTGCACCCTCATTTCCTCACGGGACGGTCCGGCCCGAAAACTTTAGTTTAGTGTGACACTCAGGTGTGGTAACCCTCTACTATTAACTTCACCCTGAGTGTAACATTTTTAAAACAGTTAAGTATGTCCCGCCTGCTACGTTGCATCCTACCTAACAGATTCACACCCACAGACTAACCGAATTGCGGAATTAATTTTCAAACTAAACATATACGGTGGGGAGCATGTTATTTACAAAGACTATTTGGTATTTACAATGCGAACCCAGGACCTGTCATTTTGGGAGACAAAAGCAGCACTTTTGTGAAGAAGAAGAGCATGCACTGCACTGCACCGATACACCATACCCACATGCCCGGGGATGCATAATTGATATTGCAGTGCACCCCCGAGCACAAAAGCACCAAAAGCACCATAAAGCACCAATCAGCACCAAAAGCACCATAAAGCACCAAAAACACAAAAAGCACCAAAAACACAAAAAGCACCATCCAGTGCTCAGTCATACATTGCAATAATAACAAACTGATGACTCTTTTCCGCTCTGCTCCTGCTCTGCTGGGCCGATGTTTCTTGATGTCTTGCTCTTGATGTTCTGTGCTTGCGGCCTATTTGATGGTAATAAACACAAGCACAAATTTACAAAAATTTTGCTGTTCTTAATTATGGCCAGCAGGGGCCAACTAAAGGTGGTCCGCCTGCATGGCTTAAGTGCCACCTCACCGTGGTCCACAAGCAAAGATTTTCTCTGGCCACAATGGCCGGTTCCAGCAGAGGGGTCAGGCCCCAACCCGTGGGGTCCATGTGTGTGGTGCTTGGCCACAGAACCGTGGTCCATATGGCGGTGCTAGGCCGCAAGACGTGCGGTCCATATGTGTTGTACCGGTCCAGGCAGGCAGGCAGTGGCGGTTCGGGCACACAACTGCGGCTACCTGCGCACTCCCCCCGGGCCCAAAAGAAACAAGCCGTGAGTGGGGAAGGAAAGACAAAGCATGCATCGGGGCAAGGTCGCAAGGGTACACATCATACAAGGTAATGCAGACAGGAAGGGCACTGGAGAGCGAGCAGAGAAAGCTCGTCCCTAGCGTACGTTCCCCCCCTGTCGCCTATCCTACCCTTGCCCTTACCCCGTATTTAGAAAATCTACACATTTACAAATCCGTCGCTACTGTCTTGGCTTCCCCATATCTCCCCGAATCCAAATTTGTTACCAATCCCTCGAAACCAAATTTGCCACCATTCAATTCATCATCAATCCCTCCTAAGGAGGAAGAGATGGAATAAAAACAAGCACAATGTCACCCCCACGTCATGATGCGTCTTACATCCAAACATTGCAAAAATCACATGGTGTGGAGTCTTATCACCTCAGTGAGTGGATGCATATGGTGCGAAGGGATTTTAAATCCTAACTACTTTCTAAATGACTTTAATACACTTTACACTACCCGGGTACTTTCCCTGCCAAACCATTGGCCATTTTACACTATGTGGTTCTAAGATCCGAACTCCCATTGAACATACTGTGGTGCTCTCCAATTTGGGGTCTCACTCCCCCGATTCTTTACCCTGTGCCTTTGCACAATTTCAAGGCTGGGTCGTGTGGCGCTCCGAACAGGTCTACCTACCTGTGCACCTCCGCCACTGCACGTTGCCACCCGAGCTTACCTGCTCCTCACCCTAACCTACCTACCTGGGGAAGGCCCTCCCTGGCACTTACCCCCTCGGTGCCCTCTCTGGCACTGGGATACCCGGGTCCTTCCCTGGATCCTCGGGCCCCATTACTTTTAAACTACCCGACCCGGGTACTCGTGAAGGGGTTCATCCTTCCCCATCCACTCCTGTCACCAACCACTCCACTCCACATATTCCACACTACTCACTCCACACCATCCATTCCATGCTCCATTCACTCCAGACCATTCATTTCATCCAACCATTCTCCATACACCTGTGCTTCACTTGCACTTGCACACTCACCTGGTGCTCACACACACCTGGTGGCACTTGCACCCTCCTTTCCTCCCAGGCTTCTTCATTCACTACAATGCCATTCACCCACACTCACAATACTCTGCTCAATACTCTTTCTACACACACACACAGCATCATCTGATCGAACTACTCCCTTCTGAAACTTGTGCTCCCCGTCTTCCCTTATACTATTGCACATCCCACGTCGTTAACATCCATCTAACCTATTCTGCGTCCCCTACTACCTGTACAAAAGTCACTACTTAAATCTACAGTTACCTATGGTCAGCTATTTCCCTAACAATAACCAAGCCCTCCCTGGCTAGGTTTTCACCGCCATACCCCATAAAACTAAAGCTCCTTTGCCCCCATGTGAGGCGAATGGTAAAACTACCATCCATCACTACATCATATACCATTTTCCATCAATTCCCAATCACACTATCACTATCGCCATTAGTCCACTTCACTCAGAGCCTCTCGGTACGCCCTTGCATTAATCAAAGCTCGGCTTCGCAAAGCCGAGCAATGAATATGGGTGGTTTGGTCTCCTGCGGTTGGGTCCGTCCGGCACTCGATTCAGGGGAGGAGGTTTCGTCGGGTCCAAGGGTCAAGCACCATCCCTATGCAAGGCCTCGCGCTGCCAAGCGCGATGGCCCTTCCTTGCCCGGGTGGAACGCCACCACCACAAGGGGGCGCCGTTCCGACCCCTCCTACCTCCTCTCGAACTGGGCCGGTCGCTTTGCCTGGCAAAGCGTGGATTCGACCGTGCAGGGCGGGGCCCGGCCCGAATCGTGCACGACGCTCCGAACAGGAGCGACGCGACACCGATCCCCCCCGGCTCCCGCATCACACAACGCCCGGCACGGACCGGGAGCTCGCGTCGGCTATACGTCGGCCTAACCGCTGCCCCGGTCAACGTCGATGCCTTACTCGCATGCTCACATCCACACGCGACTCTTCCTATACTCACACATCCAGGTGTCTCCATACACTTTGTTATTGCACTTGCTCGTGCATTCTCTTTCGCTCCATACTCAGGTCTACTCATAACGCTCACCACACACTCTCGCGCACATTCTTGCGCACCCATTCTCCTCGCACACTCTATCATCACACACTCCGTTCCACACCTCTCCTCCATTACGTCCTCCGTAACACTCGTGGGTTTGCACTCTTGCACATACCCACTCCCGCGCTCCGATGTGCCCTCCCGCACACGTGCCACAACCAACTCAGGTGTGCGTTCTCGCACACCCGCCACAACCAACTCACCCTCCGTGTCACACTCACCCTCACACATACACTCCCTTGTGCATTCTCCCTCGCTCTCGGTAACACACTCGCACTCTGACGCCATTCGTACACGCGCGCCATTGCCATCCATAACGCGCACCACGGACCTTTTACGAGCGCCCGGGTCTAGACCAACACCCAAGCTTGCTGAACCTCCCCTCACACCATATACATTTCCGAACATATCGCCACTCACCTCTTCCTCGCCTCTTCCTCGTCGCTCCTCCTCCGCCACCTGCAAACTCTTTATCTGGTTAGCAAGTACATCATCATGATTTTAGCACAGACCTTACACCAATTCCATCACCTCCTCCTTTATCTCTTTCTTAGTCTCCCTCCATCTCTTCTTAATTTAACTTACCCCCTCTTTCACTTCCTCTAACTTCTGCTTCACCTCATTTATTTCCCGGTGCACCCCCTCAATTTCTTCCTCTAATGCTACCTTGGTCGTCTCTATGTGCTTCCTCACTTCTCGTTATTTCGTCTCCATCGTCTCTACCACCTCCTCCAACCTCCTTGTCAGTCCCTCGTGTACCGTCTGACATTCTTTCTTCGTCGCTATCAGTTCTTTCTTTATCTCCTTCTGTGTCACTTCCAGCCCCCCTATCACAGCTGTGTTCTTCTCTACCTGTTCACCCAACTCCTTTTGTCCCACTGTCAGCTGCCCTACTCCTTGCGTCAACTCCTCTATACCCCCCTTGTAACCTCGCCGTACTCTTTCTCACCTCTCTCTCCATGCGCTCCTCACACTGCTTCACCTCATCGCGTACTCCTCTGACCTCTTCGCTCACCCCATGCCTTATATCCTTCCCCTTCTCTCCTATATCCTTGGTGGATTCCGCCCTCATCTGTTCCAGCTCCCCCTTGTGGGTGTCCAATTTGGTTTCTAGCCCATTTTGACCTCCTCTATCTGCTCCCCCATTTGTTTGATTTCCCGGGCGGATTGCTCCCCTATTTCCCTCAATTTGCCTTCCATATTGTTTTCTAACCCCTCTAACCCATTCTTCACCCCTTCCATTTGGTTCTCCTGGGTGGTCATCCTATTTTCCAATCCCGTTAACCCGTCCTTCATTTCCACAATTTGGCTACCCACGTCCTTCAATTGGCCCCCTAATTTGATTTCTAGCCCCCCAATTTGGCTTTCTAATCGCTCCCCCATTCTATCTTCCAAATTACTCAACCCGTCTCTCAATCCCCCAATTTGGGTTTCTAATCCCACAAAGTTGACTTCTAGGCCCCCAGTTTGGCTTCCCAATTGCTCCCCCATTCTATTTTCCAATCCCTTGAAGCTATCTTCTGTTTTGACCATCAAGCCATGTGGGTCACAAATAGGCCCCAGTCTACTGCCGCTGCAGGCCCAGCTACCGCGGCCACGTGCGCGGCTCCGCAATCTTGTGCTGCCGCGACCACGTGCGAGGTGCCGCCATCGTGTGCGCCTGCAACCCCTCTACCGCAGCTTCTTCAACCTCCTCTTCCATTACTCCCACGGCCTCCCTGGGGTCCTGGGTTGACTCTAACCCCTCTTCTATCTCCCCCACCGGCATCCGACCGCCTTGATCATCCAAGGCACGATTATAATTTGGATATTATAATAAAATTTCGGCCACTCGTAATTTTGACCCAATTTTTTCGATGGATTAAAATTTGGTTCGGGCTTCAAATCCCACTCCCCGACACCAATTGTTACGGATCTCGGAGTACGGCACTCCCGTTAGCAAGGGGGGGGGGCGTGAATCCCCTTGTCTTGTTAAGCTGGCCGTCTCCGGTCCTGGAACTATCCTGCTCCTTTGTGGGGTGAGATTGTCCAGGCTGATTGGTCAACGGGTTCCCAAATACCTTCACCAATCTCTCCGCAAAGCAGCGAGATGAGTCCCTGCTCGAACCGTGGATGTGATGGTAATTGCCGAGCGGTTTAGCAATCCGCGATACGAGCCGTTAACAAAAGGACTAAACCCGATTAAAAGCGGTTGGCCAAATCGTGCCACAGGTACTCAATTGGAGACAGGACAAAAGTGATCGGGTGAGAATGAATCAAAAAGAGTAAAGGAAGAACACAGGTTTATTAATTATGTACACTAAATGAAGAGGAAACGAAAGGAAAATAATATACAGAAGAGGAAGAAGAAGGACACAGGGCAGCCTTATGCAGTCTTACTTAGCAAACGCCCCAGACAGAACGAACACACTTACACTCAAAGGGATGGAATGGCAGGAAAGGCAGGAATGGCAGGAATGGCAGGAAAGGAGGAGAAGGTCCAAGCAGATGGCACAGGCGTCGAGGTCCGCTCCAGGTCGCGCTCCGGTCCACGCTCCGGGCTTGAGCAAAAACCCAACGGCAGCTGCGCGTATGGTTTGCACGCGGTCGGACAATGCCAATATATTTCTCGGGGAAGCTGGCCTCCTGCTTATGTAATAGGTCAACACCGCGCTTCTCTCCTCTTGCTCGAACCTCTGGTGTCGCCGTCGTGCTCATCTCGTGAAGCAGTCCCTCTCCGCCGCTTTTATTGGGCGTTGTGAGATCAAGCCGCCGGCTCCCAGGACACGCCCAATGGTGAGCTTGCCTCAGCCCTGGTTGGCTCCAAGAGCTTACCGGTCCCGCCCCTCGACGAGACGTTGACAGGGCCACGCCTTGTTCTTGGCGCCCAACTTACTCCTCCCCCTTTTTCCTCCAGAGGACCAAGTGCGTGATGGCGTTTGCACGGGTCGTAGAAAAGCACTCTTCCTGCCATTGAAGAGATTGGGGCCTATTCTTATTTGATTGATGCAACGTAGATTCAAACTATTGGGAACACAGCCTTAATTACACACATACTAATGAGATATCTATAGAGATCCTAAGGTGTGCTACATGTTGCTCGTGGACTAGCTATGGGTGCGATCTTTAACGTTAGACAAATGGGGGTATTTACAGGGGATTATTTATAAGGGAATATTTACATAAATTTACCAAGTGGAGGGTTCTATAAACCGCAACAATCAATATATATATATATATATATATATATATATATATATATATATATATATATATATATATGTATATATATATATATATATGTATATATATATATATATATATATATATATATATATATATAAAAATATATACATACATACATATATACTGTATATATATATATATATGTATACATATATATATATACTGTCACGTGAAAAAGTAAGTACAGAGTACACCCCATGTAAAGTTTTGACTTTTTCAACATATTTCAACATACAGCTATTTCATCTTCATTTCAACAATATTGCTAGATAAAGGTGATATATACACAAAGAATTAAGTTAAGCACCCCCCCCCGTTTTTTTACAACCTCGCACATTACAAGTTTGTTGTCGTCAAAACAGTGTAATATACCCATGATATTGCTATATTTTCTGGAGAAGTGATATTATGGTCACATAAAAACATAACAATCATGCCGTTTTCAATATTTTATTCTGAATAATTTAAGGTGAAATTTTTTGGGAATTTTAGGCATATTTTCACCTCAATTTAAGTATGGAGCTATAGGTCCATCACGGACAGTGTGGATGACGTTTATGTTTTCTAACGTACAGTCATTGTTCTGAGAAGACCTCTAGCGATCTTTGCGTCAATAACGTGTGTAGGACCCACGTGATCGGATCACTGACTCAACCAATCACTTTTTTCACTTTGATCACTCAATTTCATCAATGGATAATTGCTATTGTCATACCAATCATTATTTGATCTCACATACCTTAGAATATATGCCAATGTATACATATACACAAAGAATATATATTAGGGGGTGCTTACCTTAATTCGTTGTGTAGGGGTGCTTAACTTAATTCTTTGTGTATAATATAACAAATATCATGAAACATTTACATTTTGTAGTCTATTGTAAAATTTAAATAAACATAAATGCAAATTTCGCATGTGGAAAAAGTAAGTACACCCCTACATTTATCACTACTTCAAATACCTAAAATTAGAATCAGGTGCACCAGCTCAGGTGCAAATGATTAGAACATTGTCAGAGAGGATCTTGGAGGAACCTGTCTTATTTAAACCTCAGACATTTAGTTTGGTTTGCTCATTGTTGTTGAAGTGTGCGGCGCCACCATGCCTCGATCAAAAGAGCTCTCTGAGGCCTTCAGAAAGAAGGTTATAGATGCCTACGAGTCTGGGAAGGGATTTAAAAAGATCTCCAAACAATTTGAAATCAATCATTCGACTACACGGAAGATCATCTACAAGTGGAGAAGATTCCAAACAACTGCCAACTTGTTCAGGCCAGGCCGCCCCAGCAAGTTCAGCCCGAGAGCAGACCGCAAGATGCTGAAAGAAGTCTCTAAGAACCCCAGAATGTCATCACGGGACCTACAGGTAGCTCTTGCCACTGTTGATGTCAAAGTGCACGAGTCTACCATGAGAAAGAGGCTGCACAAATTTGATCTACATGGGAGGTGTGCCAGGAGGAAACCTTTGCTGTCCAGAAAGAACATCAGGGCAAGACTAAAGTTTGCCAATGAACACCTAGGCAAAGACAAGCACTTCTGGAACAATGTGCTCTGGACAGATGAGTCAAAGGTAGAGCTATTTGGCCACAGTACCAGAAGACATGTTTGGCGAAAACCAAAGACAGCATTTGACCACAAGAACCTGATACCAACTGTAAAGCATGGTAGTGGAAATATTATGGTTTGGGGCAGCTTTGCTGCATCAGGGCCTGGGCAGCTCACCATCACAGAATCCACTATGAATTCTTCATTGTACCAGAGGGTGCTTGAGGATAATGTGAGGCCATCTGTCGGAAAGTTGAAGCTCAACCAAAGGTGGACCTTGCAACATGACAATGACCCTAAACATACCAGTAAATCCACCAAGGAATGGCTGAAAAGAAAGAAATGGAGGGTTCTGGAATGGCCAAGTCAAAGCCCGGATCTAAATCCCATCGAGATGTTGTGGGGGGATTTTAAACGAGCTGTGCATGCAAGATACCCCTCAAACATCGCACAGCTGAAAGAATTCTGCATGGAGGACTGGGCAAAAATTTCTTCCAGTCGATGTCAGAGACTGAGTGAATGAATGAATGATCGTTTTGAGGCCATTTTTTCCCGCTAAAGTGGGGGTTCGCCTTGCGGGCCCCATGACAATCATGGTTCCCTGTTTGAGGCAATGTTTTTATGGCCGGATGCCCTTCCTGACGCCAACCCTTGGTCGCCTCTTACGATGCGCAGGGATATGGTGTACCTATTCTAAACCGGGGTACACACCGGGACGATGTCAGAGACTGGTAGACAGTTATAAGAAATGCCTACTTGAGGTTGTTTCTGCGAAAGGGGGCAATACGACCTATTAGAGCCAAGGGTGTACTTACTTTTTCCACATGCGAAATTTGTATTGATGTTTATTTAAATTATACAATGGACTACAAAATGTAAATGTTTCATGATGTTTGTTATATTATATCACCTTTATCTATCAATATTGTTGAAATGAAGATCAAATAGCTGTATGTTGAAATATGTTGAAAAAGTCAAAACTTTACATGGGGTGTACATACTTTTTCACGTGACTGTAAATATATATATATATATATACATATGGTGGTCCAGAAACCCTGGGCACATTTTGAAGAATGTTACCTGCAACAAATAACTAAGTTTATTATTGTTCTTTGGTGCAAAACAAAACATGATTGTTTTGTCCCTGTCGTGCCATTGAATGACACCAGGTGGGTTGACTCAACCTGTCATCCTTGCAAAGGTCGGCGAAATGAGTAATAGCTTACTGGGGTAATAAGCCATTCAAGTATCCTGTGTCGGAGTGGCGACCCATCCAGGATTGTATTCCTTAGCCAATGAAACTGCCTCGTCAGCCCCATGCGCCTCATACCGTGAAAGGAATGGTTGTTATATTATATCCCAATATCAAGTGTACTTTGTGTTCCAGAAGAAAGTATCACTTTGTGGAAGTATCACCACTTTAAATTGCCCAGTGTAGGTGCACCGAGATGGGTGGAAGTGTCAATGCTTGTATATACAGTGCCAATAGAACGTATTCACCCCCTTTCAAATTTTTCACCTTTTGTTGCCTTATAGCCTGGAATGAAATTACATTAAATCAGACTTTTCAAACTTTATTTACATATCATAACCCACAACTTCTAAGTGAAAAAGAAATTCCACAGATTTTAGAAAATTAATTAAAAATACAAAACTATAATACCTTGATTGGATAAGTGTCTACCCCCCTGAATGAATACTTGGTGGAAGCACCTTTGACAGCAACTACACCTGTGAGTCCATTGGGATAGGTCTCCACCAACTTTGGACACCTTGAATGGGCAATATTTGCACATTCTTCTGTGCAAAATTGATCAAGCGTGAGGAACGTTGATGGACAGCAATCTTCAAGTCATGCCATGGATTGTCGATTGGATTTCGGTCAGGGCTCTGACTGGGAAACTCAAGGACATTTATCTTTTTGCTCCTGAGCCACTCCAGTGTAGCTTTGGCTGTGTGCTTCAGGTCGTTGTCATGCTGAAAGGTGAATTTCCATCCCAATTTCAGCTTTCTTGCAGAGGGCAGCAGGTTTTCCTGTAGGATTTTTCTGTATTTTGCTCCATCCATTTTCCATTCTATCCTGACAAGTGCCTTAGTCCCTGCTGATGAGGAACATCTCCATAACATGATGCTTCCACCATGATGCTTCACAGTAGGGATGGTGTTTTTTGGGTGATGTGCTGTGTTGGGTTTGCGCCAAACATAACATTTTGCATTTATTCCAAAATGTTTTGTCAAGCCACAAAACTTTTTGCCACATGGCTTTTTGGAATCTCAGGAATGTTTTTTTGCACACCTCAAACGGATCTCAAGGTGGGCTTTTTTGAGTAATGGCTTCCTTCTTGCCATCCTACTGTACAGGCCAGACTTTTGGAGTGCTTAGGATATTGTTGTCACATGCACACAGTGACCAGTCTTTGCCATAAAGACATGTAGCTCTTTCAAAGTTATCATTGGCCTCTTGGTGGCCTCTCTGATCAATCTCCTCCTTGCTTGCTTATCCAGTTTGGAGGGATGGCCTGATCTAGGCAGGGTCTTGGTGGTATCATATGCCATCCACTCCTTAATGATTGTCTTGACTGTGCTCCAAGGGATATTCAAGGCATTTGAAATATTTTTATACCCATCCCCTGATCTGTGCCTTTCCACAACTTTATCTCCGAGATCTTTTGAAAGCTCCTTGGTGCTCTTGGTTGAGTCTTTGTTGTGAAATACACTACCCAGCAGAGGAACCTACAGGAATAGCTGATTTTATTCTGAAATCATCAGAATCACTAAAATTTAACACAGGTGAAGGCCAATTAACTTGGTGTGTGATTTTGAAGGTGATTGTTACACCTGAGCTAATTCACAATTGCTATTATAAGGGGGGTGGACACTTATCCCACCAAGATGTTATAGTTTTGTATTTTTAATTAATTTTCTGAAATTTGTACAATTTGTTTTTCACTTGGGAATTGTGGGCTACGATGTGTAAATAAAAGTGGAAAAAGTCTGATTAAATGCATTTGAATTCAAGGCTATAAGTCAACAAAAGGTGAAACTTGGTCACAAGAAACTCATTTTGCAATAAATGTTCGTTTCCCATAAATCGTACACTTTCAAAAATCCAATCTCACCCCTCCCCTCCAAATCTTCCCCATAACCCCTCCCCTCCAAATCTTCCCCATCACCCCTCCCCTCCAAATCTTCCCCATCACCCATCCCTTTCAAATCTCCCCCCTTGCCCCCTCCCTCCTAAACTACCCCCTCACCCCTCCCCGCCAAGACGCCCCCTCGCCCCTCCCCTCCTAGACTCCTGCCTCACCCCTCCCCTCCAAATCTCCCCCATATCCCATCCCTTTCAAATCCCTCCCCTTGTCCCTTCCCTCCCAAACTCCCCCCTCACCCCTCCCCTTCAAATCTCCCCACCCTCATTGCTTCTCAATTTCCCCCCTCTCACTCCCCCTCCTCAAAGCGTCCTCCCCGCTTCTTCCCCCTTCAAACTCTCACCTCCATCTCCCCCAACCTTCTGCCTCGCTCTTCCCCCTCCTCAAATAACACCTCATTGTGGCTCACCCAATCACCATCAAACCTTTTGTCCGCCCCATCCTTCCCTTTCTCCGAGCTATTCTGAAATCTCTGACACACCTTCAACAGCTCTCCCTATCTCTTCCACCTCTTCCACATCTTACCCTACCCCTCCTCCCCCCTGTTCTGTATCTGATGCTCCCCCTTCCTCTTCATTAACGGTATGGACCTCAAACATCCGGGGCCTTCGTTCAAACTTAACTGATCTCTCCATACAGGTTGCTTCTGTCAAACCAGACGTGATCTGCTTAACAGAAACTTTCCTCCTTTATGATGTCTCTGATTCCATAGTATCTCTCCCGGGCTACTCCCTCCTCCGGTATGATAGACCTGAGCCTCGTCCTGGAGGCGGGGTTGCTATCTTTATCAAAAACTCTCTTCCTCACTCGCCCTGCACTGCATTCTCTCCACCTCACCCCCAGGAATACCTCTGGCTACGGCTTCCCCTTCGCTCCCACCTCTTGTTCATATGTGTGTTGTACCGTCCACCAAACAGTGATGACTCCATCTACATCTCGCTGTCTGATGATATGGACCAACTTCTATCTACTCATCCCAACTCTCTCTTCCTCATATGTGGTGATTTCAATTGTCACCATGCCAGTTGGCTGGGTGTGGGTACCTCTCTCACCAGCCATGGCTCTTCAGCAAAGGACTTCTGCGACTCACTGGGACTGACACAATCTGTCAATTTCCCGACCCGGATCTCAGTCAACGGAACATCTTCTCTTCTGGACTTGGTTATGACTAACTTCCCTGAAAATGTCTGCTGCTCTTCTTCTGCTCCGATCGGATCATCTGATCATGTCCTTGTTAAAGTGGACATCTCTCTGACCATCCTCAGGGAGCCTGCTCAGCGTCGACGAGTCTGGCATTTCACTCAGGCCACCTGGCACGGTCTTCAAGCAGCCATCAATCATCTGGACTGGTCTCCCATCTCTACCACCTCTGACATCAACTCATCCTGGGAATTCTTCCAAAGTAAATTGCTCTCTCTCATGCACAGATTTATCCCATCTCGTCTTCAGTTGTCATACCCTTCCTCCCGTCCATGGTACACGGAATCTTGTGGTGAGGCTGTTGCCCAGAAACAACTTGCCTTCATCTCCTGGAAAGCAAATCCAACGGAAGGAAATCTCATTTCCTTTCACAAAGCCCGAAACAAGTGTGTGTCCACCCTCAGGAGAGCCAGGAAACAATATCTCTCCGTTCTCAAGACCGAACTCTCTTATCTGTCTCCCTCTTCCAAATCCTGGTGGCGTCTGGTCAAATCCGTTTCTGGTGTTTGTTCCCCCTCCATCCCCTCACGTACCTCAAACGGCTACACAGCTGACTCCGCACGTGAAAAAGCTGAATGCCTCAACTCTGTGTTTGCCTCTAAATCTTGTGTCCCAAACCCATCCCTCTCTGTACCCACCATACCCAGTCGTACCCTGCTGCTCCTGGACTCCGTGTCCTTTCCTCCTGACAAGGTGGAAAAGTTTCTGTCAACCCTCGACTCTGATTCTGCAACTGGACCCGACGGCATCAGCCCACGGGTCCTAAAATCCTGCTCTGCTGCTCTATCTCACCCTCTCTCTGTTCTCTTCACCCTCTCTTTTGCTCAAGGTCAACTGCCATCTGCTTGGAAATCAGCCAACATCACCGCTTTGCACAAAAAAGGTGCAAAAACAGATCCTAGCAACTACAGACCAATCAGCCTTCTCCCAATTATCAGCAAAGTCATGGAATCCATCATTGCTTCGGATATGAAATCTTTCCTCTTCTCCAATGGCTTGATCTCTGATCATCAATTTGGTTTCAGACCAGGTCACTCTACTCTGGACATGCTGCTTCTGCTGTCTCAACAATGGATGGAGGTCCTCAATGCCAAACAGGAAATTAGAGCTGTCTCCCTCGACATATCACGTGCCTTCGACACGGTCTGGCACCCCGCTCTGCTCACCAAACTCTCCTCCTTTGGTATCCATGGAAATCTCCACGCATGGCTGGCAGACTTCCTCTCTAGTCGTCGTCAACGTGTGGCCCTGAATGGGTTTCTCTCATCTCCTCTTCCTGTTCAGGCTGGAGTTCCCCAAGGCAGTGTTCTGGGCCCCGTGCTTTTTCTGGTCTTCATCAATGATCTCTCTGACTCTCTCGAAAATCCTCTCTATCTCTTTGCTGATGACTCCACTCTCTGCCGCTCCATTCCTCTTCCCTCAGATCGGCAGTCTGCTGCCTCCTCACTCTCTGAAGACCTGGACAAAATCACAGACTGGTCAAACAAGTGGAACATGTCTTTCAATCCTGACAAATCTCACACTCTTACTATGTCTCTCCGAAAAGATCGACTGGACAACCCTCCCATCTACTTTCTCAACAATCCTCTCCAAGAAGTTCTGTCGCTCAAGATTTTGGGTCTCACTATCTGCCATGATCTTTCTTGGGAAAACCACATTTCCAAGCTGGCCTCCAAAGCCAGTCGCCGACTGGGCATCCTCCGTCGTGCGAAGTCCTTCCTCGGCACACCTGAGCTCCTCACCACATACAAGGCTTTCATCCGCAGCTCAATGGAATACTGTTCTCCCCTATGGGCCGGTGCTCCTGTCTCACACCTAGCTCGGCTTCACGCTGTTGAAACCAAAGCTTTCAGAATTATTGGAATCTCCCGCGATGAAGCTATCTCTGAGGGCCTTTCACTCACTCACCGCAGGCAGGTAGGTGGTCTTTCTGTCTTCTACCGACTCCTCTCCGGCCTTGCACCCCCAGCTCTCTCTGTGCTCTGTCCCCCCAATATTCCTACAGGTCGCACAAGATCTGCCAGCAACCCTCTGATGGTTAAACTGCCGAAATCTCGGCTCTCTGCTCACCTTCACTCTTTCATTCCTCTTTTCTCCCGCCTCTGGAACAAACTCCCTCACTCCCTTCAATCCCACTCCTCCCTCCAGGTCTTTAAAACAGCTGTTCACCACCATCTCTTATCTTCCCCCATCCAAAACCTTGATCTTTTCTACCCCCGCTAATTCACCCCAGATCCACCTTGTTTGAAATTCCAACTTCTTTCCTGGAAGTCCTGGCAGTGTCCATATGTTTTATACCTCTCACACCGCCCCCTTCCCATGCCCCCCCCCCCCCCAAAGCCCTCGCCCTCTCTCAGATCTCTCGATGTCTCCATGTCTCTCGGTCCCTGCTCTCAAATGTTGTGTTTGTGTCCTTCCCCCTCTCTCCCCATCTTGTCTACCGCTCCCTATGTTATATGTTTTATGTGTCGGTTTGTCTTTCTGTGTGATTAATGTTCGCTCTTTCACGAGCCTCGATCTTGTATACAAAAAAAAAAAAAAAAAAAAAAAAAAAAATCTAAAAGGCTGTGTAGACTTTCTATAGGCACTGTATATAATTAAGAAATACTTGATGAAAGGATATTATATTAAAACAGGCCTTTTAATGATTAAAAAAAACCTTCTGAATGGCCAATTCTCCAACTACATCATACAGTGCCTTCAGAAAGTATTCACACCCCTTGACTTTTTCACACTTTCTTTTGTTACAGCCTAAATTTAAAGTGGATTAAATTTCATTTTTTGGTCATTGATCAACACAAAATACCACATAATGACAAAGTGAAAACA
The DNA here is from genome assembly GCF_964187855.1 of Myxine glutinosa. NCBI lineage: Eukaryota > Metazoa > Chordata > Myxini > Myxiniformes > Myxinidae > Myxine > Myxine glutinosa. The sequence goes on from NC_136273.1 coordinate 74,635,431, forward strand.
TGTTTTTAGAAATCCTTACACAAGTTTATTGAAAATGAAACAAAGAAATATCTGACTTACATGAGTAAGGGGTGTTGCAAAACATTTTACCTTATTTTTCCCCCCGAGAACCCGTTACGGTTGTGCACGCATTCGGACATGACGTGTGCGTGCGTACGTGCCGTGTGCGTACCTTGCGTCTACGTCGTCACCTTTTCTTTGCTTGTCGTTGCTGTGATGGTTTTGTCGCAGATTGAACAACGCGTCGCATGTGCGTTATTCTATTCTCAGCTATTTTAACGTCCATCAAAGGAAGCATGCCTCAGGGGAAAAAAAGGTAAAATGTTTTGCAACACCCTTTATTCAAGCCCTTGAGTCTTTTTTTTTTGTATACAAGTTTGAGGCTCGTGTAAGATCTAACATTAATCACAAAAAAACAAACGGACACATAAAGCATAAGATAAAGGGAGCGGGAGACAAGATGGGGAGAGAGGGGGAAGCACACAAGTACAACATTTGAGAGCAGGGACATCGGGAGATCTGTAGGAGGGAGAGGACTTGGGGGGAGGAGGCGTGGGAAGGGGGTTGGGGGGTGGGAGAGGTCAAAAAAAAAAACACATGGTCACTGCTAGGACTTCCAGGAAAGAAGTCAGTATTTCAAAAAAGTGGATCTGGGGTGAATTAACGGTGGTAGAAAAGATTCAATACTTCGTAGAAGCACCTTTGGCAGCGATTACAGTTTCAAGTCTTCTTGGGTATGTCTGTATCAGCTTTGCAATTCTGGATTCGGAGAGTTTCTCCCATTCTTTCTTGCAGATTTGCTGAAGTTGGATGGGGAGCGTCGGTGAACAGCAATCTTCAAGTCTTTCAACAGATTGTCAATGGCATTCATTTCTCGGCTTTGGATGGGCCACTCAAGGACTTTCACATTCTTGTTCTGAAGTCATTGCAGTGTTTCTATGGCTGTATGCTTGGGGCAATTGTACTGTTGGAAAATAAATCTTCACCGTAGTCTGTCTTTTGCACTCTGAAGCAGGTTCAAGGATTTGCCTTTATTTGCTCCATTCAAAGTTCCCTCTATCCTTCCAAGTCTACCAGTCCCTGCTGCTGAAAAGCATCCCCACAGCATGAGTCTGCCACCACCATGCTTCACGGTAGGGATGGTATTAGATGGGTGATGAGCTGTGCTTAGTTTCTGCCAGATATAGCACTTTGCTTTCAGGCCAAAGAGTTCAATTTTCGTCTCTTCAGATCACGGAATCTTTTGCCACATGCTCTCAAAGTCTTTCCCTTGCCTTTTTGCAAACTCCAGGCATGATGTAATGTGCCTTTTTCTCAGGATGGGCTTCCGTCTGGCCACTCTCCCATAAAGCCTAGATTTGTGAAGTGCTGCAGAGACTGTTGTCTTTCTGGCAGGCTCTTCCATCTCAGTCAAGGAACTTTGTAGTTCCGTCAGAATGGTCATTGGGTTCTTGATCACTTCCCTGACCAAGGACCTTCTTGCCCGGTCGCTCATTTTGGTGAGACGACCAGCTCTAAAAAGAGTCTGAATTTTTCCATATTCTTTCCATTTCCTAGTAATGGAGCTCACTGTGTTCTTGGGAACTTTGAACACACTATAATTTTTTTAATACTCTTCCCCAGATCTATGCCTCCTCACAATTTATCTCGGAGTTCTATGGACAGTTCCTTGTATTTCATGGTAGAGTTTCTGCTCTGACATGTAATAGCAACTGTGGGACCTTATGTAGAAAGGTGTGTTTCTTTCTAAATCATGTCCAGTCAATTGAATTGGCCACAGGTGGACTCCAATCAAGTTGCAGAGACATCTCAAGGATGATCAAAGGAAATTGAATCCACCTGATCTCAATTTTTAGTGTCGTAGCCAAAGGGGTTGATACTTATTGACTCAAAACATTTCAGCTTTTCATTTTTAATTAATTTGTAAAATTTTCTAAAAATAATATTCCACTTTGATATTATGGGGTATTATGTGTCGAATCAGTGACAAAAGAAAATCTCAATTTTATCCATTTTCAATTTAGGCTGCAACACAACATAATGTGAAAAAGACAAGGGGTGTGAATTCTTCCTGAAGGCCCTGTAAGTAACAGAGAGTGATTTGCTTTACAATACATGTCCCCTACCGATGTGATATTTGCCAAGTCCAAAAAGGGCATAACTGAAAAATTGACTAAATGCCCCAGAACTCGAACTTTTTCTGTAACTTGTTATAATAAAGCCATGTACCAAGTTTCAGTTCAATATGTTGATGGGTATAGGGAAAAAAGTCTGAAAAGCCACACGGTAAACATATGGAGAGAAAACATATAGTCCCCTCCGTTGAAACTGGCAGGGGACTAGTAAGAAGGTCATCTTTAATGAATGTAGCACAAAGAAACATGACAAAACACTGTGACGGAAACACTCAAGTAAATGAAAATTAAATTTAAGCTGAAAATAAATTGATTAATGTTGGTGTGCCTTCATCATTATCTCTACCTCATTATCAAATCTACTTCAATGACAATTTTATGGGCAGATGATACAGTCTCTAGAATTGTGGGGAAAACCGTTGATTTCCTGGTATCTCATATATATTTGGAGTAATAAAAAGGCTTTCAAGAGAATGAAATGGATTTGCACTCTCTAAAAAGAAACCAATATATAGGAAGGTATATTGTTGTTTTTTTGTTTTTCTAAATCACCGTTGAATCAGTGGCTGATTGGTTGATGCACATGCGCGTCAACAATCATAATAATACTCCTTATAGTGGAACAACTTATAAATCCAAATGTTTCCTGCGTTTATCTATATTTTAACACCCTTCATCGCCTTGCTTGGTATAAAGACCCGAGACATGGTGTTCCCAATGTCCAACGAAACCTGCCCGAGGTGTCATTGTCGTCTGTCAAAATGATTGCGCAGACAGCGGTAGAACGCAATGTTTTCCGGGGAATTGTGACCCGAGGTTGGAGAGTAATTCCCTCCATTTGCGTCGGGAACGGCACCAGAACATTTAAATTACATATGTATAGAGAGAGGTGCGAGAGAACCTATAAAAAGCAAACTTTGACATTCGCAAAGTTTGCAAACCTTAATATTTGCAAAGTACTGATAAGCAGATGTATGACATAAAAACAAAATAGCCATAAAGATTGTTTGACAAATGGCAGATGGTGCATATTTTACTTCTAACAACACGAGTTATATCTAAATGCCTGAACGTTGGAATGTTGTTGAATTACAATAAACCATTGATCGATTATGACAAACGAGTAGACTTACCTGTCGGTGGTTAAAGTTTTACGTAGCTCTGTTAAAATCCTGAAAATGTTCTCCAATTTAAGGGTCTGTTATGCTGGAGCATCTTCCTCTCCATAGCCTGTTTTCACTCTGGTGGAGTAAATTATCCCGATCATGGAAAGAGATTACACAAAGTTATCTGAGTATATAATTTATCACTGATATCAACTTTAATCTGACACAACTAGCTGCCATCCCTGTTTCCTGACGTTCCAAATGTCTCTCGACGGAGAACTTAATTGCAAAATATTGTTATTATACAAATTTGTTGCATTGTTATCCTGTGTGTCTTAATATGTCTGTACTAAGTTTTGGAAAACAAGTTGGGAGTTTTAAACCAATGGAGCCACTCCACAGTTATTCTCGACACAACTAGCTGCCATCCCTGTTTCCTGACGTCCAAATGCCTCTCGACGGAGAACTTCATTGCAAAATATTGTTATTATACAAATTTGTTGCATTGTTATCCTGTGTGTCTTAATATGTCTGTACTAAGTTTTGGAAAACAAATTGGGAGTTTTAAACCAATGGAGCCACTCCACAGTTATTCTCAACACAACTAGCTGCCATCCCTGTTTCCTGACGTCCAAATGCCTCTCGACGGAGAACTTCATTGCAAAATATTGTTATTATACAAATTTGTTGCATTGTTATCCTGTGTGTCTTAATATGTCTGTACTAAGTTTTGGAAAACAAGTTGGGAGTTTTAAACCAATGGAGCCACTCCACAGTTATTCTCAACACAACTAGCTGCCATCCCTGTTTCCTGACGTTCCAAATGTCTCTCGACGGAGAACTTCATTGCAAAATATTGTTATTATACAAATTTGTTGCATTGTTATCCTGTGTGTCTTAATATGTCTGTACTAAGTTTTGGAAAACAAGTTGGGAGTTTTAAACCAATGGAGCCACTCCACAGTTATTCTCAACACAACTAGCTGCCATCCCTGTTTCCTGACGTCCAAATGCCTTTCGACGGAGAACTTAATTGCAAAATATTGTTATAATACAAAGTTGTTGCACCAGCAACGGTACCTGCCCTATGGGCGGGGCTTCAATTGGGAGGCCCAAAAGAAAAAGCAAAATATCAGAAATTGAAGGTTTTATTTTATTTTAAACGATTTATATAAACATCCGTTAAATCATATCACCCGCAAATCATCAAAAGCTAAACAGTATTTGTAGAATTTCAATAAAAGCCACATCACTGGTCATATCGGTAAATATTATTCCATCGTGTTTGGAAAAACTGGAAAATTGGAAAAATTGGAAAATTGGAAAAAAAAATTGGAAAAACAATACAGCCTATTTTACTCCAGGTGGTCCCAGGGTTACCCACCCAAAATTTTGTTGCGATCGGTTCAGCCGTTTTTTGCGGTACCCGGGAGCAGACAGACAGACACAGACATTTGGTGAATTACATTATAGTAAGATTGTTATCTTGTGTCTTACTATGTCTGTACTAAGTTTTGGAAAACAAATTGGGAGTTTTAAACCAATGGAGCGACTCCACAGTTATTCTCAAGGAGGCGGTTATCCTATAAAAGCTTAGGTTCATTGCGTGCGTCCTTTACGCCAAAGGTCAAAAATGTGCCTTTCGAATACGGACGTGAACCTTGCATTGGGCGTTTACCTGTTTCTTCCTCGAGATATAATGTGTCAAGTAGCTTATTGTTATTTCGTCAATGTTTTGTCACTCAAATTGCCCAATGGTGAACCCCAGCTGACCTCTGGAGAACGAATCTCCTCCGTGCCTCATAAGACCTGCCCTTCAGGGCTCATTGGCTTTTCTCGCTTGGGCCTTGCTCCTCGGCAAATGAGTAACATTGCCTGATTGATGGGTACATCGCTGGTACGGGCAATTGGGAGATGCTTTAATAAAGACTGAACTGTGCTGATCAGTCGGTGACCCTGAGAGGCCATGTTTTGCACATTCAAGAGTGTGCACAATTGTTTTTGCTATAACTTCATCGGTTTAGCTTTTATTATTATAGTATATTTTTTATTATCCACATGCTGTTTGAATGGTGTCAGAAAAATAGTTTTTTTTTTGCTTATTGCAATCTATCTTTAACATTTCAATTTTTTGTTTTCACCGAGTGTCACATAATCGCCCTATTTGAAGTAAAATGATGATTATGACTTGAGTTGTGTGGAGGCTTTAGCTAAGGATCAAACGCTTCCATGCCTATGATGCGTGAGAACTTCCAATGAAACGCTCGCACGTGCCGCGTCACCACCCAGCTGTGGTTGGCCAGCAGCAGGAAGCGTGTGTGGGGCCACGTTTAAACAGTGGAAGGTCGAAGGGTGGGGGTGAGAGATTAAGATAAGGCTTTCTCTGTGTGAACTCCACAACATGACAAACCCAATCACTACCCCTCCTCCCTCCTCCTCTACTTCCCATTGAAACATGCACCACCCTCTTCCCTCCACCTTGATTCCCTTCCAGGCTGCATTCTTTGGGGCTCGGCTGACAGATGAGCTGTCAGGAGCTCAATGCCTGGGGATGAGAATGACCTGGGATGGGCCATCATGGAGAAGCAGTCCAGCGTTAGAGGTGCTGGATGCTCAACTAGGCCTTAAATCTGATGCACTGAACTAGGATGGCGCTGTATTGTAGAAAGGCCTAGAAAGTTTGTGCAAGGCCAAAACATAGCTAAACTAGAGGCAAACAACAGCATAGGTTCAGGCGAAGAAGAACCTAGGCCTGTTTGCAAGCCTGCAAAAGAAGCATACGTTACAAGATAAAATATGGTGTGTTTTGTCACGCATATCTAAGTAGAAGTGTTTCGAATCAGCAAAACTTGATCAGGTGTATGAGCCACTTTATTCTTTTGGTTTGTAGCCGTGGTCGGTGGTACCTGAGGCACTGTCTCTCACCACGGTGGGGCCACCTGCTGGTGCATTTTGTACGTGATATTGCAATGCTTACCATTGGATGCAGTCCAAGTATGTGTGTGTAATTGAGTAAAGGCTATTAAAAGGTTACACGGTGTGTGAGTAGTACAGCTGGGGCAGGGCACCCTGTCCTAGACGCTGATTCATCACTAACAGGCCTAGGTCACAACATTGTCCGGTCAGTGTCCCTACACTCATTTTACATATGCTTGAAGTACAGGGTTCACATAACCATTATTGGTGCAATTTTCTTTGCCTGCGAGACACCAGAAATTGTGAGAATTGCTGCCTTCAACTGCTTCATTCAAAGCCACCCACAGCTAAACTCGTTTCTGGTGCAGGTTAATCCTTTTCATTTCTTTCAAGAACTACCACGATGCATTCCTCACATCGTTTGCAATCGTTTCTCGTGCTTGTGCTTCCGAGAGGTGGGCGACATTGCACGCAGATGTGACCGATTGCATTTCGATAAATGAAAATTCAAATGTTTTCGACTGTCCTATGCGCACTGATTTACTTCCAATTCGTTATTAGTTACCTACTAGCCGAAACCCGTGGAACATCCACGGAAGGGAGGATGTGGTGTATGGATAGAGTGTACCATTATGGATGGCATAGGGGATTTGCTTGTCCGAGTAAGAGTTAGGAAGAAAGATGAGAATGAAGAGTGCATATGTGAACAACGATCGCCGACACCGGCACAAATGCATGCTCTGGATTGTCCACTCAGTGGACGGCTTGCTGTCGCCTTCGACTGTCCAATCAGATGAGACAGCTGGTTTAACGTCCTCTGATGCGACGTCACACCTGCGAGGTATCAAGAGGCGGGAACCGAATCCAAAACAGAAGCTAAGGTGCCATTCAAATATTACGTAACGCTATGGGGGGTGGGGGGGGGTGTACGGCCGAGCGTTACGAAGTGTTACGAGGGGGTGGGTGGGGGGGGGGGGGGGGGCGTGTCAAATTTCGGGGAAAAAAGCATTACGTAATATTTGAATGGCTCCTAAAGTAAAGACCATCGGAGATCTCCTGCGGCAGCGTTTCTAACCGATGTGGTAAAGTACAGTACGTACAGTAAAGGACATTCTCATTGATCCGTTGATTAACTATAACTGACCTGCGCCGCCCTGCTGTAGCTTGACATGTTAGCAGGTACTCTGACCTTTTTCACAACTTCAAATGGCGTTTCATAAAATCCTGCTGTGACTCGACATGCGGCGCACCATAATCAATGGCTCATAAAACCCGACACTGCTACAGAGGATTATACTACCACCGGAAGCCGGCACTTGGTTGTCCACAGAGGGAGGGAAGAAACACACCATGTGGAATGAAAAACAAAATGCTTTAAAATATTCAAGAAAGAAACATTTTTTTTCATTTAATATTCCGTAAGTATTTATTGTACGACTAACGATTGTCAAAATAAGAACCTGCTTTGGGCAATCGCACACTATACCGTCGAGGCCGCTTTTACAGAATAAGAAGGAAATAATTAAATTAATGCTTTCCTATTTACATCGTTGAGTCAATACGTCACAAAATCATTTTTTAAACCTGAAATCACTGGTTGTAGGGAATGCAGATTTGACGATCAGCTGATTTATGTGTGTGTGTGGGTGTGTATTTTAGACTTGGACAATATAAGAAGGAAAATTGCTTTGCAATACATGCCCATTTGCAAGTTTCAGATCAATATCAGTAAGCAGTAAGCACGGCCCATTATTTAATGACACCACTCGACTGTCCAATCAGCGGACGGCTCGCATCGCCTTCGCCCAGCAGACGCCAATACGATGGTGTCGTAAGATGGCGTCGTATCGGCCGATTAATCGGATGCTTTTGGGTCCCAAAGTCGGCGAATTCAGATTTTTCGAGTATGGCTCTACGTGATAAACAAAGAGCGCGGTTCGTAGATGGAAAATGCATTAGTGCCGTGGGCATGGGGTCACGGGGTGCGGCGTAAAAGGGATAACAAAGTCGAGTCCTTACGGTATTATTGTATAGATTGACATTAAGTGTTAAATAAGAAGAATTAACTGGATTGTTAAGGTTTTTTGGAATTTTTCTTTTTGTAGAAAAAGTGCTTGTGTGAAGTGTTTGAGTGGGAAAGTGTTTGAGTTTGAAGGTGTTGCTTCTCATAAGAAAGCTTTCTGCTTTTTAAAGTCAAAAAGCACTTAAGCCTGATCGAGCTTCCTTCAAAGCAGATGAGCATCGCATGTGATACAGCAATTTAAAAAAGTCACTTTATGGAACGGACAGCTTTGGGGTTTTGATGTGAAAGTCAATCGTCATATGGTCCTGAGATGTGGTTTGAATAATTGAAATGTCTGCACCGCAAGGAAACGCCTACTGGCTGAGCACAAGAAATGGGTCATAAGTATCATTTTTCTTCCTTAGCAGCTCCTATCACTTATGGCTCGGGGTTGCTGTTGTGGCTTCGCAGCATGAAATGAAGTCTGCAGGCAATGCCCGTCACCAGATCCGCCGCTTGCTACAGCGCCTTACGCAACATAGATGTTTTGGCGGACTTGGCACTCTGGGATCGGGGCAGGCATGTTGGCACTGACTTCCCTTGGGCTCCGAATCCAAGGTCGACCCACTCCAAGCTAAAGCCGATAGCGATGCACTTGGCATTGAGTCTAGGCTAAGGGTGCTGCCCCAGAGGTTGATTGGAACAAGCGGTTGACCTGTGTGCTTGTTTGACGTATTGTGGGTTACATCATTTTTTAGAGCTGAAAATGAAAGACAGGCTCCTCTCACAGACAGAAATAAGCAAATACTAATCTGTTTAATTTCCGACGGAAGTTATACGTTGTAGTTATGAGGAATTGTAAGTCAGCCTGGTCATCATGCCATCCGATCCGTGTAATGTCAGCAAAGGTGGCTTGTTAAACAGACCCATTTTCACATTGATGAGCAGGTGAAGCCGAGAAAACCTAATACTGAAACTAACATGACAAAATGTAAAAGGGACAATATGGCACCTGGCGTTCGACTTGTATCTGCCAAGATTCGAGGCCATGCAAACAATGATCCTGACGGTGCCCATGCTGTTTCATGTTCGCTGATTGAAACCTCCTCCTTCGTGGAGGGGGTGGGGGGCGCCACGCGGCCGACCAGCTGCCCTCGTGATGGGCTGGTATTAGGAATGGCTTTGTCTTCTCAGAGGAGCAACTGACTAGTGCACAATGGCAGCAGTTTAGGTGGGATTGTCACTGTAGGGAGTCTGGCTAAACCCTGCCGTTCCCTTTCTGGGCAACTCTGCCTCTTCAACTTAATCTTTGTGAGTGGTCGACCACCTCGGCCGTGTCTTAATCCCGTGTGGGAGCCTTGTGCCGACCCGTTAGACCGCTCACAATTGTACTAAACTCTTTGCACTACTGCTAGGGATTCCTTTCGTTTATAAATGTTTTCATAATAGGAGTTTCATTCAAGGTTAACCTGCACTTTTTGTTCTACTTAATCAAAAGAAGATTGCAAGACTTTCAAGTCTCCCGTTTTTTCCAAGATCCACCTCCTGGTCAAAAAGAAATCTTTCTGCTGGCAGCTGTTTTTATACGAATCTCCTGACCGGGTCCAATTTTCAAAAACCAAACCCAGTGGATAGTATTTTTAGGGGCCTGACATCTGGTAGACAAGTTCCCTGTCCTCCGCTTGGAATCTCTTACAATGCTAGTGGTAATTTTTCTTAAGCGGAGATGTTTGCAGTTGCTGGAATGCTCGGTTTGTGCCACTTGATTGCTATTACTTTGATGAATCTTTGCTGGCATGTACTATATTACGAGCAGAACGTACTGTAAATTCTTATTTACAAGAGGCTTGTGATAATCTATGTGACAGGTTAACCGAAGCTATATTTCTTGTCAATTTGTGCCACTTTGATTGTCACAAACTGCTTGCGAGACTTTTGTGCTTTGAACAAATTTTAAAAATAGTGATGAAAAACAATCTTTCCAACACATTCACATTATGCATTTGGTCTTAGATGTCTTCTTTAAGGAGCCACAGCTGCTCCTCGTTCAGCTTTGCTGGGACTTGACAGGTATGAGAATGACTGATTGCTGAAAATGTTGTGGATTGGTAGTGACAAAGCCTGTCATCCCCTGTGCAAAGTCACACCGTGGCGGTGCAAAGCATTTTGGGTATTTACAAGATAGGGGTAGGCACGGATGGTGTCATGTAATATCTCCAGTGGACAAAAACGTCAACACAACGTATATTGATGATGGAAGAACCATAAAGTTCAGCGACAAGTGTCTCCCACGCAGTTGGTGCAGAGGTTCTTGAAATGGATTAGCGATGGATGAAGACGCGCTTGTATGTGGCCGAGTGTTGCGACTCCGGCAACCGATACTCCAACCGTGTTGAACAATTCCTTTTGGGCAATCCCCACATCAGCATGTCTGTGATATGGCATCAGAACTGTTTCTGTGTTTGCAAGTGTGTGAGCGATCATTTATTGGCACCTGAAATTAATTGATGAACGTGAGCGCAGGTGGGGTTCCAAAGGAACTCTCATTTGATCAAAAGGCAGTTGACGTAGGTATTCTGATGGAGCACTTTCGACGTCACCAGAGGGAGGGTGATGATTTCATGAACAAGATCGTGAGATTTGATGGGATGTCGATCCATCATCTCCTTCTGGAGTCCCAGCCAAGCTATTACGCAGTTGTCATTACGCGTTTCAATCACCGAACAGGTTTCAACAGCTGCAGGGACAGTGCAACGACCGCAAGATCATGAAACAAGAGTTTGAGAAGTCTGTGTCATGGTTCATGTGGATATTTATTTTCTCGCAATCATAAATATTCAGCACAAAAATATTTTAAACAATGAAATTGGCGTTCAATATGCAAACAATGGCGAGGCTTTGCTGCCAAATAATATTGCATCGTTGCGCAACAATATGTCCTCTCATTCAGTTTCGACTTCAGTTTTTGCAAAGAATGAATTGGAAACTGCTTCACTACCTCGTCTGTAGTTCAGATTTGTCATGGTTGGGATTTCGATCTCTTTCGAGTTTAGACCATTGAGGGACCATCTGGGTGGTCTCAAGTTTCAAAGACAGTAAAATCTGAAAGCAGTTTTCCTGAAGTGGCTGTGTGCTCGTCCTAAAGATTTCTATGTTTCTTACATTCCGGCCGGGGGAGTCATGGGGGGGGGGGGGCTGACTCGTTCCCCAGGGTCCGTTGAAGGGCCCGAGCTTCTCCTGTAATTTTTTTTTAAACAGTACAGTGAAACCCCTCATCGGATCATCCTCATTTCTTCATCGTTACATTTAAACCCAGAAGCTGATTTTGCTTTCTTGCCGGAAACGAAACAACATTAACCGTTGTTGATGGTACAGTTTCAAACCTTACAGAAAATGGTTATTTACCAGAAATATGCGTTGCAAAGAAATGGGTTAACATCCGGTTTGTCCAAACAAAATTATTAACCAGCTTCTCACGTATATTTTTTGCCAATCTTATGGAGAAATAGTGTTCAACTGTTGAGGGTGCGAATTGACTCGATCGGTCCAAACGTCCCGCTATCTCCTTTATTTTTGATCATACGGCTAAATGTCTTTCTTTGTGGAACATGTCTTTCAATCCTGACAAATCTCACACTCTTACTATGTCTCTCCGAAAACATCGACTGGACAACCCTCCCATCTACTTTCTCAACAATCCTCTCCAAGAAGTTCTGTCGCTCAAGCTTTTGGGTCTCACCATCTGCCATGATCTTTCTTGGGAAAACCACATTTCCAAGCTGGCCTCCAAAGCCAGTCGCCGAATGGGCATTCTCCGTCGTGCGAAGTCCTTCCTAGGCACACCTGAGCTCCTCACCACAGACAAGGCTTTCATCCGCAGCTCAATGGAATACTGTTCTCCCCTATGGGCTGGTGCTCCTGCCTCACACCTGGCTCGGCTTCACGCTGTTGAATCCAAAGCTTTCAGAATCATTGGAATCTCCCGCGATGAAGCTATCTCTGAGGGCCTTTCACTCACTCACCGCAGGCAGGTAGGTGGTCTTTCTGTCTTCTACCGACTCCTCTCCGGCCTTGCTCCCCCAGCTCTCTCTGTGCTCTGTCCCCCAAATATTCCTACAGGTCGCACAAGATCTGCCAGCCACCCTCTGATGGTTAAACTGCCGAAATCTCGGCTCTCTGCTCACCTTCACTCTTTCATTCCTCTTTTCTCCCGCCTCTGGAACAAACTCCCACACTCACTTCAATCCCACTCCTCCCTCCAGGTCTTTAAAACAGCTGTTCACCACCATCTCTTATCTTCCCCCATCCAAAACCTTGATCTTTTCTACCCCCACTAATTCACCCCAGATCCACCTTGTTTGAAATTCCAACTTCTTTCCTGGAAGTCCTGGCAGTGTCCATATATTTTATACCTCTCCCACCCCCCCCTCTTCCCATGCCTTCCCCCCCAAAGCCCTCTCCCTCCCACAGTTCTCTCGATGTCTCCATGTCTCTCGGTCCCTGCTCTCAAATGTTGTGTTTGTGTCCTTCCCCCTCTCTTCCCATCTTGTCTACCGCTCCCGATGTTATTTGTTTTATGTGTCTGTTTGTCTTTCTGTGTGATTAATGTTCGCTCTTTCACGAGCCTCGATCTTGTATACAAAAAAAAAAAAAAAAAAAAAAAAGTGACCATTTCTATTTTTAAAGTTTTTTGTTTTTCATTAAAGAAAGTTCCTTAAAAATTTATAAAAGGGTGAGGGTGGGGGCCCTGAGGTTATTTGACTTGGGGCCCGTGTTGGCTTTCGACGCGCCTGATTCCCGTATATATATATATATATATACAGTGCATTCAGAAAGTATTCAGACCCCTTCACTTTTTCACATTTTGTTATGTTGCAGCCTTATGCTGAAATCGTTTAAATTCATTTTTTCCCTCATCAATCTACACTCAATACCCCATAATGACAAAGAGAAAACAGCATTTTAGAAAGTTTTGCAAATTTATTAAAAAGAAAAAACTGAAATATCACATTGACATAAGTATTCAGACCCTTTGCTATGACACTTTAAATTTAGCTCAGGTGCCTCCCATTTCTCTTGATCATCTTTGAGATGTTTCTACACCTTGATTGGAGTCCACCTGTGGTAAATTCAATTGATTGGACATGATTTGGAAAGGCACACACCTGTCTATATAAGGTCTCGCAGCTGACGATGCATATCAGAGCAAAAACCAAGCCATGAGGTCGAAGGAACTGTCTGCAGACCTCAGAGACAGGATTGTGTCGAGGCACAGATCTGGGGAAGCCTACAAAAATATTCTGCTGCATTGAAGGTTCCCAAGAGCACAGTGGCCTCCATAATTCTTAAATGGAAGAAGTTTGGAACAACCAGGACTCTTCCTAGAGCTGAACGCCCGGCCAAACTGAGCAATCGGGGGAGAAGGGCCTTGGTAAGAGAGGTGACCAAGAACCCGATGGTCACTCTGGCTGAGCTCCAGAGATCCTGTGTGTAGATGGGAGAAACTTCCAGAAGGACAACCGTCACTGCAACACTCCACCGATCTGGGCTTTATGGCATAGTGGCCAGACGGAAGCCTCTCCTCAGTGAAAGACAGTTATTACCTAGTTATTACCCTCGCCTGAGGAGAGGGTATTGCATTTGAGTCCGTTTGTCTGTCTGTCTGTCTGTTTGTCTGTCTGTTTGTTTGTCCGCACAGAATAAATATGATTTTCTCTGCAACCGTTGATCCGATTGACAGGAAATTTTCACCATAGGTGCAACTCCACCTGTAGAATTTTTTAAATGATAATTATGACGCCATAGGTCACGTGGTTCGGCCGCCATCTTGGAAAAAACGAAAAACTTTGCACCTCTATATCTCCGAAAGTGATGAATATAAAAATTTCAGACATGGCTCATTGTAAAGACCTCTTCATGTGGAATAACATCTGTTAATGATGATGTCACAGGTGCCTCCATTATGACGTCATAATTCGACAAGTACAAAACTTCATCCGATCAAGATGAAATTTCTTGCGCATAATGTTGGGATAAATTGGTGGAGAAAAAACAACAACTGATGACGTCATCGGTCACGTGGTTCGGCCGCCATATTTGTTTTAACACAAAAGCCTTAAAAAACACTGAAAACACATCCTAGTGAGTGTCTGCAATTTCTGGTTGCTCTTTTTTGTTTGTATATTATCCTGGTGTTCTACCCGAAGGTGGGTCCAGTTCTGCTGAAGCAGCTTCTTCAACAAGGGTTATACTAGGTGGTTTGCTATTGCCTTCCCAGCAGTAGATGGGGCAGGAATTTGTAATTTGTTCAGGATGCCGGCGATAGCTTGCCTACTCTTCGTGAAGGATGCCATGGGATCTTTAACGTCCACCAACGAATACCAGCAGACGGTACACCCTGCTTAACGTCCACCTGAGAGGACGGCACGTACATTAACGAATCACCATGCTTGTGAAACACCAGAATGACAGTTTATAGCTGGGTCAGGATTTAAACCTAGGCAGACTAGACATGTCAGAGGCGAATGTGGGTACCATCCTGCCAGCGCTTTATGATTATCTAGATTCTAGAACAAAAAAATGCAATTAATCCAAAAACAAGTGGAGATATATTCAGAGTACACCACCCGGCAATGCCGCTGTGCAGCACGTAGAGACGTTAGTGGGAGGGAGAGGTGTACAAAAATAGATTGATTAACTGCAAAAATAAAATCAATAAACAATAATCGTAAATAATTTTTTAATCAATTGGCTAATAGCATACCTCAACCACCAGTGTTTCATCTGAAGCTGTACCTGTTTGAAAATTAATTAAAGTAATTAATCAAAAATTAAATAATTAATTGATTAATCAATAAATAATTAATCGATTAATTAATCAATAAATCAAAAATATCCTTTATAGCCACATCACTTTGTCACTATCATGTCCGAATATCAGCTTCCGAGCTCAAAAGTTGCCTGAGATATTGCCCAGATGAGAAAGAAAATAAGTAAGTGATTAATAATGGAAATAAATAAATAATTATCTTAAAAATAATTAAATTATTGATCAATTGGCTTCTGGAATACCTAAACCACCACCGTTTCATCCGAATCTGTAACTTTTTAAAAGGTAATTAATTAAGTCATTAATCGAATAATTAAATAATTAATCAATTGATTGATTAATCAATAAAGCAAAAATACCATTTATAGCCAAATCACTTGGTCGTTGTCATGTCCAAATATCAGCTTCCTAACTCAAAAGGTGCCTGAGATAATGCCCAGATGAGAAATAAATAAATAAGCACTTAATTATAAAAATATATATAACCACCGTTAGAGGCCATTTTTCCCCGCAAAGCAGGGGTTGGCCTTTTTCGGGAACCGTGGTTGTTGTTGTTTTTTTGGTCCCCTTTTTGAAGCAATGTTTTACGGCCGGATGCCCTTCCTGACGCCAACTCTTTTTGCCGCCTTTAACGACAAACAGGGAATTACCAGTGAACTGGTACTCAATTTGCCGACCTCGGAAGGATGACGGGCTGAGTCAACCCCCCTGGTGTTAATTCAGTGATCGACCAGGATCCTAGGATCCTAAGCCGGCACCCTAGCCGCTAAACCAACACCAGGGCTTAATTAATCGATAATAATTAAGTAACTAATCAATTAATTGATTAATCAAAAAACATAAAATACCGTTTTTGCCAAAGCACTTGCTCACTATTGTGCCGAAATCTCAGCTTCCTCGCTCATTGGATGGCTGAGATATCACCGGACAAACAAGAAAACAAACGAACAAACAACCGGAGTGAAAACTGAGTACTCCCTTTCAGCGCGCGCCATCGCCGGGCCCCCTTTGGTGCCCGGCGATGACGTCATGCAGCGTCTGGAGATGGCATAGGAAAGGAGCGGTGTACAATATCGTCATATGTTATGAATATACGTGTTTTGTAATGCATGCGTAACTATGCTGAGGTGCTTGGGTAGCTCAGAGGTATAGGTGGTCACCTGTGAGCTGTGTAGCCTGGGTTCAAACTTTCTCCCACCTATGAACAGCCATCCTGGTGTGTCGCAGACAGGGCGAAGCATCAATGTTTGCGCCGTCCATCTGATGTACATTAAGCCGAAGGACCTGTCTGCCAGCACTGGCCGTCGGACATTAAATTTCCCATGGTGGACTTCACGAAGAGTCGGCGAGTTATCACCAGCATTCTGAACAAACACTCTTGCCAACTTGCACTTGGCAAACATGGCGAGTATGCCTCTAACACCCAACATTTAATTAATGTGTTTGCTTCTTTAGAGGATTTGGAAATAAAATTGCTCAACACCGAAGCTGGCAGTCCCCTGGTTTCCTCTTACAAACATCCTGGAAGATGTTTATCGGCTACAGATGATCACAATAACATGATACATTCAGCCTGGCATCTCTGATAAAAGATGAGCTCACGTTTCGTCTGATGCTCATGAGCCACACATGTCTTGTCTGATGCAATGGGAGTGAAAGCTTGCTTGGAGTCATTTATTTCAGCATCAACTTCATTAATAGTTGGAAGCAAGTTGATTAACGAAGAATTTTTAATTTTATTTCTGTCTCTCTTCTCCTTTCTCTCCAAAATTTCAGATTGTCCTGGTTTGCTGCACATTGTTCTCTTTATTGAGCCATATACTTTTGCTCTTTCTTCAATATAGCTCATTCTCTTCCCTCCCTATCATTCCTGCACATCATCCAGAGACAAGCCTGCTGTTGGCTTAACGGATAAGATGGCTGGCTTGAAATCTTAGGGTTCTGAGTTTGAGCTCCAGTAGGCGGGGGGTGGGCGGGGGGGGGGGGGGGCTCACCAGAAAATGATGCAGCTAAACAGCCACAGACTGCACATGAACCACCACCACCCATCCATATTTGCTAATAAGTAGCTGATACCTGTAGAGGGCGCGTTGGGTTTTGAGCATGATTTAGGCCCCCAACCCCGTATATAATTCCATATATAATCGATGCATAATTGCTATATATATATATTTTTAAACAATTAGAGTGTTTGTAATTAAATAATATTTACAAAATACAATTAATACAGAACTGTACTTAATATATTTTAATTAACATTAATAACCATTAATTAATCAATTAATTAATCAATCAATCAATTAATTAATTAATTAATCAATCAATTAATTAATTGATTAATAACCATTAATTAACATTATTAACATTAATAACATTAATAATTAATATTTAATTAATAACATTAATAATTAATAATTAATATTAACGTTAATATGATTTTATTAACATGTCATGCCAGAATTGAAAGTTTAGCCCCAATCATGCCATAGTGATGAGAAAACTTCTTATAATATTGAGAAACAGGCCAAGCTCTTTAGCTCTTTCACGAGCCTCGATCTTGTATACAAAAAAAAACAAAAAAAAAACAATGGGATGGCAGGATGGTCTAGAGGTACACACACTCGTCTCAAAGCTGACGAGCCTGGGTTCGAATCCCGACACCAACTATAAACTGTCATCCTGGTGTTTCACAGTGGGTAATTCATCAATGTGTCTTTGGTAATTCATGGTACTTTGGTAATTCATCAATGCCGTCCCTCGGATGGACGTTCAGCTGGGCATCCCATTTGCCGGGATTGAGTTGGTGGACGTTAAAGATCCCACTGTGTCCCTTGTGAAGAGTAGGCGATCTATCGCCGGCACCATGAACAAATTTCAAATTCCTGCTGTAACCACTTAGTCGAGCAGCAGGCCTCGCTATCCGCTTCGTGAAAGACTTGGGCCTAAAATTTTCCCTAGATAAAACCCACAAGAACATATGGGAATAATTGTGGCCGTTAAATAATAATAAGAAATGAAGAACTATTTTCCTTGTGTTTAATTTTAAAAAATTTGTTCAATTTTTTGTACAGCACTCATACTTCAGGAGGATGGTTTGCCACCAACTTGGCTCCTAAATTCATCTTGTGTTGACGTAACTCTGACATGAGCATGTCAATGTCGTTTTGCTTTGCCTTGATCGTAAACTGTGATGTAACTGTGTGTTCAACGTGAATATGCCTCCTTGGGGACCGCACACAAAATACGTGAGCAACGTGACTCTTTGGTGGGTGGTAGAGGTGTTTCATCATCTTCATGGAGCAGCCATCTTGGATTTCCCTTCACCACGACAGGAAACGTCAATTTAGAATGACATCACTTTGGTTCGTTTAATTCAACCCAAAAAAATGGCAGATGCTGTTTCTATCATAAATTTGAATCTGGCAGAGGACATTTCTGAAAAGGAGAAAGGAGGAAGTTCAACTGGAAGTGGGTAAATTTTTGTAGGGAGCTGAATGGCAATACCACGCCATTGACTGTGTTGGCGGATGTCCAAAAAGGTGACATTTGTTTCATTCACAGAGGCATGCGTTTTTAGGGTAGGGATCTGGCAAAGCATCACCGAGCATCTTGGGGGGGAGTAAGTCAAAAAAACTGGCAAAAATGACTTCTGGTATATATATTTTTCTGGTTTGGCCTAATTCCCCAGGCCTAATTCTGCCTTTTTATAGACCTTGAAAAGTTTGAGAGATCTGTCTCATGAAATATTTTAGAAAATGTTTACAATTTAATCCAGAGTTCAGGCATACGTATCTTGAGTACTCTGAGATTGGGTTTCTTGTTACCGTAAGCCCAATAAATAGGTACCAGGTTTAGTAGTATCAGCTCATCATCATTGCGCTCACAGCGTATTGAGGATTCATTTGAGGTGTTGATATCAGTTGTTTCATGAGATGAGAGGCCTTTCAGTGGAAGTGGTCATCTTGAATGAGTTTTACTGGAGGAACGTGGAAGTCACTGGTACGGAATAGTCTGGAAGGGAGGGATGGTGTTTTCTGTTTATGGCCTTCTGCAAGTTGACAAAGTTTTGTGGCCTTCAGGGCAAGGCTGATGTAGCCTTGGACTCGGCCACAAGCTCAGGACCATCGGATACTTCTTTACCGTTCGAATGCGACGGACCGTCGGTATTTCAATGAGATGGAAGCACGTACCTGGCTCGAAGGTTCCAAAACCTTGACTGAATTCTTCGTCTGTGCCAGGTGCATCTTACTATAATTCACCGAATGTCCGTCTGTCCGTTCCCAGGTACCGAAAAAACGGCTGAACCGATCGCAACGATATTTTGGGTGGGTAATCCTGGGACCCCCTGGAGTAAAATAGGCTATATTGGTTTTCCAATTTTTTCCCAATTTTCCCAATTTTCCAGGTTTTCCAAACACGATGGAATAATATTTACCGATAATTCTACAAATACTGTTTAGATTTTTATGATTTGCGTGTGATACGATTTAACGGATGTTTATATAAATCCTTTAAAATAAAATAAAACCTTCAATTTCTGATATTTTGCCTTTTCATTTGGGCCTCCCAATTGAAGCCCCGCCCATAGGGCGGGTGCCGTTGCGAGTATGATTAAAAAACAATGCGTATAAGTCACAAATATATTGATCAAATATACAAAATATGTCATTAAATTAGTTACTTGTCTGAACTTTCTGCACTTTGTTCTCAGATAAGCACTTTGTGTTACCATAGCAACCATTGACAACTAAAGTGACATGCATCAGAACCAAGTGAATTCCATCTGAGCAATCAAGCAATGCCCAATCAAGCAATGCCCAATCAAGCAATGCCCAATCAAGCAATGCCCACTCAAGCAATGCCCAATCAAGCAATGCCCACTCAAGCAATGCCCAATCAAGCAATGCCCAATCAAGCAATGCCCAATCAAGCAATGCCCAATCAAGCAATGCCCAATCAAGCAATGCCCAATCAAGCAATGCCCACTCAAGCAATGCCCAATCAAGCAATGCCCAATCAAGCAATGCCCAATCAAGCAATGCCCAATCAAGCAATGCCCAATCAAGCAATGCCCAATCAAGCAATGCCCAATCAAGCAATGCCCAATCAAGCAATGCCCAATCAAGCAATGCCCAATCAAGCAATGCCCAATCAAGCAATGCCCACTCAAGCAATGCCCAATCAAGCAATGCCCAATCAAGCAATGCCCAATCAAGCAATGCCCAATCAAGCAATGCCCACTCAAGCAATGCCCACTCAAGCAATGCCCAATCAAGCAATGCCCACTCAAGCAATGCCCACTTGAGGCTCTTAAAAGTTCATTTCAATAAGTTGTTCTTTCTCATTTTGGTGACCTTATCGATCGCTCCACATGGAAGCAGTTACTACAGAATAGAGAAAGCGAGTTGGCCGAATGTTAAGAATGTAAGTGTGTGACTACAGCAGAGCTGGTTTTATTCGCATTTGTTTTTCAGGTTGACGACACACCTCTGGTCTTGCCGGTGTAACATGTAATTTCCCGCCATTATCCCAGGGTAGGCTATCTCAGTTAATGCGTTTACGCCCGCGGGGTCCCTCGCCTCACCCTGTGCTGCAGTGTAGGGTCAAAGCGGGGGGCCGCGGGGGTCAGCTTCACGCATTCTCCCAGCAGTCATGGGGGTCAGGTTTGGCCGGCCCCAGGGCTGCTCTGGATCATGGACAAGCTATCTCAATTCTTACCTTATCCTATCTTGCCGGTGACCACGTAGTCGATTCTGATCATGGTGGCCTATACCAGCTGTACAACCCCGCATGGGTCGGGCCCCTTTCTCACCGGGGTCATCCACGTCCAATATATTCTTGACTGTCTTCGTTAATGATGTGGTGTTTGTTTCTCTGACCTTTGTGCTACTCTAACATGCCAATATAAGATGAAAGTGTGTGAGAACTTGAAATCGTTTACAGCATCCCCAGGCATTTTTCTGCTTCTTTTTCTTCCTCTCGCCATTTATTGTGATTTTAGAGAAGAGTTCAGATGATGTATACACCCTGTGTTTGTCATAATACCATGCTATGTCGCTGTGTGAAGTACTGGGGACCTTTAGTTTTGGGTCTGCATAGTTCAGTTTAGGGACCTTTAGTTTTGGGTCTGCATAGTTCAGTTTAGGGACCTTTAGTTTTGGGTCTGCATAGTTCAGTTTAGGGACCTTTCGTTTTGGGTCTGCATAGTTCAGTTTAGGGACCTTTCGTTTTGGGTCTGCATAGTTCAGTTTAGGGACCTTTAGTTTTGGGTCTGCATAGTTCAGTTTAGGGACCTTTAGTTTTGGGTCTGCATAGTTCAGTTTAGGGACCTTTAGTTTTGGGTCTGCATAGTTCAGTTTAGGGACCTTTAGTTTTGGGTCTGCATAGTTCAGTTTAGGGACCTTTAGTTTTGGGTCTGCATAGTTCAGTTTAGGGACCTTTCGTTTTGGGTCTGCATAGTTCAGTTTAGGGACCTTTAGTTTTGGGTCTGCATAGTTCAGTTTCCTCTACTTTGGTAAGTGTCAGTATGATCATGTCCTGCAGTAGATCAGCGAGAAGCTGAGAATTTGTGTGAAAGTTGAGTCGTGCGAATTACTTTCGAGTAAGTGAACTCGACTAGAAAGGTTGGCAGCCGACCGAAGTCATTGAGGTGATGTTAGGTCAACGAGGTGATGTTAGGTCACCGAGGGGATTGAGATCGGTGAGCTAAATTGAGATTACTCAGGCGATCGAGATCATTGAGGGGCTTAAAATCGATGAGGACATCGAGATCAGTGAGGGCATTGAGACCATTGGGGCAATTCGTATCGATGAGATGATCGAGATCACCGGGGAGATTGAAATCTGTTCGTCGATGAAGATCGGCCATACCAGAAGTGTGATGAAACTTGAGCTAATGATAACAAACACAATATGACTCGAAAGGCAAACTGGAAGTTCCGTCACCTTCGATCTCCACTTAAAGTCATGCAAAATCCTGCCTCGGACATTTATCACCACTCCTCCATTATTGCAGGAGCAATACACTAGAATGTCCATGTACCGTCCGTCACAAGACAACTGCCCGGTCTCCACAGAGAAGACCCTCATATTCTTTCCGCACCACCATGTTGTCAGTGCAACGTGGAACAGGCACCAAATGCCACCTACAAGCGATGTTATACGACTTCCCTTACAGGGAACTTCAGTGAAACAGGAGGCCTTGAGACCCATCAAGCCAAAGGTTGCCAACCTATTGCTGCTTGTCCAGGCTCTGCGCTTTGTAAATGCTGAACGCCAAGCAAGGAAGCAGCACGTACCATTTGTTTAAGGTATTTGGTGTGACTCGGCCCTGGGGTCCGAACCGCCAACCTCCTAGCCTCTAGAATGGTGTGGCCTAGTCTTTCTTCGCAGTAGGTGAATATCTTTACAATCACTGTACAGATATTCCAAACGATGACAAGAAGGCCACAACACACCAAGAAGTACAAACACATCATCGCCATCTCAACAGGAGCAGTCCAGGTTTCTCCCAGGAAGTTGCATGCAGGCTGACGACTTTTCTTTTTCTGTGGCCAATTTTTTGAATCGACTCTTTCAAATAAATATGGGTTCGTGCTTCTCGTCCGGTCGTTATTTCCCACATCTGAACACTTCGGTAATTGGTGTGGAGGAATGAATCTCTTGCTCCTCATTGCCGGAGGCCTTTGAGCTGCTTTTGAAAGGTGAGGGCTATGTTATGGCTGCTGCTGTCAGATATCTGCAGAGGCTACAACAGTCCTTGGTCTATTTCGGTGTGAAGCGAGAACAGAGCCCA